>NW_017566839.1:303001-712561 GCF_001661335.1 Babjeviella inositovora NRRL Y-12698
AGAGGTAGCTGGACCAGAAGTTGCTGGACCAGAGGTAGCTGGACTAGAGGACTTAGTGGCTGGGGAGGAGGTAGCTGGACTAGAACTAGATTCAACTACAGTGACAGTGCTAGGAGAACCAGTAACCACAGTGGTAGAGGTCTTGACAATGCCGGAAGACGAAGAAGTAAACGACGAAGCGGCAAGCGTGGTGGAAGGAGTAGAAGAAGAGGAAATGGCGCCACTGGATTGAGTGGCGGGTTGCGAGGAAAAAGATGAGAAAGTTGATGGAGAAACAGAACATTCTTCCAAGTAGACAACCACGGTTGAGTAAACGGTTTTTGGACACGATAAAGTGGAAACGGTGGAGCTGAAAGTGAATGGATTGGAAATATCAGCGGCCGAAACCATTGCTGACATAATTCCAGCACTGGCAAGCAACTTATTTGAAGGAATCATAGCTACTGGTAGAGGCAATTGAATACGGCGTAGAGAGAAAAAGCCAAATAGTATCTATGACGAAGGAAGTTGTAAGAAATACCAGAAAGAGAGACTTTTCGTCATATGTCTTTTTCACGGGCAAGCTCGGACGGTCGGCTCTGGCGGAGTATGGAGTATTTATTATTTTCCTATTTCCAACAGGACAGAAACAAAAGTGGACAAGGCGTCCGAATTTGGTAGAAATGAGATTGGGGCGGCGCCAGGAGTGGAAATGCATTACAGGTACACGCAAGGAGCGCTATGGTCATGCAGTAAATTCACAGCCGTCTGTAGATAATAATTCCCAGACTGTTGGTCATCGTATGGTACTGCCTCGAATAGTCTCGTCCGTCTGATGACTATATTTGTGAAACCTGACTTAGAGGTGATATGCATCATGCAACTCTAAATCGCCCCGAGTGCTAGGCGAGGCGGCTGCAGGCGGGAGGGAAACATCTTTGTCGCAGGTGCACACATACGCGAGATGCGCCGAATTATGAGCCAGGGCAATTTGATTATATTTAGGGGTGTATACGTGACATATAGCTACTCAGGAGCAGTTTTTCTCACAATTTGTCAGAGGTTGTTAACCGAACCATGCTTTAGCTCCAAGAGATTGGTTAGCTTCATACAATAATTGCCATGGCTTATTATTTCAGAGTGAATCTATAAGCCAAAAAGCTCCTGCAGGTGCATAGAGCATAATACTTCTCTTTAAGTAGCTATCTTTTATGGGACGCCTGGCACCGCCTGAGTTGCATATTCTGCGGGACAGCTAGCGTACGTATTATTTTCTGCGAGAGGATACCACCTGTAAGGTCCGCCAGGGGTGTTGTGGGAGGATCCCTCGGCCATGGCTTATCGCAGGGTGACCACTGTCCCCCTGTCATGCGTGGAATATGCCAAGGGTGTCACCAGCGTAGCTACAAACCAAGTTCGCGCGGAAACGATTATGCAGACACCTTGCTAAAATAGACCAGACGAGCTACCATATGCAATGTCGCTTGAATTCGGGACAAGGGCTAAGGCAATGTACGCACGCGGCGCCCCCGGTGCCACTGTCTGAAGAATAGGTCAGCATGAAACGCCACTTCTCCCGGCATGCTGCACTAGAGCCCTGATTTAACTCATGACCTGAGAAGGTGAAGTAATATGGATGTGAACTAAACTGGTAAAATTACCTCTGCTACAGCTTGTGTACCTCCAAAGTGCAGACCGTCACCTTTTTCAATGCAATTTGAGATGGACGCAAAATAAGAAAGCTAGAAACGTTTACAAATGATTTGGGGTTTGGTGCGTCAGGGGAGGCTAAGCTACCTCAGATCTAGACGAGATACTGTGTGGTAGCTATAGACCATTTGACTGACGTTAATATGCTGGCAGTTTTAGAAACGAGCTAGCGGACCTTCGGTCACAGGTCTTTAATTTACCTCGCAGCGGGTTGTGTAGTTCCAAATATGGTCTGCTATACTTTAGGCCTCCATTTAACGACGCACTGGAACCTAATAAAGAGGGGTTAAGACCCGCATACATGGAATTATAAATAAGGGAAGTTCTGGCACTTTACCCAATAGGTTGCTTCCGGGATATCATGTACTACCGTAGTCTGCCTAGACCACGTATATGTGGAACAGGATGTCTTACAGTGGTATCCACATCACAGACGGCTTATTTTGGCGGCCGCGGGGCACTGCTGAAGGAGATACGAATTCCAGTAAGGGGAAGCGGATCTACAACGGTCTTGGCCATGAAGCTAGCGTCCTACGCTAACGGGGCCGTGTCTAAACTAGACTTTTCCACGTGCATCCAAGCTCCAAAATTGCGGTAGTCATTCTAGTATTAAAAGTCGTTCCCCGCTAAAAAATAGAAGACAATTCTTAAAATTATAAGAGGTATTCTGTGGGACAAGGTTGAGGCCTGTCTAATTCTAGGCTTGCGGGCTTTGGCGTTACCCTGGTACAAATCCCTTGTCGATAAATAAACAGACGCATCCACATGCATAAGACTGCTGTAGCTAACCGGATTTGCTCGACCCCGCTTACTTTTATATCCCTCCTGGAACGCCATGACCGGCTAGTCTGACAATGGCGATTCAATATACTGATAACCAGCGAGGCTACTTATGGCGCACTCTACAGTAACAGGTTAGGTCAACGCATGTACCATGTCAGTCTTGATTAGGATATAATGCTTTCGAGTCTAGGCATGGAATTCTGTTTTAGGAGAAAATGTCGTTCGAGAGCTGAAAGTAGTACCTAAGGAAGCTAAACAAAATCCCCGCTTCTTGCATTTAGGAAAACTATCTTGTGACAGTTGCTAGTAAAACTTATATAGCTTCTTTCCACTAAGTTCATGCACGCTACGACAGAAGGGCATTAGTGCCGACAATTAGAAAACCAGGAGAAATTCCCTGAAACGAGAACTAAATATAGTCTCTTTGACGGTCTGTGAAGGACTTTACTTGTTTTGGATTGAGTGTGTACCGTTAAGCCAGAAATAGCCGGTTCCCCCCGAACGCCTATTAACGTTTTTGGGCATCTCAAACAGCGTGGTTCTAACACAGTTGGTCAGCCCTATGGATGGTATTTCCATCCATTATCAGGTAGCAAGACTGTTACCAGTATTTCGTCCTCTCTTAGCGTCTTTTCGATACAGGAAAACTAACTTTCTGACCGTCACTATTACACGAAGGGAAGTGAGATCTGATGGAGGAATGGCTATAAATAGGTTGCTATGCTCTAATTATGTAGAAGGTTGGAGCTCCCCGTACTCACAGCCGTAAAATCGGCCCTGTAGGCAGAGCAACCACCGGAAGTGAAAGGTTATATGTGTGGAGGCATAAAGCTATTTTTAGTACAGGTATACATCTTAAGCAGATATACTCGTATCGCCGTACGGCTCGGTTTATGAAATTACCGGAACACCTCGGAGAGATGAGTCTTCAAATACCAGTAACCATATCGGAGTTGCAGGTAAAAGTGCGGTACCTTAATACCCACACACTATCTGATACTACATGTTCGTATAGCCTATAATGGTGCATACTCCTGAGAATTCGACGATGTAAAGTCAATTAAACGCCAACATTCCACTTTAATGCGTTTTCTATCATTAAGGAGTGTACTTAAACTTCAGCAATAGCCATAGGCGTGTACGAGCATCGGACCTTAGATTATATAATACTGTATTTCCACACAATAGATCTGCAGTCGGTTATAAGTGAAATTGTGCCTAGACCCAGACCATTACTGAATTGTATTGACCATTTTCTAATAGGCCCTTAACGTATAAAGCTATTACTTCTAGCACTTACTAGACCAAGGTCTAGTGTAGAAAGGAACTCACCTAGCGGAGGGAAAAAGTAGTAAAACCAAGTAAATGGCATAATCCATAGAGACTGAAGATATGCATTGTTGTAAAGATATACTCTACTCGGTCATCTTTGCCCGTTGTTCCAGATCGACATGTACCTAGCTTCGTATACGGGCATTTGGACCTTTGTTCAAAAGATCCTTACAGCGGACTTCCAGTTCCGTCGGGATTCAATAAGTGGACTTCGGATACTTTATATAGCTGTTTTAATGAAAACCATTCTATTCTAGTCCAGTTAAGCTCCACTTACCTTGAGAGATATCGTACATGTATATCTAGATGCGTCATGAAATGCAATGGGTAAGAATTGGAGCTATCACAGAGCCCCCAGGTAAACATGTGACAGAGGGGTCATACGTATGTGCATTTATGAAAATTAAAATCTTTAAAGTACCCTGCGTGGCTGTAATAAGGATGCACCAGTCTTAATAAATAAAGAGGCATGGGGCTATATAGATGGCTCGCCTGTGTCTGCTTTGTTCTACAAATGGTACATATTTTTTCAGCAAAACGCGTCTGCAGGTTCTCCACTTTTCGGCGCTTGTTTACATTTAAAAAAAATCCTCGGCGTCTATTACCCTTCGCGAATTTAAGCAAAATCAGACCATCAACCTACCCAACTCGTTTCCTCTGTGACTATGCCATAATATGATCGGTAATGCGCAACTAGAAATCACGCTGATCAACGGAACCTCCGCCAGGTCATACAGCCAGTTTGCGGTCCAGCACAACGTCATCGGCTATGCCGCCAGCGGGGGTGTAGTGGTTTGTCATCTCAAAGACGGTGCCGCACAGAATCAGCGGTTCTACTGTGCCAATAACTTTACCCAACCTGAGACGCTTCTGGGCCTCGACACCTACTTGCCGTCCGATGGGCTGGAAGTGCAGCGAGATTCGTATGGGTATGCATTAAACTGCGACGCCTTTACCTGGGGGGCCGCGCCATCTCCAAGCCATGTCGCTATTCCCAGCTCGCCTAGTAGGTCGCCCATAAACTCAAAGTACACTGGAAATGATGATTTCCCCGCCAAGCTGAAGCTCAAGTCCATCCATTGTATTGCTATATCGCCTGACCGGAAGTTGCTCGCAGTGGGGGAAAGCGGCCACCAGCCAAGAATCTTACTCTTTTCCCTTGCTCCAGATGCTTCTGGTACACCAATAGCTATTATCAACGAGCACCAGTTTGGAGTGAGCGCTCTTACCTTCTCGCCCGACTCCAGTAGCCTTTGCTCCTTGGGGTTCACCAACGACGGGTTCTTACACGTTTGGAAACTCCATCGGTCCCCTGCAGCATTGACAGCCACGCTAACCCAGAGTAACAAGTGTTCTACCATCATCAACAAGCTCTTGTGGATCAACGGAAACATCATCACCCTTGGATTGCGGTTCATCAAGTTGTGGTACTTTGCCGAGAACCTGGCAAGTCCGACCAAAAACACAGCCATCAAGGGACGAAACGTTCTTCTAGACGAGTTTATGAACTCGAACTTTGTTGACGCTGAAATTGTGAACGCCGAGGAAATTTTGTTTGTGACTGATCAAGGCGAGTTTGCCCTTTTACCCGTCCAGGACGAACAGTTGAGGCTAGTCAAAATGAAGCGACTTTTAGATCAAGCTCAGTCTGTGCTTGTGGACCACGAGAAAAATCTTTTGTGGGTAGCCACTGACAGGGTTGAATGTGTATCGCTCGAGTCGTTAGTTCCAGACTCAGACCTCAAGATCAAAAAGACACTTCATTCCGTGCACGCCCTGCCCCACAGAGCCAAACCGTTGGAAGGGATATTGCTTATGGACGAGGTGAGCCCGAATGTGCTCGTATACCTAGATTCCAACGAGCGTATCTCGAGCTTCAACAAAGAAACCAAAGTCGTCCAGGTGCTTGTTAACTCGTTGTTGAAAAACTTGGGAGGCGTGAAAGAATGCACGTCAGGCGCCCCCCTCGTCTTTTCCAAAACAGCAGAGATCAGGAAGTTGGTGAACAATAACAGTAGCCTCGAACCCCTAATGAACTTCCAACTCCCCTCGAATGCATTAATTGAAAATGCGCTCACATGTCTTGATGCATTCAAAGACCTCCTCGTTCTCGGCGACAAGTACGGCAGTTTATATGTTTTGTCGAACGCAAACGAGGTCAATACCCACAAACTTGTCTTTAATGCTCGGGCACACGAATCTACGGTGAACGATCTTGTGGTTTTTGAGTTTAAGCAGCTCCAGGTGATTGCTTCTACCAGTAGGGATAAAATGATTCAAGTGTTTACCAGGGATTCTTCTCTTCCAGATAGTGAGTGGTCTTTGCTCAACACCTTATCAGTGCACAGAAGCACAGCCTCCCAGGTAATTCATCATGAGGGCAGAATTATTGTTTCATCACTAGATAGGAGCATCTCGATCCACAAACTTGAAGCCCTGGAAGGAGAAGGAAACGCAGAGAAGGTTAGAATTGTGCAAGAAAAGATTATCATTCTCAAGAATTCGCCTGTGGCAATCAAGGTTTTCCGAAACGAATTGATTGTCTCCACCAACGACAAAGTATTGTCTGTGTTTGACCTCAGCAACTTTGAGCTCATTCGAAATTTGAAGTTGTTCAACGATTACAACCAGTCACTATTAGTTGAACACCTTCTCATCCAGAACGACCAGATTTTTGTTTCGTGCAACGATAAATCCTTGAGAAGCTTCCTGTATAGTACCGGCAAACCCATTGCCACCAACTGGGCCCATTCAGATGTGATTATTGGCTTGATGATGATAGATGCCTCCCTCTTGACCATCAGTAACGATGGCTGTGTGTTTAACTGGGAATACAAAAACCGGGAGTCTAACGCTACTTTCAAGGAGGCCATGTCTCGAGATGACCCTGAGGATTGGCTCAACTCCCCGCTCAAGCAAAAGGTTACCAGGAAGATTTTGTCTGCCACACCGGTAGCCCTCGCTGCTCGAGTTGGTAGAACGGTTCCAATCACCACACCGTCTCGTAAACTTGCACCTGCTTCCCCCTCTCCGAGGAGGAACCTAAGCTCTCCAAGAGTTTATACGCCGGTATCGAGCCCTCCCAAATCACCGCTGCGGCCTGCTGTCACAAGACCCTTGGCCCCTTCCATGTCGCCCACACCAAGAAACAGATCACCATCGCCTGTGTCTTCTGCGGTTCGCGTGACAGCAGCCAATATCATGTCCTCTCCTCGCTTGAAATCAGAGTCAACCCCACGACTTGCCAACCCGCTGACAGCGCGTCTCTCTCTATTTGGCGGTGCAAACCAAAAATTAAACGGCTCGGGATACCTGCCCGTCGTTGAAGCAGCGATTGCGTCTCGGGGGATTGCCATTACTGAGGAAGCCAAACCGAATGCAGAATGCTCCGACATTACAACGGTCTTGACCATGTTGGGGGCACTACAGAACGCGGTCAAGAACAAAGAGTATGCCGCTGAAGATTTAGCCCAGATAAAGAGTGCACTTATGGCTACGTTGGGGGTTATGAACGAGGGAATTCTTGAGGATTACAGCGATAAATTGCTTGCCATGTTTGAAAGAAAGCTTGGTGAAAGGAATGAGCGTAATGTCACACTGACACCAAATGACCGAAAGCTTGATCTACAGTTGACGGAAGGATTCGCCGGCTTGGCAGTCGGTGACTAAGAACTGAGTATAATGGAATCCACGCTTATTCAAAACGATATGCATTTCCATACGTATCATTGACAACAATACGGTAATGATAGAGCCTGAAACCTCGCTATTACTTTTCAAGGGTTTAAAGTAAACCAACTTCTATTCATGTATTGACGTTACTCTCATAGTGCGCCAAATTTTCGCGGCTTAAGCCCCAATTCATCATAAAGTTTCAGCAATTCAGGTTAACATGCACACAACAGGGAGCCAGTAAAAAGAAAAATTCACATTTACCGTCATTTTTTTTACCGAACTAATTAAAAGTCATTTCCCACGTTGAAAGCAAGCTCGCGATATACTTTCAATTGGCATGGGCACATCTATTATCAAAAGCTCAATAGTTGGTTCATGCCCCAAGATTTGTAAAATTTACAAATCAGGTAATCTGGGTATCCAATAATGTGTTAGCCTCTGAGGTTTTTAAATTTGATATTTCGCCATTAGTACTATCTACATGTTTACAAAACAGTACAAAGTAAAATCCCCGCTTGGCATCAATCGAATGGTACTTATCGCATGGATTTCGCTAAATAGTCACGCTTACGGAGCATACGCGAGGTTCTCATTGACCTGGCCGGGTAGAAGAAGTTTATAGAGATAACTACAACCTACAAAAAAGCTCTGAACGGTGATTAAGCGATGAAAGTTGCGCGTGTCAATCCTGGGTCCCATCTGTTTAGACAGAGACTTTAGCTGAACCTTCAAGGAGTTCACGCGCTCTGATTTGCAATGGGTTATTCAGATTTGAGCCGGCGAAACGCTCAATATCTAGATACATCCCAAGACGAAATCATTGATATATAAATTATCTAATCCTCCACTCATGGATGAATTTTGTTGATCGCATAAATATTCCCCTGCCTATATGTGAGTCACCTTCACCCCACTGGTGACGTACAAAAAACAGTGCCCACGATCCAAATCAATCTAATATCACATTACAAATCTTTCAAGACATCAAGTATCCTGCCAGGACACCTATATACACGAGTAACTATCCTAACGTCTTGGTTTGATCACAGCAGCCTCGATAGGGTCTTCCTTCAGCTCCGAGCCGGCCCACGGGTTTGACTCACCGGACTGAGGGTCTTGAATATTCTCCTCACCCTGGGTACGCGGGATCCCCTGGGCATTGATCTTGCCCAACTCCGCCAGCAACGCCGCCTCGTGCTCGCGCTTCATTTTCTCGCCCTCCAACTTCCAGCGCTCGTCCGCCTGCCGTGCCAAAACCTTGATGCGAATCTGTCTTTGCTCGTCGGCGATTAACTCCTCCAACGTCGGATGCTCCTTACGCATGTGTCGGAGCCACTGCATCCACTGCGGCGGGGTATCGAACGTATCAGCAATAAATGCACGTTCCTTAACCGTTTCCTTAATACGGCGCATACGTAAGAAGTTGCCGTCGTTGGTCCACTCCCAGTAGGTATTTCCATTGAGGTCATAGCCGATGAAGAACTTGGTGCGCCACGGCACGTTGCGGAGCGCACACCACTTATGGAAGAGTTGTTTGAAGGGGGTGACCTTTCCGTTCAAGCGTTCCATTATGAGGTAGATATGGGTATTTAGGAGATATTATTTGGGAGATGTTATTTAGGTATTTGTAAGGTATCGACGAGTGTAGAGGTAGCTCCGATTTTATGCATGTGTACTGCACGGAGCGAAAATTATTCGTAGTATGGGGGTTGCCACCACTTCAGACAAGGCTGGTTGAATTTTGATATAACAATCATGCTTTGAAAGTATTTTAGGATATTTCAATATTTGCATGTACCTGGGGATGAACACACATTGTTTAGATAGATATGAACTGGTTATGTGAAAGTCACACGGCAGTCGGGTTACCAGGCGTATTGATCATTCGAAATGATACAAAACTATTTAACCATGTAACGTGATTGAGAGTAGACTAAACTATTTTGTCATAAATATTTACACAATTTCTCATTCGGCGAGGTGCTTTTCATGTATACTAGCTCAGTTATTCCGGAGGCTTTTCTTCAGAATTCGCCCAAACCCTTCCAGGCTGAGATCGTATGGGGTTATGCTATTATATCGCTCTCTACCATGTATAGTCAGGTTTACTTCAAAAATTTTCCCTAGAATCTGCGAAACCGGATCAAGGGCTATCCAGATTGACAATCATCACTATGTACATGATAACCCGTACTGCACGAAAAATATTCGTTATGCACACTCAAACAGCCCGCCTATTTACTTGAGTCATTACTCTAGTTACTCCAATTTTACGATTAACCACTTACCATAGCGATAATGATTCAAAAGTTACACACACTTTTGGGCCACACGGACAAAGTGTGGTCGGTCTCGCTCCACCGGACGCTTCCGCTTGTGGCTACGGTCTCGTCAGATAAGCAGTGCCGCGTGTACGACCTCGGTTCCGGGCAGTTGGTGACTGTACTCGACGACACACACAAGCGCTCAATCTGCTCGGTAGCGTGGAAGCCTACGAGTGCTCTCGAATTGCCCGCGCTCGCAATGGGCTCGTTCGACGCCACCGTCTCCATCTGGGGCCGGGAGGACCACGAGGATACGGGCGACGACTGGAACCTCTTGGCCATCATCGAGGGTCACGAAAACGAGGTCAAGGGCGTGTGCTGGAATAAAGACGGGTACTTGCTCGCATCATGCTCGCGCGACAAATCAATCTGGATCTGGGAGACGGACGAGTCGAACGACGAGTTTGAGTGTATCTCGGTCTTACAGGAGCACTCGCAGGACGTTAAGCACGTGACATGGCACGGTGCCGAGGATTTATTGGCGTCGCTGTCGTATGATGATACAGTCAGGATCTGGCGGGAGGACGATGACGACTGGAGCTGCGTCGCGGTGTTGAATGGGCACACGGGGACGGTGTGGTGCTCGGACTTTGAAATTCAGACGTCTCAAACCGCCAGGTTAGAGAGCGAAGCAAATGGGGAAGCGAATGGGGAAGCGAATACGAATGGTGTCGGGCGTGAAACCCGACTTGTGTCCTGCAGTGATGACACAACTGTGCGTGTGTGGAACCGAGTCGCTATCTCCAGCTCCTCGGCCTTCCGCACGAACGAACAGTGGGAACAGCAATCGATTTTGCCCCAGATCCACACCCGAGCAGTCTACTCGGTCAGCTGGAGTCCGTACTCACCGCGTATTGCAAGTACGGGGTCTGACGGTAAATTGGCCGTGTATCGTGAGTCGGCTGCGGGCTGGGTAGTGGAACTGGTGCAGGAGCTTGCGCATGGAATTTACGAGGTCAACTCGGTTGCGTGGGGGAGGCTGGGGGAGCTGGAGATTTTAGTGACTGGGGGTGACGACGGGAATGTTCATGTCTGGAGTGTGAGCAATTAAATAGGTAATGAAGGTAAAGAAAGGTTGAATTGAGATAGAGAATTGAAGGCGTATGATAGAAATGAAATATTCTGAAATTTTACATTACCTTCAGTAGTAATAATGCCGACAGATAACACTATGTTCACTTTTAAAGTTAAATTATTGCTCATTGACTCATTTATTAAAGCTCTTTAATGAAAAGTAAAGCTGCACAAATATTCCACTAGAACACACGGTTTTAAAGTTAGGAGGAGGAATGGAGGAAGGAGAGATGAGAAGGTGTATAGGGATACTTAAGACTGCTGTGGATGGAACAAGGGCAACTGTATTTTCAATATAAGGGGATAATCAAAGGCAGATTTGAGAGATTTACTATGCTATAATAGCGTAATAAAAGGGGGGATGGAGGGTGTCTGTATGGTGATTCAGATAGTCCACAGAAATATGTTTGCAGCAAAATCGATTAGTAACTTCTCCGGAGACATAGTTTCCAGGAATATCCAGATTTGAGTTAATTGCCAAGCAGTGAAAAATTATAGACAGCCATCGTGACATATTAGCCATTCTATCCATCCGCTACTTACTAGCCACCTTGTACTTACGAATTTTTTATATCATTTCTTGGTAATTTAATCCAGCTTCCCGTTGAATGTCATCCTTTATAACTTCGCTGTTAGATACGTAAAATATCCTGATCACGAGCTAATGTACTATCGGTATGCACACGGAGAGAGATTTTTGTCCGACTTCCAGACTATGGCTCCGAGACATCGATGGGTGGACTTAGATCATAGTTCTGGGTTATTTTATCTCATTCAATCCTAAGTCTTGATACTAAGTACAGTTGGTTCAGATCTATTGACGCCGTAGGTAACATGCACCCGTTAGGTCAGCCAAAATCTACAACCCTAGACCTTATCAGATGTCTTGAGACAAGTCAGGCTGAGTAAATTTTCCGAGTATTTTTTTAAATCATGGTTTAGGTCTTAACCTAGGTCATTAACTCACCCTAAATAAATTCTACTTCATCTCTAGATCGTAATCCTGTGTCAAATTAAATTCATATATTGGCTAGACTTTACTGCAGGCATGATTTTAACCATGGTATTATGCATGATCACAAGCATGGTTTTAACCATGGACCATATCATACACTAGGGTGGAACAAGTCCTGGCACGCCTTTTCAGCTATAGATAGCTCATTTCGCTCGTCATGGGGATGCTGGTTATACCCGACCTCGCGTCACACGACCAAACTAGGCAAACATCGCCAACATAACCACGCCCATAACCACACTCAAAATCAACAACAAGCAGCATGACCTCCCTCCCGACCGCCGCTGGTACCGCAACGCCTTGTGAAGCTCCCTGCCAGCCATCCGTGTCTCATCTGCCACAGTATACAAATTAGACTCGATATTATCCACCATCGTCCCCTGCTCCGTCACAATGGTTCCCAAGTCTCTAAAAATCTCGTTCAACTCGTCGACTCCATGTTGGATCTGCGCTATCTCGCGTTCCCTCTGCTCCACGAGATTCTGGTGGTATTCCAACTCCTCAGCATTAAGCGGTTCGTGTTCAATAATCAACTGCTGCGATTCTTGCGGTTCTTCCTCTTCCGTCTGGGCCATTGCCACACGGGACTCCTCATTCAACCGGAGGTTAACCTCGTTGTACGTTTTCTGGAGGTTGGAAAACTCCGCTAGCGACGCCTTCACCTCTCGCATCAACTTATTCCTGGTAAAAGATTGGGTTGTGGTGAGTTCCACTCCGCCAGCCTCTAAGTCCTCGATCAACGCTTTCTGTGCGTTGGTGGCGTCGCGCAAGCCCTTGAACGAATCGTTTAGCTGCCCAATGAGTGCCACCGTGCGCGTTTTGGCAGCATCAAACGCTACAGAGTCGACCCCGGAATCAGCTTTACCGAGGCTCTTGATCTGCCGCGACAAACTCACAAGGTCGTTGTTGATTTCAAAGAGGCAGTTGGAGATCTGAGAAGCAGCAGTGTCAAACTCCGGTGTGTCAGTATATGGGGTGGTCATAAGGAAAGGGGCCGTGGGAAGTAGAATGGAGGGGCACCAGAAAATATATGCTAATTAATAATAGGGCAATGGAGATCCGTTAGAGTAGTGTGCTAGAGTAGAGATATGTTGAGGATGACCCAGTGGTTGGTGTCGTTTGCGATATATCCTGAGGCTTGGAGCCGTTGAGGCTGTGACGTAGCACGCAAGGAACCAGCCACACTTCCTTTGGGGGACATTAGCATGCACGCGCCACGTATCTCGTTTAGCCTCAGTTGTCAAGAGAAAGGTACACTGGCGTTTTATCAGTATAAATATGCTCTAACAAATCATTCTATTCATTTTTTCCCCAGCTTTCAGAGTGTTGAAGCCACACTTGATTTAAATATCATTTACCTTTTAGTCTTTATAACTCCATAGGATCTAATCCAGACAGCTGAGTGTCCAGTACTGGAAGGGCATCCGTAACCGATAAATAAAAGAGCTTAAACCCAAAAGCTTTCCTTAGTGAACCAAACAGAACGGTGTTCCAAACTAGAATACTGAGATCCTATCAACCTCAAATCAGCCCCCTCAGTATCTTGACTATCACGTCTACGCCACTGATTAGACGTTCACCAGAAAGAAATACTAATCTTCGCAAGAGATTGTTTTCCTGTGAAACTTGGATTATATATGCACCGCTGGTTATACTTTCATCCATGACACAGACCATACTATAAAACCTTCATTATAGAGAGACACTACCGCGAAGCCTGGCCGAATCCGAAACAACTATTTACTTTTAAGACTATACCACGCATACCGACAAGAGATGACCAAACCTTTGCTCGATCAGAAACGATGGCCAAAGATTCAATGGCTAGTCCTCCTTCTTCTTTCTAAATATATACGACTTAATGCGGATAAGAAACAAACTAAGCATGGTCATCAAGGAAACCACCATTAACAAAATTAACACCTCATTTTCCAAGAACGATTCCGCGTCCCAGAAACTCACCTCGTTATCACTCTTCATCAACACGTTGTGACGCGGCTGGTTCCACTGGGGCTCGATCTTGCCGAAATGGTTGTTACGCTCCACCTCGTGGAGCCGCGAAGGATGCTGCGAAAGGTCCGCAAAGATTTCATACTTCTCAGGTTGCGATTTCTGGTAGGCCGGTGGCATTGGGTGCACGTTCTGAGCCGTGTCACTGACATAGACGACCGAATGGTAGGGAGACGGCATCCGCTTCAACATCATCCCCAACGTGGTGTCGCGCACCAATAGCGCCTCGATGCGCTCTTTGGGATCGGTAGGCAACGGCGGAAAGGTCAAACGGACGACCCGCTTGCGAGAATCGATGAACTCGTGCTGCTTGAAGTCTACCCAGGAGTCCCCGTTATAAGTGATTGTTTCAGCCGAACATCGCTCAATGATAGTCTTTTCAAGTGCATCAAGATCCAAGACCCCCCGCGTGTGCGGAAACGTGAGGAGCGTGGAGGACAGACTCATCGCCTGGCGCAATGCCGGCCAGTGGTGCTTGTTGGCGAGGTCCTGGAGGGTCAACCCGGGATGGCTCACTAAAACGTATACATTGGATGAGCAATGACCAACTAATTCATTTGCCACAGAAGTGACTTCATCGAGCGAGAAGGGAACAGGCTTAGGCGAAGCGAGTTTCAGTGATATCCCCGGAACACTAGAGGTTAGCATGCGCTTCGGAAGGGAGGGATGAATACTTACAGGCTGTGGGAGAAGATGACAGCGGGAGACGACTGGAAACATATAGCCTGGGAAATTAGACCACAGAGGACTAAGAGCAAAAGTTTCATCTTGAATAGGGGGAGAGAGCAAAGAAAGTGTGCCAGCTTTCCGTCGAGTGGGATTTATAGTGAACGTTTTGCCTTCGATAGACGTGCGGCTCGGTGAGAACGTGGAGGGGGGCTCTGTGTCCGTCTTGGCTTGCGGTATAGGCTGACTGTGTTGGATGATGGAAATAAATCATTGGCTTGAGCATGAGTCTTTTTCTGGGTATAAGGAGGGAGCTCGTGAAAAATTAGCATTAAATAATCATAGACACATCACCTTGTGAAGCTTGCGCCCCGTCGAGTGGGGTGGCGCCCACCTAAAAGGTGTCACAGACTATTAACTTAACATAACTGGGGAATATAATAATTGTAATACTACTAGTTACTGGTAAGAACCAAGTCACAGTTTACAGGTTCACCCCAACTGAGGTACATTTATAGGTCATAGTGATGACGAAATTACATTCTACTAGCGCATGACTAAGCTGGATCTGCTTTACGTGCACTATCTAAACTGCTTGGCTAGAATTTTGAATACCTAAATGATATTTAACTAAACAAATGCCGTTACTTTCTTCAAACTAAACTCAAGAAACGCGAATTATATCATACTCTCTAGTTTCAGGGACAAGTATTCCCCTTTCTAATTCGTCCTTGGGTTACAGGGTTTCGTCTCTACGTCTTCATCCAAGGTCTTCCACCCGCTTTATGCACATGCGGACCTACTCTCAATTGTCACTAGTATTATAACTCTTTTATGTCATGTAAGCACACCGTAGCTCATTTAATCATAATTCATTCAGTCTACTTACAGATAACATCCACGGTGAAGTCTTCTTCCAACTCGGTATCACCCACGCATATGCCCATTTCCAATTCCTCGTCATCAAATACTAGCAGGACGGCGGTGCCTGCAGGCAACTTCTTAATCGTAATATAATGCCGTACCAACTTACTGATAAGGGTATCGGCACTAACCTTCACTTTGAGCGTGGTATTATCCTGGCTCTTCATTACGATGGGGAAATAGCCCTCGTCTGCACTTTCTCCCAAGACACCGGTCGGCTCATCGCCAAACTCGGGTAAGTCTTCGTCAGACAAGTCTTGCTCCACTTCCACCAACGATTCGTTCATAGAGGCGAACAACTTTGTGAATTTCAACTTGTTTGCAATCTCGGGAAACTCGCGGAACGTTGGTAATGCCCAAGATTCAATGAGCAAGAAGGTGAGGTGAGGTTTTTCCGTTTCGACGGGAATCGATAGCGTCGCTGGCTTCATGTGTGCCTTCACAGCCATTTTCTGCTCAATCCAGATCAACTCCACTAAGTTCAGAGCGTATATTCCGTGTAACTCAGAGGGGGCAAGCCTACAGAAACTAGACAAGGCCGTGAAGATTACCTTGGAAAACTTGGTCATGCCCTTGACACACATCTTGATGCTCAAATCCTGCGAGCCCGGAAGCTTTGACTTGATGTCTACCACGTACTCACGCCTTTTCTCCGTCTCTCGGTCGATATAAGACGTTGGAACAGTCACAGGAAGCACTACCGGTGGTAGATCCACGTCAAAGAGCTCTAGCTCGGGCCGCACCGGTGCCCTGGCCTTCTTTGTGTAAGTGAACTGTGCCGGTGGTGGTGTGATCGACCGCTTGAGCGTTGCTTTTTCCGCCCGTGAAGGTATAGGGGCAACCACCTGGTCTTTATCAAGCGATACCGACGGCTCGTCCATTTCGTCCAGTACCACTACAGGCTCTATCTTTGCCTTCTTCTTCTTCTTTTTCTTCTTTGGCACTTCAGGTGGCAGTGAGAGTGTGAAGTTGTATGCGAGCGAGAAGAAATCGTCTTCAATAGAAGCCAGAGGCTGGGCTGGAGTTTCGGCATGAGGAACAGGTTTAGAGTGAAAAGCTCCCTGTTGGGCGATAACTGGGATCGCTTGAGCTGAAACAGGTTCTAACCGAGCCGGAATAGCCTCAGATTGAGTTGTAATAGGCTGACTTGGAAGTTGCTCTGCATCAATAGGCACAGATTCAACGAGAGGCACTGCTTCAACAGAAATGTCGGGCACTGAATTAACAGAAATAGGACTGGATCCAGTTGAAATAGCCTCTGACTGGTCAGCAAGAGGCTGAAGGTCAACGATCAAACGACCCAAGCCCAGGCCATTGGAAATTGGGGTTGCGGGAATGTCAGACACCTTTGTGATATTCGACACCATTGGCGCGTCGACCTGCTCATTTACCGACATCTCCATGGTTATAAAGCAATTTCCGTGTGATTTTGGGGGATGTTCTCACAGGACGTATTGTGATGATGGAAACGGTTCATGGTTTGTAATCCGCAACGTTATTTTTCTTGTGCCGCAGCCCGATGTGTCCTAAATTCGTTGCGTCGAAATCCTCAGCTCAGTAACCCGTCAGGCGCGTGCGCGGTAGAACTGAGGTAAGGAGCTGCCAAATGGGATATAAAGAACAACCAGGTGAGATTGTCACGCAATAATAGTTATACTGAGGGATAATTTATATATAAAGTTTCTCAACTCATTCCAATGACCAAAAATAGAAAGTGTAATCAGCTACAATGCTGATTCATAATTCACTTTAATCTACATGCACCACAACCCCGCCAAGCTGCATTACTCACATTTGACTTGTGATTTTATTTGACTAGAGCTAGAATAATATATATCAGCATAACTAGGTAACAAGCACTAACAGCAGCTTTGGTATTAGTGTGATTTTATACGTCGTATCGCGGGGGAAGGCGTGTCATTCCTGAGTAAGTGAACGTCAAACTATACAAGTCTAAACTAGACTCCGCTTGAATTTGCTAGCTATTCGATTGATATAAAATTAATTCACCCATATATCGATAGAACCATCAATAACCAGTTTTATACAACTTTGGGTATAAAATACCAAACCTGCAGAGCGATACGCCAAGTTCTTTGCCGAGAGCGTAATTGTAAATATTATATTGGTATCCACAGCTATAGTTTAAACAGATATGAAACTCGGATCAGGTGGAAATTTCCCGTACAATCTCCTAATGACCATAATTTACTCTTCGGTCACCTTTTGGCCATGAAGTTCTTTGCCCATTCTAGGTTCACCACTACACCACCTTCGGTACACTCCACCACAACCCCATCCTCAGCCACCACAGCGTTGCTGCTGCTGACGTTGCCACCGCAGATATCTGACTCCCAATTAGTCAAGTCCCACTTCAACCCCTGGGTAGATAAGGTGCACTTGCGGCCCATAGGCAACAAACCACAGATGGGCCCGATCACCTGCTTGTCATAGTGGATGTAGTTCACACCACCGGGAACCAAAAAGACGATATCGTCTAAGGACACGAGGAAAACACCGAAGGAGGGACATTCTGCTGTAATCTTGTAGAGCTGGTTGATTGAATGGACTGTTTGGTCAAACCGGCCACCCAACGCATTCACCACTAGAAGTGTAACTGGCGGACAAGGCGCCGTAGAGTGCTCCTCCGCCAACCTGAGGAGTCCGTCTTCAGTGTCGATAGCCTCAAAGTCCACCGAACTCCCAGCTTGAAAGTACAACGATACAACGGAAATGGCCTTTTGGAAGTCTGTAGCATACTGGGAGGCCTGGTGGACCAAAACCGCTCCTTTGCCCTGGTAATACGTCTTGACTTCGTCAGTTAGCGAATCGAAATCACCAACGATAAAGTCTGGGATGTAGCGCTCTTTTTCCTCACCAAAGAACTCATACAATCGATTAGCCCCTCCATCGGCACAGACTCGGAGCAGACTATGGTCCCAGAGCATCGTGAGGTCTACATTGATGGCCTGGTTGAGGATGATAAGACACATCTTCGCGGCGTCGGGGTTGAAGAACGAAAGGATGTCAATTTCATTGGCACCACTTGGGACCGGGATTTTTCCCATGATGTCGGGATTTTCCACCACAAGGGACATGTTAAGCGGGAGAATAGCTGGGATATGACATCCAAGGAGGTGTTAATACGGGTTAAGTCTTCAATAAGCGTGTCCATCTAAGCGCATACTTTCCGTGCGGCTCATCGGTGTTAACAAAGTACGGAGGGCGTAAACGCGTGATGGTAGACTAGGGTGGTGATAGGCGTGACGGCTTAAAAAACGAATTTACAGTATACGAGGGGAATATTTTCAACATTTGGAAAGTCAGGTGCTATTTTAATGGACTTCTGGAGTTTGAAAGCTGTATACTGGTCTTTGGTGGTTTTGAAAGGAGTAACAGACAAGAAGAAAAAAATCCCATGGGTTGGGGTTTAGTCGTAGTTGCCGTATCCTATAGATGATTTTTGTTCAAAGAGATATTAAAAGCCAGGAAAACTAGAAAATACTACATATACCCTAATCCACAACGAAGGTAGCCTATAGCGAATTGAACGCAAATTAGTGGCCGCTACACCTCCCTCCAAGAACGGAGGCTTGGTACTGCGCCGCACCAAGTGTAAGAATACCACGTGACCATTACTCTATGGCTCTAACTGGAAATGAGTGCAGATTACAAAAGGCATATTGCTTTGATCAACCCCCTTCCCTTCTAGTCCAGATTCCTAATACAGCAAATATGTCTCTAGCATACAACAGTCCGGAAAAATACAAGTACAAGGTGGAGATCCAGCAGATGATGTTTGTGTCGGGGGAGACGAACGACCCTCCGGTAGAGACGACGTGTCTCATTGAGGACATACTCCGCGGCCAGGTGGTGGAACTTCTTCTTCAGGCGTCACGTAACTCGCAGAACCGTGGCTCCAAAAATGTGACCGCAGAAGATATCATCTTTCTCATCCGGCACGATAAGGCAAAGGTTAACCGCTTGCGGACATATCTCTCGTGGAAGGACGTGCGGAAAAATGCCAAGGACCAGGAAAGTGGCGGATTAGAGAACACAGACCAGTTACTCGAGGATGAGGCTTCGGCTCAGGCGAACAATGCGGGCAAGGGGCCAGCAGCAAACTCACAGTCGGTGATCAACAAAAACATGAGCAAAAAGTCGAAAATTAGACTTCCATGGGAGTTACAGTTCATGTTTTCTGAGCAGCCATTGGATACGGCTGCAGACGAGGACCAGGTTGACGAGGACGAAAAGGAGGCCATTGTGGCGTCGATGAAGCGGTTGAAGGCGGCAGATGACAGAACTCGAAACATGACGAAGGAAGAGTATGTTCACTGGTCTGAGTGCAGACAGTCGTCGTTCACATTCCGCAAGGCTAAGCGGTTCAGGGAGTGGTGTGGGATTGGCGTTTTGATGGACGGAAAGCCCCATGACGATGTGATAGATACGCTTGGGTTCTTGACCTTTGAGATGGTGTGCTCTATTACCGAAGAGGCTTTAAAAGTGAAGTTGGCACAAGAGAGTTACTCAAAGAACCACACCGAGGAGAAGGGAGGGAAGGAAAAGCGGAGACATTATTTGTTTGATGCGCCGGATGAGATGGCAAAGCCGATAGTGGCGAAGCATATTGAGGAGGCGTGGAGAAGGTTGCAGACAGTGGCGATCAAGAGGCGGGCGATTAGAAGCTTCAGAGGGGGGAGAGTCATGTCGAGAACCCAGCTTGTTTAGTGCATGGAGCTCCTCTTGGCATGAAGGGCCTTAAGAATTGGGTCTGGTATTAGCACAAAGTGCCTTATACAGATTTGTAATGTATGGATTATCGGAACAAAGTACTTAAAGAGGACTAAAAGGCATGGTATAGCGACAAAACAATGATCAATCATTGGTATTTGTGCAGAGTGGTTCAATATGGGTTTGAACGAGATATTACCACAACGTTTCCCGTTGATGGGGCCCAGTCGGTTGGAACCAAGCATCTTAAAGAGGTATATGAGACACGTTAGTATATCAAAATGATACCTATACGTATAGAAGGGTTAAAGTACGTTGATTTTTGGGCTTGGAATATTTTCCTGTGAATACAATTGGCTCACTTGCTTTATACAATAGTCCCTTATCGGCTGGGACTCGGCGCTTTCAGCAGCGCAATTCAAATCATATTAATAAATCGTTTCTCCAGTCACAATATAATTCAATTACCACTTTTCTCGAAACAGGTACCACCGCAATAAGAGGCCCTTCAAACAGTATACAAAGTAAAATATCAATAATAGCACTTATACGGCGCTATAATAGCTAACGACACCGCAATATTCAAGCAAAATGATATCTGCTGTTACGGTCATATTAATTATACCGCAATTAATGTTCTACTTCAGACCAAAGGATATTGCCTACAAACTGACTGATGAAATAGCCTAGTTTTTAACTCATAGATGGCAATTTCTTCAATTACATGTAACAAGGTGTCCTAGATCTTACACACGGCACATTAAGGTGATTATGTTAAAACAATAATATACTCCGTGGCCCCCTGAAACTATCCTATACTTCGGTAATCCGCATCCTTTCTATCCGACAGCTTCCATGTTGAGGAACAAGACATTTAACTCGAGGTTATAGGTTTTGGTACCCATCGAATCTGCTAAACCAGGATGGACTCCCACCCTTTCGCTAGACCAATTTCTTCCTTATTCCCCAGAGTCTTTTTTTAGTTACGATGAAACACTTCCAAAGTAATAAATACCTCATTTAATTTCTATTATTCTACTTGGATGAAACTGCTCAATATAGCTGTAAAGTCATCTGCCTCAAACCGCCTACCATCCCATCCGCCATAGTCTGGCACGATGGCCTCGTTTGAGCGAGGCAAGTTGAGAAGAAAGGTGGAGAAGTACACTCTACGTTCGATCTCACGACGAGCAATGTGGCGGATAACGGGAGCCAAGGTCAAGACCATTTCCTGGTTGGGGAGTACTCTGAGTGCGTCTGAGTCGCGGAGCTTGATGTTTTCTGGAACGTTCGTGTTGGCCATGCGGGTCTTGCGTTCCTGTAATATCGGAAATCGTTTATATTTGGATGCAAAGAAGGCTAGACATGGGTTACGAATACTGTTGTAGCTTCGTGGAGTAGGGGTGTCTCCATGCCAGATGCACCGTTCCTGGAGATAGTTCCCGATGGTAACCTCAAACGGTAAGGGATCGATGCTGAGCTGTGCCGAGCTTGGGATAATGTAGCTGTCCACAATTTCGTTCACCTCGGCTTCATGGTTAAGGTTGGAGCACTCACCAGTCAGAATGATGTCTGAAAGGGAGAGAGTATCTACGTTTTCAGCATACCGCGAGAGACAGGAGTAGCCTTCGGAGCACTGATCCACAGCGGAAGGATGAGCTTCTATCAGTATACCTTCCTTTAGGCGAATCGACGTCACCATGCGAGCCGGAGCTTCTTCGTCGACATCGATAGGTTCCACCGAGAGCTCTTCAGGTCTGGTGGTTTGGCAAACAAATTGTAATTCATTCAAACACTTGCGGATATCGCAATTATGCTCGGCCACCACCCGTTTTACGATGTCAGCGTCCACATCGTAACCTAATGCCATACAACACAATCCCAAGTAGTCTGCAAGATATGACGGCTCTGCCTTTTGGTACTCCAAGAAAGCGTATTCGTCATGGGCATACTGGATCAAGCCGCGTGGAATGGACCCCGGGTCCTCACAAGTGATCACCACCGGCCGTCTTCCCACGTTTAGCACGTTGTTAAGCACCACCCAGAACCCATTGTCTTGCTCGAAAAGCACATCCACGTTCTCAAAGAGTAACAAGCCCTTCTGGAAGCCATCGCTGGATTTCTTGTGCTTATGCACTAAATGTGTGGTGGACAACTCGTTAAGCTTGGCCATAATGTCTTTTTTGCCTCGGGCTTGACCAGAGTTGATCTCATGGACGTAGCCGTGGCACTCCTTCATACAGGCAGCCACAGCCGACGACTTCCCCGACCCCTGAGGCCCTGTAAGGATCATCAACGGCACAAAAACATCTTCTTCGGTGGATCCCTCGCCATCATCGATGAAATCATCCATTTCACTGTATGAAGCCTTCTTGAGCATCTGAAACCGCGGCCCACTGTGTTTTTTTAACCGCTGAAACGAGTTTTCAATCCACGTCTTCAACCGTGCGCTGTTGTGGGGGTTGGCAAGAAGGGCAGATGACGTTTGAGGGCGGAGAATATCCACCCACAATCCGTGGATCGTGTTGGAGGAACTGAAACCAGCACGAAGAATATCCAACAAGTACTCGAACTTACCATCTTGTAAAACAGACGGGACTCGGGCTGCCAAGTTGTGCAAAATCTCGGCATACGTCATGGCTTTCTTCAGCGAAGTCGTGGTTTTCAGCGCAGCTTCCTTTGACGGGTTAGGGACCAAATTCACGTCGCATAGATTGATGACAGGAGGATTGACCTTTTTTAAAGCTAAACCTAGCACTCTTGGCTCAATAGTCTCTGTTTCTGGAACAACATGGAACTCTTGCCGGCTGAGAGTTGGTAATGGGGTATCCTTAGCTTTCTGAAACGCCGTCATTCGCGGCTCCGTAGACGATCGATCCACCATCAGACGAAGAAACGATGTCAGTAGTAGAGGGGTGCCCTCATCAGCCACAATGACATTGCCCTTGGTGAAAAACGGATCCTCTTCCTCTACATTAATCACCACCTGTTTTGGTTTTATCGTTTCGAGAATGTGTGGGGAAAGTCTGAGGATCACGGAGAACGACTTTTTGAGTCTCGTTTTTCTTTCCTTTTTGAGCTTCTGCTCTTGTCTCTCCTGTTCCTTTTCCTGTTTTGATTGCTGGTCTTTGGACTTGAGGCTGGTGAAGATATCCATGGCGTTTACAGACTTGACATTCATTTTCTGGTAGATCTGTGTCTCTATTTGGCTGGTATCATTTCGCAGAGAGTCTGGTACGTCATATATTTCTGTAACCTCGATATACGACAGGTCTTCAGCGTAGTTCACAGGCTGGTTCGTACCTGGCATTTCAATCTTGGCACGCTTGGAGATTCTGTGACCGCAGAGAATGTCGTTGACACTGATTGCAGGCTTATTTGGAGAGATTTCCGCAAACGACAGCTCAGTCTCCGATAGATTCACGTGGGGGGTACCGTATGCCTGCGACTCATCCAGGGTTCCACAGTCTAAGAAGAACGGATCGATGGGGACCTCTTGTTTGTAACCTGTTAATACCGAACTGAGCAGATTGCCCGAGGCTAAAATCGGGCTTAGTTGGCTGCTAGGAAAGGAGTCACTCAGTATAGGGTCATGGTCTCTCCTATAACCGGTCAACACCGAGATAAGAGCATTAGGTTTCGGGGAGGTATATCCATCTGTCATTTCCAGGTCAGGAATATCAAATGGCCCCATAACAGTAACCGGGTCGGGTAATGTCTGCTTGGTAACTTGCTGCGGTAATGGTACCCTAGAAATCGAAGGTATGGCCTTGGGCGGTCTCCCACGTTTCTTCGCCGGCTTGGGTTTTGCTCTTCCGTTGAGGATATCGGTCATGGAAACCGGCTTTCTATTGGGAAGGGGTACCGATACCATGAATGTGTCGTGTGAGGGGTCCATGGGCGGGTTGGGCTGGCCCACGGGGTCCATGCTATATATAATGGGAGATGCAGGCAAACTAGAAGCAGGAAGTGGCAGAAAATAGAGATCTTATCTCAGATGACGGAGTAATATGAGCCGAGAGGTGTGGGGGAAGAGATGGATGAACGATCTTCAAAAAAACGTAGTGGGTTTTTCCTGTAGTAAGTGCCATATTTTGTCCTGTGTACGCGAAGTAACGCGTAACGCGCCTTAGAGTACATACGCGTCTACTTTTGAAAACAAAATTTGTTAGAGCTAAATAGATCACGTACATGAGTATACACCATGGAGAGCTTTTGGCTTAATATGAGTCAATGTATGTGAGGAAACATCACCCTCCCCATTCAGCGATGCTCTAGCGTTGTGTGAAGCCCAAACCCCATCATGGTCAATGACTATTGTAACAGACTGAACAAATTTAAACTCGAATATACTGGGTATACAAAAAAAAAACAGCTGATATAAGCACTGTGTGCGAGAGAAGCAAGGACGGCTGTTTCCAAGCTTTAGTAGACACGCATCTTCAGCTCATAGTCTTTGTCTTTTTTTTTCCGGCTGAGCGAACTAAAATACATATCTGATCTTAGGTAATTCCCCTTTTGGCAGCGGTAAACTCACCACTGGGCCACTTCAAAATGGCGGCTTGGGTGAAGGCACTGTATTTACGCTTCCCCGACACCGCCCTAGCGACCCGTAAATAGAGAAGAATATTCCCGTCGTTATCAAAATCACTCTCCAAAGCATGGTCCACTAGCGTTTCAAAGTCAGGATTTCCTTTGATCAACTCCTTCATATTTATATGGTTCTCCTTGCCTTCATACCGTTGGATATCATTGATCATCAACGCATATCCATCGAACTTCCCGGTCACAACAGCCATGGTCCCGTTTTCAGTTTTTTGCGCTGTCGGATGCCACGATAAAACGCCTGTCTCATTGTGATACCCCAAGAAAGACGGCGGCGACACCCGTTCATCGGGGTCCTCTCTTCTCAAGTGGGTGTCTGTTTCCAGGATGGAAGCAAGCCCCCATCTTGCCGCGCCGCTAATGAACAAGCCAATCAACACACCTTGGAACAACAAGGCCTGGGACCCTCTGGTCCGCGTTCCTGGAATGAGCAACATCCCAAGGATGTAGTGGTGTACTCGCAAGGTAAGACCCGGTAAATGGGAAAGTAACACCAACCCCAACACAAACAACAGGTATATGGCAAGGTACTTTCTAAACTTTCCGGCATGCCAAAGCTGGTACGCCTGGATCAACACACCAAGAATAATCACTGAAAAGATACAGGACACGGCGGTCAACGCTCCGGGTTGAGATGCCAAGTCTTTCCATGTGAGTCGGTCGACCGGCAATCGGTCGAATGTCAAGTTGTTCATGACGCCCAACCAGAACACCGGGTACCAGAAGAGGGTCCTCGTGAATGGAGAGGGTAAAAACGGCTCTGGTGGGTCGCTCATCGTGTGGCGCACGGCTACATGCCACATGGTGAAGGCAATGAAGCACGACGGAAGGAAGCGCTCCAATCCGAGACTGACCAACGATGCTAGCATCTCAGGGTCGGAGGGGTCGATCTTGTAGGGAGGATCAAGGGCAAGGATAATCGTCCAGAATGCCACAGTAAACATGGTCCAGAAGGAAACAACTGCAGGAGCGAAATAAACCACTGGAATTCCCATGATGATGTTCATAAGCGTCACCACCAAGCGTGGATCATGATTGACAGATACTTTGGGTAATTTCTTGAAAATGAAAGAGGATGGAAAGAAGGAATTGAATTCTAACGACGGCGAGACTCCGTAGTGGCCTATCTTGGACGGAAAGTGCTCCTGTTCTCCGGTGTACGAGATTCTGGCACACCCTCCAAAGAAGGGGGAGATAATTCCAGCGTGAATGGCAGCTCCACAAGGATAGGAATCAGCTCGATATGGAAGAGATAGTTCGTGCTCGTTCTGGTCTTCAGAAACTTCTCGATAGACATCCCCGCCACCGATGAAGTAGCCTCGGTATTTAACGGTCTGGTCGCCCACTGGGATCGAGGAGAAGGTGAAACTCTCGCGGTCACACAAGGCCGGACATCTGAAAACTACGTCTTCTTTGTCAAATGGCTCACAGGCCTTCCCGTTGAGACCGCAGGCGGTGTTTTTTCCCTTCCAGAAGAGTTTCTGCTGGTTGCACGTCACGCTGATGACCTCCATCTGCTTCCCGTTGGAGTCGATATACGTTGGAATCTGGGTCAAATACGGGAGGAGAACCAGGGATAAAAGCCAGAGCCAAAGGAGAAGATATATGGAGACTATACCAACTTGTAGCCATAGTGGTAACGTTTTTTTGAGGCTCCCAGGGAGGTTATCGAGACGCTTTAGGGCGCGAAAGCGCGGTGTAGGCTCGTCAGAGGGGGTTTCGGGGCCGGTCCAGATCAATTTGACAATCCGGATAATCTTTCCTTTGACGGTTCTGGGATACTTTCTTCCCTGGAGTAAACGTTCGATTGTTTCGTTGTCGAAGGCGGCTTCAGAGCCGGACGTGGAGTCACGATAGGGCGAGGGGTTATGGGAGCAATGTTTGTCCACCTCGAGAACTTCTAGCTCAAACTCTCCGTGCTGCGCCAGAGAGGGCGGTGTGTATTCGGTGTTTGTCATTTGGGGTGAAGTTTCGTGTTTGGATAGGTCTGGGTATTAGATGGCACCTCGGGCGACTTCCGAAAACAAATATGTGGCCCTCTCAGACGTGACGGGGATGTTGTAATACCCCAAGATTGCAATGGTGAAAAAGGGATTTAAGGTGTTATGCCAAGAGTTTGGATGCTGCCGAAAGGAGGTTGAAACTTTGTATTTGACAGTGTTATTTAATGTCTCGCGACCGAAACTATATTCTAAGCACCCTGCGCTTGCCGGAACGAAAATTCCTGTGCTGCATATGTAGCAATGGAGTGCCAGTTTCAGCAGAACCAACTTGGGGATGTGGTGGAAGTACAATTAGCCAATAAACTATGGTGGCGGGAGACAATATCCCTTTACAGAGATGACCCATAACTATAGTTTTGGTCAAAAACAGACATACATAGCTAAAGTTATAAGCCTAGTATTATGTAATGGGAAAGAGTGGACATAATCTATGACGCAGTGCTGCAGTAGTTGCAGTCTCCGAAGATGCCGGGTCGGGTACATAATCAGACCCGACGTCACAAAATTTTCGACGCGGCAAGTCTGCGACCCCGTGAACTCATGCGCACAGACCCCGTCATGGTTATGCAGTCACGTGCATACACTACTACAGTAAAAGTAGGGGACATTTACATTAGATAATATAGATCTCATTGATGGTTCTGAGTTTTGGTACGGATAAGCGTTGTAAATAAACATCACCGTAGGGGTATTACCAACGGGGCTCCCGGCAGAAAACCACTGGCAGGTATCTAAAATACATTGTAGAGCCATACTTTAATAGGAATACTCTGACGAGGCTAGAAAACTAAACAGTGATGGATATATGGTTATAGCCTAGGATTTTGGTCGCAGCATACATCCTCCTCTTTCGGCTTTAACGCAATTTATTGATCAATAGCTACTCAAAGCTGCGTAAATAGAATCACATTCTAATAGATGGCTGTTCTAGTACAATAATCTACATTAAGCAAAGTGTAAAACATTGATATATTAAAATGAAAACGTAGAGCCCCAAAAAACCGGAAAGAAATAAAAGAGTAGCGCGAGGTCGCTTAACCAGAACACATGGCGCAGGCTTCTGGATTGTCGATAGCACAGGCAATAACCTTGGAACTAAAGATATCGGCCTCAGACATGCCCTCGGTGCTAGCGTCAGCGGCTTCAGCAACAACTTCTTCTTTTTCTTCCTTGGCAGGGGTGTTTTCCGCAATGCTCAAGTTAGCAACAGACTCCTCAAGGATAGCTGGAACGCTGTCAACGATAACTGGGGACTCAGAAGAAATTGAGGTGTTTTGGGCAGGGTTCAATTCCTCAACAGCAAGAGATCTTGGCTTGTACTTTCTAGCGTTCAACTTTTCCAACACGGCAATGGTGTCTCCCGCGAGGCCGGCAGATGACTGGTCGACGGTAAACTGAATGGCAGCGGAGGCAGATTGGGTTCTCAAGTAGTACATACCAGTCTTCAAACCCTTCTTCCAGCCGTAGAAGTGCATGGAAGTCAACTTACCCATGGTTGGGGCCATAATGTGGATGTTCATGGACTGAGACTGATCGATATAGGCAGCTCTGTCAGCAGACATGTCGATGATGGTCTTCTGAGAAAGTTCCCAAACGGTCTTGTACAACGCCTTGATCTCAGCTGGGACATTTGGCAAGTTCTGGATGGAACCATTGTCCTTAATGATGTGGTTCTTCATGGAGTCGTTCCACAAGCCCAAATCAACCAAGTCTCTCAACAAGTGTGGATTGACAATCTGGAATTCACCAGCCAACACTCTTCTGGAATAGATATTAGAAGTATATGGCTCGAAGCACTCGTTGTAGCCCAAAATCTGAGAGGTAGAGGCAGTTGGCATTGGAGCAACCAACAAGGAGTTTCTCAAACCATGCTTGGCGATCTTCTGCTTCAAGGTGTCCCAGTCCCACAAGTCAGTAGGCTTCTTGCCCCACAAGTCAAACTGCAATAAGCCCTGGGAGGCTGGAGAACCTTCGTAGCTCTCATATGGCCCCTCTTCCTGCGCTAATTCAATGGAGGCCTCGAGGGCAGCGTGGTAGATGGTCTCAAAGATCTGGATGTTGACTTCCTTGGCCTCCACAGAGTCGAATGGGATTCTCAACATCATGAAGGTATCAGCAAGACCCTGGACACCAACAGCAATTGGCCTGTTTCTCATGTTGGATCTCTTGGCCTCCGGAACAGGGTAGAAGTTACGGTCGATGATCTTGTTCAAGTTTCTGGTGACAGTCTTGGAGATTTCGTGCAACTTCTCAAAGTCGTACCAGGTGGACTTGTTATCAGAAACAACGAAAGCTGGCAACGCGACAGAGGCCAAGTTACAGACGGCAACTTCTTCTGGGGAGGAGTACTCGACAATCTCGCAACACAAGTTGGAAGACTTGATAATACCCAAGTTTTTCTGGTTAGACTTGGCGTTACAGGAATCCTTGTACAACATGAATGGAGTACCGGTTTCGGTCTGGGCCTCCATGATGGCGTACCACAACTTCTGGGCTTTAACGGTCTGTCTGCCCTTACCTTCTCTCTCGTACTTTTCGTACAAAGCCTCGAATTCGTCGCCGTAGGTGTCAGCCAAGCCTGGGGCCTCGTTTGGAGAGAACAATGTCCATTCACCGTTGGCTTCAACCCTCTTCATAAACAAGTCTGGAATCCACAAGGCTGGGAACAAGTCTCTGGCTCTGATCTCTTCCTTACCGTGGTTCTTTCTGATGTCAATGAAGTCAAAGATGTCCGCGTGCCAAGGCTCCAAGTACAAGGCAAAGGCACCCGGTCTCTTGTTACCACCCTGATCAACATAACGGGCGGTGTTGTTGAAAACACGGACCATTGGAATAATACCGTTGGAGGTACCGTTGGTACCGGCAATGTAGGACCCGGTAGAACGAATGTTGTGGATGTGAAGACCGATACCCCCGGCAGTCTTGGAGATCTGGGCACAGGTCTTCAAGGTGTCGTAAATACCTTCAATGGAGTCTTCCTTCATGGCAACCAAGAAACAAGAAGACATTTGCGGCTGTGGAGTACCAGCGTTGAACAAGGTTGGGGACGCATGGGTGAAGTACTTCTGAGACATCAAGTTGTAGGTTTCAATCACCTTTTCAATGTCATTACCGTGGATACCGATAGAGACTCTCATGATCAAGTGCTGCGGTCTTTCGGCAACCTTGCCGTCAACTCTCAACAAATAGGATCTCTCCAAGGTCTTGAAACCAAAGTAGTTGTACTGGAAATCACGGTCGAAGACGATGGCAGAGTTCAACTCATCAGCGTGTTCTTGGACAATGTCGTAGGTTTCTTGAGAAATCATAGGTGCGTGCTTGCCGGTCTTAGGGTTGACGTACGTGTATAACTGCTCGATGACCTGGGAAAACTGCTTGATGGTTTGCTTGTGCAAGTTGGAGACAGCGATTCTCGCGGCCAAGATGGCGTAGTCTGGGTGGATGGTGGTCATGTAGGCAGCGGTTTCGGCAGCCAAGTTGTCCAACTCAATAGTGGTGACACCCTGGTACACACCGGAAATAGTACGTTGGGTAATAGCGACGGCGTCGACATGGGCTGGGTCTAAACCGTAACAGAGACGAGAGACACGGGCGGTAATCTTGTCAAAACGGACTGGCTCTTTGCGGCCATCTCTCTTGTAAACATACATATTTGGCGGGATATATTAGGGGAGGAGGGTCAAATATAGTATGGAGAGAGAAGAAGAAGAAAAGGGGCAAGAAAAAAGAGAGGGGGATACGCCCTCTTAAATACACCGACGCGTAACTGGAAAGCTTTTTCCCACTGGAATTTTTGTGTTGTGACGCGTCAACGAGCGCGTCAAAAACCTTTAGTATATGGATCATTGCAGACTAATATGGCAGTAACCTCTTTATGTAGGATATTATGGGCCGGGCAACCCCCATACAAACCTGCGATATCACTGTTTACACTTGGAAAGCGCACGAAATCGGGATGTTGATTTGTAATACAGACGCGTCGAAAAGCGCGGCGAAAAGCGTTGTTATACTCGGCACGCGTCGGCCGTGTGCTTGAAGTTACTTAAGCAGGGTGTAAATAACGCGTAGCAATCACGGTAATCGCGTCACATTGGTGGCTGGAGACTGTACGAAATACATCGGCAGAGAGTCTTATGTCCTGAATCGGGTGTTATGATTTCGGACTTATCTGGAATTTTAGAGGAAAAGCGTTAGTCTGGTAAATTGTCAAGTTTTGTGTGCTTTAAACTCGACAAGTCCGAGGCTCCGAATTTAACGAGTTATATTAAAAAAGAACGCCAGTATATTCGTTGCGTTGGCCCAACTTTATAGTGATTAGTATAAATATACATTTAACATGCGTAGACGAGTGTTGGTTACGTTTCCGGGGTCATATGACAAAATTAAAGCTCACCATATAGTTATGTTCTCTCAAACCTTGGTGCCCTTCGTCTAAGAATTTCTTGGAGATGCATCGTATTCCTACGTTTGGTGTCATTACCAACGACTTGATCTAAAAAAAGCCTATTCTTGTTTAATCCACAATTTATTGTATCTTTGGTTTAAATGCCTGTTGGAATCGAGGTCTAAAAATGATCTAAACTTTATGCACTGCTCAAACAACACGCGACCGCATTACCCACAATCGCACCCGTATCGGAGCTGTTATTAATGCTGTAGCGAAGGTGCCCCTGTTTGGTACTTCTCCCTTCATTAGAGAACTCGTGAGCATACTCACCCAAAGAACACTTGAACCCGTGGTAGTGTTGAATGACGGAACCGGAACCCGCAACTTCCACCTCCAAGGTAGTTGTCTTGCCTGTGTTGGAGTACTCCGACGAGATGAACTCGCTCAAGGACGCGATTGACAACGCACAAAGGATCTGGGATCTCAGAGAAAGCATCTTGACCAATGTGTGCACCACGTCCACGTCGTTGGTAGAGGCGCCGGTGAATGCCCCAACGTCCCCAAAAAGAAGGTGGAGGAATTCGGAATCGTCGTTTGCATTCCAATCCTCTTTCGAAGCCCTAAACAGTTCCATGTCATTTAATGCTTTAGTGGAGATTGAGAACGGTCTTTGAAGCGCGGCTTTCAATGCGCCTTGGTTAACGTTGCTGAAAAGGCACCCCTGATGAACAAGGTCCTGCAACACAACGCGAAGAATCTCCCCCAAGTATCTCCCGCCGGCCAAAAACTCGAGTGGCTGAAAGCCCGGTTTTTCATTCAGACTGTCCACGATTTTATCCCATTTGCTGGTAGGGAGCTGTGCGCCAAAGAAAGACAACTCGGTGTTGTACAACGTGTAGGTGTTATCGCCAGAGGGCAATATGATGGCGGCGTTGACACCCGTCCCCAAAACATAGCTGATGGTCGTGTTAGCCGATGGACAATTGTACTTGTAGGCCAAAAGAGACGACACCGTATCGTTCAAGATAGCCCCAATTTCTATGTGGGCCCCCAAGTTGCGGAACGCTGTAGAAAAGGTGTTGTTCAACTCCCACCCTTGGATGTCTTTGCACACGTTGTATCCTTTACCCATGGCCAAGATATTCCCTTGGGAAAGGGATATTTGCTGGATGGGAAAGGACCATGTGAGACCCATGCGTAAGTGGCCCGACCCTTTGTAGTTTACCCCGGCCAAGATGCACTGATTGATAATGAAACTGGCCAAGTACTCAAAGAAAGCCTCCCCAGAGCGATCTTTGACCTCTTGGGTGATAATAGATTCCCCGTGGTTGATTACTTGGAAGCTAGCGTTACCGTCCAACGCAATGATGGACACTCTGATGGTGGATCCACCAATCTCCACGGATATAAACCTGCCCTTTTCTGTGCCTGTAGGCATGCTAATGGAGCCACTGGTAACCATGGGGAAGCTCCCATCCATTATCTGTTTGGAGACAATGTGGGGTGGCCGGGCCAAGGTATCTGACAATTCCCGGACAAAGAGGGACTTGTAATGTGCATTATTGTAATAGACTTTGTGTCCTGCTAAATTGGCAAAGTCAGTTGTATTGTGGGAAATGTAGTCTAGTAATTTTGGACTAGAGGTAGCAGGAAAGAGATCAGAAACTCCCTTAGAGATTCTAGGTGCGGATATGGGCTCGATGTGTTCAATGCTACTATCGGGAGTGACCCGGGAGCAGTCAGTGCTTTCTGGGGAACAAGTGATGTCGTGTCCCATGGTCATAATCTGGCTCTATTGCTTCCACTATCGGTTACAGTATGAAGAGAACACTGGGAAGGGGGGTTATGGATCTGTGTATGCGTGGAACACCTCAGCCTGTAACCTGGGTGAGTGACATGCCAGGATTCTCTGGTCACACGTAGTGGCATATATACTCCCTCACCCAAACATTGCGAAAAAGTAAAATGTAAGCATGTAACATCAAACAAGTATCCTGTATATGCGAATGAAGGATTTACGTCACTAAGCCGTCACGGATAAGAATCCACGGGAATGTAGCAGCGTTCTCGTTCTAGATTCAATGCTTACGCCGAGTAAATTTTTTGAAAATTTCTAATATATTAGTCAAAAGTCCATCTCTCAAAGTATTAGTACTTTGAAAGAGTCTGAGGTTGACGTTAAATGCTGTAAATTGTGATACAGTCGTATGGTTTAAAAAAAGGGTCCGCCGTGTAAATCTTGGTCTCGTGACTCCCCCAGAAGCTTGGAATTGAGTTTTCCGATTAGTAAGACCAAATATGATCTATTTGGGTTTTTAGATGGAATTGCAACATGAGGGTAAGGTCAAAGACACACCAGAAAGGTGAAATTAGAGCTCCCATAAGCGTTCTTGCTAGTACTGGTACATCTCTACCTCAAGGGTAGAATATCTATTTATAGTATACTGGTTAGCTATATAATTTGTATAGAGTATAGGAGGGAAAGATCGACTTCTTTGTATAGAGTATCAATCCCTACCACGTGATAGCTATACGTTTACTACAAGTACTATGGTTTAGTGATATTTATTAATAATCGGTATATAATAATAATGGATGCATATACAAGTGCCGCTCGTGAAATTGCTGAATCTCAAAAGTACAAGAATATAATCGGGGCTCGCAAAGATAGTTCCTCAAATTAGCCCGGTGACTAGGCAGCGACAATAATATCCGTAGTTTGATTTGGAATGAGAAGGCTAGTATTGAAGGGTATGCCGTGTTAAATATTAGGATGGGCTTGACACGGTTTTCTACCCCAACGCGGCCCTAGCTGCTATATACTCCGAATAGCTGATTTTCTGTTTCAATCCCTTGTACTTCACCACCTTTAAATTCAATTGCTCGACCCAAGAGTCTGGATCATTCACAATTCTTGAGCTATTGAACCCCGCCTTCCTCAACAACTGTTGGAATGTCTCTACCTGGTCCCAGCCTTGCTCCTGGGCAACTTCGGGCAAGAAAGTTCCCGAGTACTTCCTGAATTTGTGGGAGAACGATATCTGAATTCCGTGTGTCCCGACAACCCAATTGTAGATATCGTTGATACGCTCAAAGTCGATAAGAATCGTCACGGCACACTCCAACTCTGAGACTTCCTCCAATGAAATGGGCTCGAATCTGGGATCTTCAAACGCACTGATGGTTGCGTACTCTTCCACTCCACTATTCAAGTCCAAATCAGCAAAAGTACCTATACATCCACGCAATTCCTTCTCATGGCGGCCATGCAACACGTTCCAGGTTACGAAGAGCGGGGCTGTGGTAGGCAAAGAGGATCCGGTTGGCAGGTGGTGAAGAAACGTTGCTAGACTCAAAGCCTTTTTACGATTCAACTTTGACACGATAACTTCAAATGCATATGCTGCGTATGGGGCTGATAAAGACATGTTGGGTCTCGTAGAGGAGTATGTTGCTTGGCAGTTGAGATACTAATTGCGTGTCGGAATGCTCAAGGACTTGGCGTACCAACTAAAAAAATCTTTTGAATTGGTCTATAAACGTGTAAAAAAGAGACAGCAAACGTCCTAAGGGAGGTTTTTTTCGGGTAGATCAGTACGGAATGTGCTGGGTAAAGGTTGAGGGAGACCTCCTTTGCTGTAGTAGCTTAGTAGTCTCCGCTAATCAACCCTCAGGGGGTAAATCTCAGTGGCTGCGGGGAGGATGGCGCGGATCAAGACGATACGTAAGCCGCATCTCGCATATGGGGGACACGACCTTTGGAAGAAGGAGCTTGGATCAACCTCAGCACAGCGACAAGGTGGATCTGATCTACAATAAATTAAAAGCGGTTCTACATGTATTCATAAACCCAAGATATTCGAGATTTCTTGCCGGATTACCACAGTCCACAGGTTTGTAACAGTGGCCAGCCTACTGTCTAGGGCTAAACATATCGTGAAACTTTGTCATTGTGGCATATCTAGTGGGTAATAGTGGATACTGTTAGCTAGCTAAAGGAGAATACTTTTCCTATGTAAGATATGTACAAGAGAAGGGTAGTCGGAGGCCTTGTATACTGAGGCGGATACGATGTCAAGGTGTTCACTTATCGGAAGTAAGGAGATAATGTACGCCGACCTCTATCTAGTTAAGTGGCACCTTTACTATGGTCATCTATAAAGGAGAAGTGCCCTAGCCAGTAACTATTTTTTTCTAAGCCCCGGCTTGGTGGAATTTTAATTATGGTCAAAAGTATGTGGTAAGACCATTGGGTTCGTTATACATTAAGGGCTTTTATTAGTAGACTTAAGCCCCCATAGGGCGAATTTCAAGGGAGGACAGAGGTAAATATTTGTTAGGGTAGTCCTAAGTTTCCATATTTCCGTATATAATGGCTGAGGGATACCGGTATCAGTACCGGGTTGTGCGAAGGTTGACACTTGCTAGCGCGCCTGTATGTAGACTTCCATATTAAATCCTTTTCGGCGCCGCCAGACCCGGCGACCAGCCCCTTTTGTGCCTCCGAAGGATATTAGCTCTATCTTGAAAGACCTAGTGAAGCAATATATCATCCTGTAAGATGAAGAAGCTAGTGGGGTATTTGGTAAATCGGAGAAAACTCCACTTGTAGCCACCCCAATATTTCATGGGGACCCTTCTCAGAGTATGCACAGATTGCTTGCAGGTCAGGGTCCTTGGCCTTAGAGGCCAGTCAGGCAAGGCGTGTTCGCGTAGCACATATGCACAATAAGCATGCAAAATATCTCTCGCCCCGACCTCGATAGCTACATGGTTCCCACTCCTAGATGTAGATCTAAAGCAGCAGTGTTGCTTAAAGTAGCTATTTTAGCCTCTAATAGCGACTTTTGGCGCCCTGGAGGTACTGTTCTTGTATCAGCATGTATTTTCACAACCATTATTGCTCCATCTATCGAAGTTCTAAATCGAATAAACACCGCTGTTATCTGGACACCGGAAGGTACCGCCGGCTGCCGTTAGCTTCAACCTTGCCTATTGTTTTCGGGAGGCTCTTCAAGTGGGGTACCCAGATGTACCCGAATTCCCTCTTCCTCTAACCTTTTAGCGGTTATCCACCCCCTACCTGGAAGAAAGAGTCGGCGATGTGGCTGACCGGCCTTATTGTACTTTTTAATGTGAATTTCCCCCCGGCTGAGAGCACTTGTAAATTCTCCGATTGCAAAGGGAACTCTCGGAGGGTTGGAAGTTTTAGGGACACTCCTCGGAGACTTACTCTTTGGCATGTTCCGAACATAATTCCGCCACTCCTCTATTCCTTTTGGTGAGGCTAGATCAAAAACCCGGTCACCAAGCTTTGCCAGGAGTGGGTGGCTACTTGTACCATTATTAACCTCACATCCGTTACGATCTTGGCTGTTTTGGATTAATTGCGGGATATTTTCCAGTCGCTCACTTAGCCCTCCGAAATTCTTGGGGATAGCCGGTGATAGTGACGACGCCGGGTATGACCACCTGTTACCACTCGATACCCATTTCTTCGCTATTCTGGAGTTTTCATCTTCCTCTTCTACTACCGCAACCAATGACTTTAGCTTCTGGATATCTTCAAAGTTTTCCGCCACCCCCAAACTGACTCGCTCCAATTCTCTCCGAACATCACCACCCTTGTTAAGCCGACCCTGAAGGTTTTTCGTTTCCGAATTCACGCTCGATGTCAAACTCGAAACTGATTTATATATGGAGATCTGTTTTTCGTTCATATGTTCTGCGTTTTCCGCCAAGTTGCGGATGGTGGTGTTTTGCTTCTCTGTTTCCTTGCTACGTAGTACAAAGGTGATGAATCCATGAAGGGCTATGAAAACCTGAATAAAGAGACTGATGGAAACCCCGATTATGGACCACCAACTGTGTGTATTACTGGTACGGTTAAACTGAGTCGCACGTTCAAGAATATCTGCCTGGTGAAAACATGTCTGAATGTTTAAGATGAGGGCCAAATCGTTTGCGTTTTTTGATGCGAGATCGAGGCAACTGGTGTGTTAGTATGGCTGGCGTTCTTCGGTGAGATATTAAAGTAGCACTAACTCTTCGATCTGGGCCTGGGAAATAACCGATAGTTTTCCTCTAGCCTCCTTCTTCAAAGCACCGCGATGCTTGGAGAAACATCCTACGCCATTTGCGGTGTCTGTGCATTCAACGATCGCTGCAAAAGCCTGCGATTTGGCAAGTTGGAAAATAGGCGCACCGGCGTTAAAAGGGGCCAGTGTAAAAATAGAGACGAAAAAAGCATAGCCACCAACCAACGCGAGTAGGAACACGATAAGCGGATGGATGCCATAGATATGCACGGGCATGATCTTAATTCGTTGCCACATTTCAAGTTGAGAGTGTTACACGATGAAAGTTGAAGATCAGAAATTTTTACTTTCATCTCTTAAATATCACTGGGTTGCGGGCGTGAATCCTCCACCAATCAGCCTGAACTCCGACTGGTGCAAAATCACCAGCCGCATACACAAACAGGTACGTATGCACAATGCAAGTTTTATCTTCAACTGCTCACGAGTGTAAGAGCGAATACCGATACAAACGGGATTTAACGGCAGCCATACCCGTGCCCACCAGATATTCCAAGCTTTGTCATAGGCTGACGCATGATTCATGACTTAAACCAATATTACCAAGGAAAGACGCTCCTTACACACTGACTAAATACGTAGCCCACACGAGTAAATGTTGCCTCACACACACTTGAGGGGCATAGCCAGGTCTTTTTATCAACCCCTTAGTCCTACGAAAGGATATATAATTCTTTTTATTAACACGATAGTTCTAAAGTACAAAATATGAGACAATAATGATCGCAGTCACATGACGAGATCTATGCGAAAACTATGATACAGGATAGGGATGATTAGTTGTCAAAGTGGGTTTGAACGTACTTGTCAGCCTTGGCTCTCACGTAGTCAGCAGCAACGTCGTCAGCCTTCTTCTCCTCCAAGGCCAACCACTTGCCAAACAAACTCTTGGCCACCTTACGAGACAACTTTCTGCTCAAGACACGCTCGAACAAGCCCTCAGCCTTCTCCTTGTTGTCCTTCTTGATCTCCTGGTCGATGTACACGTTCCAGATGTCGGCTCTCTTTGGCTTCTCAGACACAATACCCTCGAACAAGGAACGACCCTGTTCTGGGTCACCCTTGGCAAATTCTAAGACGGCAAACTTGCGCACGACGTCGATATGCTCCTGTTTGGACAAGACCTGCAACGCCTTGGCCAAAAGCTGGTGGGCGGCCTCGGCCTTGTTCTGGTCGAGCAAGAACGCGCCGTAGGCTTCCCAGACGGACAACTTCTGGCCAAATTTCTTTGGCTTGATCATGGCCTGGTACAACTCTTCGGCCTTGTCGAGCTTTTCGGACAAGACATAGATACCCACCAACTTAATGTGCATGATGAGAGGCTCCATGAACTGGCACGAACGCTTGAAAACCTCTTCCAAGGACTCATCGGAGCCAAAGGTGTTTTCTAAGTTGAGAAGGGCGATCCACATATTCAACTTCTCCTGCTCTTCACGGTAGTTGATGGTCTTTAACGCTCTCTCGCCAATCTCGCGGGCCTTTTCAACCTCAGAGAGCTGGAGCTGGAAAGACATATAGTTCATCCACATGATAGAGGAGTTCGGGTTACCAATCAAGATACGTTCAAAGTCCCCAGTGGACTGCGGTGCTCTGGTGTTAATGTCTGAGGTCTTGTCGGTAACGGCGCGCTTGGCCTTCTTCTTCTTCTTGTCCTGCTCGAGCTCTTCGTCGGAAGACGACTCATCGTCCTGGGCCTGGTCGAGGATGGAAGCTGTCCAATCGAAACCAGTGGAGAGACCGGCCACTGGGGAAGCGGAGACCTCTTCTTCGACTTCAGAGTCATCTTCGGAGTCTTCGGCGTTGAGGGCGTCGTCCATGACTTCGTCGTCAGAGCCTTCGGCAATCTCCTCGTCGGATTCAACCTCCTCGACGTCTTCCATATCCACGTCGTCGTCAACATCCTCAGCAACCTCAAAGTATGAAGCCTTCATCCCTAAGGATAACTGCTTCTTCTTTCCGTCAATAGCCAACACCTTGATCTTGACCCTGTCACCCTCGCCGAACAACGAGGTGACATTGGCAACAGCATTGTCAGAGATCTGGGAATGGTGGCACAACCCAGAGACGTTCAAAGTGCCATCCAACTTCACAAACACACCAAAGTCGGTGGCCCTTCTGACGGAGCCCTCGAACACGTCGCCGACGACCAAGTCCTCAAAGCGCTTCATAACGTTCAACTCGCCGTTGACCTCGCTTTCCTTCAAGGTCAAGAGCACACGGCCCTCCTCCTCGGCAGAGATGACCTTCCCGATAACCGCCTGATTTGGCTTAAAGTATTTCTTCCACTCCTTCAAGTAGGAGTCGGAGAGGTCGGTGATGCGAACTAATGCGTGCATGTTGCGGCCCAACGCGACGTAGACACCCTGGGCGGACACGTTCTTAACAAACCCGCGGACAACGTCGCCTCTGGTCAAGTCGGACACTGCGGTCACAAGCTTGTCCTTGGCCGCGGTGGTGCGGAGCGACACGGCAACCTTATTCTCAGCGGTGTTAACCTCCAAAACGGTGGCAGAGACAAACGAGTTGACTTCGAAAACCTCGGTGACCTTGTCAGCGTAGTTGTCGAGCGCATCTGTAACATAGGAGGCAGCCACGACGCCCTCGCCGAGCTCCACAAGCACGTAAGAGTCCTTGGCAACCAAAACTCTGGCCGGGTACTGCACCCCAACCTTGACATCATTCAATGACTTGATGGCATGCTGTCTGGCGCTCAAAGACACGGCGTTGTGGACCGTGTCGACGTCCTTAACAGCAACTTGGATGGCGGAACCGACCGGGTAACTGTCCTTCAAGTTCGCAAAGACAGCACCATCGTCGGAGAGGTCCATGAGCGAGAGACGGCCCTTGACGGTCGGTGAGAGCGAGACCCAGAAGTAGCCAGCGGCCTCATTGTTGATAAATCCCGGCCAGGTGGTCCCGACGGCGGTTTCGGCCAAACTCAACGGGGTGTATGGGCCGGCAACAAGATCGGACGTCTTGGCAGACAACTCAACGATGATGTTCTTGGACTTGCGATGGGTCACTGGTAAGAACCGGTGGGTTCTGGCGTCGTGGAAGCCGATGACCTTAACGTCCAAGACGTCGCCCTTCTGGAACTGTGCCAATGGGTTCTTGCGGTCCTGGATCGCCGAAACATCGTCAAACACCTGGGTGATATCCACACGTCCCTGTTGGTTGTCAGCCAATTGCACGTTCAACTGGGTGCTCTTGACGGACTTGACGATCGCCTTAGTAAGCTTTCCTGGGACGTACTCGGAGAGGAGCTTAGTGGAGGCATCAGCTGGATTCACCGCCTCCTCGGACTCGGTTGTTTCAGTCTTCTCCTTAAGGGACAACAAGAAACGTTTGTTTTCCAGATCCAAACGGATAACACGACACGTCACAGACTGGTTCTTGTGGAACACGGTAGAGAGATCCTCGACTGGTTTTTCGGTGGCGTATTTGGCCAACACCAATCCGGTCACCTTCCCGGCAAATCCGACAAAGAGCCCGAGGCTGTTGACAGACTTGACGTACCCATGGAGCATCTCATCATCAGCCTTGATGTCACGAAACGCAGTTGGCAACTTGCCAGCCTTGGCATCGTCGATCAAGGACTTCTTGGCCGATAATGCAACGACACGAGACTTGGCGTCCTTTTCAAGCACAACCACCTCGAGCTTGCTGCCCGCAGCGGTCTTCTTCAAGAGCGCACGGTTCTGCTCGTGGTTGCCGTCGGACAAGTGCCCGGCAAAAATAACACCACGGAGATTGTTTTCTGGTAACTCGACAATCACCGAGTCCTTGGTCTTTTCTACGACGGAAACCTCGACCACAGACTTGCCCGGCGTCAACGTGGAGAGTGCCTCCTTTTGGGTGGCGGTCAACTCAGCGGCAGCACGACAGGTCACGGTGATGCGCTTGGTGTCCTTCGCAACGGCCAAGAGCGTGACCTTGACGGTCTGCCCGAGGCGGAGATGTTCGGCAGGGTCTTTGACGAAGGTCTCGGAAATCTCCGAGTTTGGAAGGAATGCTTTGAGATCGCCGAAGAACGACACAATGGCACCACGCCTGTCCTGGAAGCGCTCAATGGTGGCACGGGTGCGCATGCCAACCTCGGCGGTTTCGATGCTGGCCAAGACCTCTTCTTCCTCGACGGTCACGAGAGAGTTCTTGAGGGTCACGGTGATTTCCTTCTGAACACGCGAAATACGCAAAACTCTCCCCTTGACCTTGGCGCCGACCTTGAACTTGCGCTCAGGGTAGATCAACTTGATGTCGGACATATGCGCGAGCGGCACGTGCGCCTCAAAGTCGCCGAAGATCTTGAGGGTAAGCCCCTTTTCCGGAGTCACCTTGGTGACCTCACCGATGACAGCGATACCGACAGGAATGTCCTGTGTACGAATGTATTCCTGGTTGAGCACCTTGGTGTCCATGGTAAGGATGTACAAATTATCGACGGAATTGTATCCAAGTACCCTGGCACGATGGTGGGAGCCGGTCTTGTAGTCGAGCCCGAGGTCCTTCTTGGCATCGAGACGCGATTGATGAACCTGCCCGGCGGTGGCGGCGTTTCCTACGTCAACAAAGAGGTAGTTGGCGTCGGAACCCTTGATCTCAACGTCCTCAAAGATATGGCCGAGCGCGAACGCCTCTAATGGGGAGGATTCGTCTTCCGCCCACGCGTGGAGCGTAAGGTTCAACGTGTGTGGGAGAAGCGAGAGAATCAACTTCTTCTCGCCGTTCCTCATGACAACACCCATGACTCTGGCCTTGACCTTGGACCCGACTGCAAACTTGTGTTTCAACTCCGCGGAGTCGTAGATCCCCGCGTGCGTAAGATTGACGGTCGCATCTAAGAGTCCAAAGACCTTGCAGAGAATACCGTTAGAAACTACATCCGTAACAAGTGCATCCACAAGGATACCTGCGAGCACTGCATCGATAGTCGAGATGGTCGAGATCACGTTCTGCTTCTTAAGGTTTGCCTGGAGACGGACAGTGACTGTACGGTTGTTTTTAGAAACGATAGTGGAGAGCAATGGCGTACCAACAAATAAAGACTCGGGTGCGACATCGCCGTTCTTCAACTCCTTGTTGGAGATGAAACCGGCGAGCCCGTCCTTGCCCACATTCAAGATCGCACCGTGGTCCTCCAAGGACTTCACAGACACTTGGAGCACGTTCCCGGAGATCAAATCCTCGTCCTCAAGGGCCTGGTTGACCACAGTTGGCTCAACGGATAACTGGATACGTTTTTTCTTGTTCTGGTTCTTCTTCTGCTTGGCCAACTCGGTAGACTCCACCACGGTTGCACGCAACCATTGCCCGACACGGAAGATCTTAGCAAGGTCAGGGAATGCCTTTTCGGTTTCTTCCTCGTCGTCAGACTCGTTTTCCTCAAAGTCCTCGAGTTGCTGAGAGATCTCGGCGGAGATCGCGGTGATTGGAATGTACCCGACCAAGTTATCGGCGAGCGCCAAGGCCACGTCCAAACGGTTGATCTGAGAAACTTGCCCTAAGACAATGGAGCCGGGAATCAAACTCTTGAAGTTGAAGCCCTCAATAGGCAACACCTTCTTCTCTTCGACCGGCGCGGCAGCCTTCTTCTTTGTGGTGCGCTTCTTCTTCTTGAGTGGCTCACCCTCGGCAGACACCCTCTTCTTGGCCTCGGCCGCCTCAAACAAGACGTCTCTGGCGGCTTCGTTGGAGATTTCCTTCACTTCGAGCGGCGTCAAGGCGGTGGCCCCGCCTCTTGGGAACGCGGTGTCCGCGGCGTTGAGCACAGACGGTGTCTTGAGCTCGCGAGCCTCAGTGGTATCGTCGGATCTCTTTCTTTTGTTGTCCATTGTGACAAGTGGCAAGAGAGATGACTAGGTGCAGAGATGACTAGGTGCAGAGGTTAACGTGATGAGGAGGTATGGTAGGCAATGAATTGACTTTTTTTTTTCCATGCGTAGGAGAAAAAAATTTTGCGCGATGCGCACGTGAGCGGTGCGCGCACGTTGTTGCAACAAAGACAATGTTGCGGTATCAAGGGCTGTAGTATCAGTAGCGGTCAATTGATGTCAGGTCAGGAGAGCAATGGAGGATACTTGGGATAGAGAGAATAAAGAAAGTTGCATAGGGTACTCGAATTTAATAGATGTTAGGTTTGGTATAATGGCTGTTTGTCAAAGCGTACCGGGATGAGGTATAATGCAGAGTAAACGTAGCAGCGTTGAGCATTATGGATAAAAGCTTTTGAAAGCCAATAAACTTGAAAAAATAAGGCCATTATTCTAGTAGAAAAATCAGTATTTATGTATATTGAAAAATACCGGCGTCATACCTTGGCCACACCGGATCTTAACTTTAGCACCGGATATAAGAATGGACTAATTAGGTACTAAATGTCAGTTAACCGATAGCTTCGATAAGCTCAAAAGGTTATCCATCGCTACAGGAAATTCCTGGGGTTATAGGTGACAAAAATGCTGATAACGATTCCGATAAAAAGCAGCACTCAGATACCGTAGTTACAACGAGAGCTGTCTCCCATTATGAAAACCATCATTCCGGCCTTGTTTATATCATATAATCTGGCTTGATACTTCCGTTTTAACCCCCTTTGTACCTTACCCGCATAGATATTTTTGGCATGATCAGCATGCCTTACCCAAGGTATTACGAAATAGAGAGACACAACAGTAAGAGTGCCTAGTGCTCTATATATAATACTCCTACACCTCTTTTGGGCCCTGTATGTATATACATGTTCACTCTATAGCTAGATAAATATATCATGAGATTCTCAATGGCTAAAATACAATTAATGCCCTCGCAAAACTGTTCAAGATTGTCTGAGACTCAAAATATGAGCTGTATATACGACTCTAACGAGAGCAATGCAGGATACTATATGTAACTAACAAATTTCCCTATGAGCCGACTCCAACCGTCGCACTGCAGAAACATCCAAAAAATTTCAAGCCTCTGCATCTAACACCACGTGATATGCTATGTATATGGAGTTCACGGCCAAGTCTTGCTAAAAAGCGAACATTAATCACACTTACACTGAACATCCTCATGCCACTACGATAAAGAGTACGATTAGTCATTCATTTCATTAAAATTTAAAGCCAAGTCAATCCGATTGAAGTAGTATAGAACGGGTGGCTAGCATGCACCCATACGCAACATACATAGACCCAATAACCTCAGGCGGAGCATAGTCATTGGGTAAATTCAGATGGATCTAAGCTTCGTAGAAGCTCCACAATTCTAAACTTTCGGAGAAGTTCTGAGGAAATGGGATGGACAGGCGTAGCCTCCCGGGTTCTGCTTCAAGTACAACTGGTGGTAGTCTTCGGCATCCCAGAACTGCTGTAATGGTTCCTTGGTAGTGACAATCTTGTGGTTGGGGTAGAACTTGGCCTGTACTTCAGCTTCGACCGCGTCGATCTCAGTGGCCTCCTCGGCGGTGTTGTAGAAGATCCCAGATCTGTATTGGGTGCCCAAATCTGGGCCCTGGGCATTCAAGGTAGTTGGATCGTGCATCAAGTAGAAGAACTTGACCAATTCCTTCAAGGAAACGACGCTCGGGTCGAAAGAGATTTGCAACGCCTCGGCGTGGTCGGTGGTGCCCTTACAGACGTCACCGTAGGTTGGGTTAACGGTAGACCCGTTCGCGTACCCGACCTTACAGTCCACCAACCCCTTGGTGCCGAAGTGCTTGCGGAACATGTGTTCAGTACCCCAAAAACAGCTGAAATGGTTAGTAAACTGGACAATGGCAGACGTCAGAGGTGGACTTACCCAGCGGCGACAGTGAGGATTTGGTCGTTTGGGTTGACCTTCAAGGTAGGAGAAACTTTGCTCATTTTGATGGATGCAGTGGGTGGTTTAGTGAACTTAAATAGATTGAGTCTGAGTGGGGAAGAAAACCTCATCTCAACATATCGAGTGGAAAGGGATTTTATATATTTTCTGTAAGGCCTGCCCCGAGATGCCAGAATTTCACGTGGCCCAGAGTACTCCGCCGTCGCATGCAGAGGAGTCTGCGTCTTACTAATCTCCTGAGCCCCCCCCCCCCCATCGGCGCCACCGGTGCGTGCGAAGCAGACCCGCAAAAATGTGACACACTGGCGCTGTGTACCGAGCTGCATATTGCCGCACAAACTCTGGCTTGGTGCGCTGGTTGCCGAGAAAGAGCTGTGCAACACCGCTCTAGTGTGGCCGAATTGGGCCCCAGTGTCGTATACTGGGTGCACCTTCATTGACAGGGTATGGTTACATATTTATAAAAGTTTTGCTCCCAAAGCCATCCATAATCCATATTACCTTTAATCAGCCTCAAACAGAAATTGTGGCGCAGAGACGGCTACTGACGCAGTCTCCCAGTACATTACGCCCCATCCTGTTCACGCACGACTTACCTCTCCACCTTTGCCATCGAGCATATCAACCACTGATAACCAACAAGCCTTGTGTGTCATTGCCCAGAGACACCGCTTTCCTTTAATCTTAGACAATGCTCTATGCAGCCACGTTTTAAGCACTAAAATGCCCCATCGTGTCAAGTACCATATAGTGATCGAGATTCCAGCTAACACACACTCTCCCATCTCAAGCCAGTGGGCGCAAAAAGTAATTGAAACAGAAAATATCTTTGCCGATTACTCAGAACCAACGAGGCTGAACGAGAAGAAACGGTACACCGATACCATACTGAAACAGAACAGCGACATCCCAGATTACCGCTACTCGCCACTCGAAATAACGCTGTTTGCCAGTAGCCAATCCGGAAATCGCATGAATTCGTCGCTAGAACCCTTGAGAGCCGAGTTCCTCGGGGAAGGAACTATCAAGTTGTTCAGAGAGTGGGATTTCGAGGATGTCGATGAATTTGCCTCCGATCTCGGAGTATTCCAAGCAGGAGACCAGGATGGTACAGACGGTGAAGGTACAGTTATTTCCATCATTGCAATTCCGAGCTACTTCACCGCCACTGACATCCTCGGATATGTGGGGCAGGATGCCGTTGCAGCCGTATCGTACTTCCGAGTCATCAGATCGGTCACCCCTAACCGGCAGATGGTCCTTATGAAGTTTACGAAACCGGAAGATGCGTCAAAGTTTGTTGCACAATACGATGGGAAACCATTCAACTCCATGGAGCCAGAAACCTGCCATGTCATAGTGGTTAACTCAATCACATTTTCCACGGGAGAGGAGGAAGGTAAAGCAGCCAACTCCAGATCCGGAAAGAACCTGATACAACCTCTCACCCTCCAAGATATCCTCCAGAAGAAGCCGCCTCCGCCTCCAACTCCCACTCTCAAGGAACTACCCACGTGCCCTGTCTGTCTAGAAAGAATGGATTCAGCCCTCACAGGACTCATGACGATCCCCTGTCAGCACACTTTCCATTGCCAGTGTCTTTCCAAATGGAAGGATGACAGTTGCCCTGTTTGTCGGTACTCCAACATGAAGAGTAACTTTATCCAGACGAAACAGAAGTTGGTGTCGGCAAAGCAATCCTCCTCCTCCTCCTCTTCATCCTCGCAAGCGCCTTCGACGGATGCTTGTTCGGAAACTGGCTGTAGCGAAACGCAGCATCTTTGGATCTGTCTAATTTGCGGGAATATTGCCTGTGGAAGGTACAATAAGGGCCATGCTGTCACTCACTTTGCTGCTACCGGACACTGCTTTGCGATGGATATGCAGACCCAGAGGGTGTGGGACTATGCAGGCGATAAGTACGTGCACAGATTGATCACCAACCAAAGTGATGGTAAGTTGGTGGAGCTAGGGCCATCCCGCGCTGGAAAGGTTAGGCACGATATTGAAACGCTAGACGCTGACTACTCAAAAGCGGCCATTGATGAAGATGTCCTTTCATCTAAAATCGAGGCTGTGGGGCTTGAGTACTCCCAGCTATTGATCAGCCAGTTGGAATCCCAGCGGGAGTACTACGAAGATAAGTTAGCGCAGTCTGCGGATATCAACCACCAAATGGGCCAGCATATCTCGCGTTTAGAAGGGGGGAACCGCCAACTCCAGGACAAGCTTGACGACTTAGCGGCAAAGTTTCAGCTGTTTGAGGTACTAATCCCACAGTACAAGGACCAGATCGACCTGTTCAAGCTGGAAAAGCGGAGATTGACGGAAAACTACAAGGGTGTGTCGCATGAATTGGCAATCGAGAGGCAGCTTAGTGAAAAACTATCGGAGAAAATTGACCACTTGACCAAAGTAAATACCGACCTGGCGTTGGAAAAGGAGGACTTACAAGAACAAGTGAATGATTTGATGTTTTTCCTTGAGAGCCAGGAAAAGTTGAAGGACTGTGGGGAAGACGTGCGTGAGGGCACGTTGGTGATTCAAGATAAAAAGTTGAAAAAGAAGACCAAGAAGAAGTAACGGCGATTGACCCATTTTCCAGAGAATTAATTATGGTGGCACTGACCCGAACTTACAACTTTCACCTGTCCGTATGAAACGTTGGAGGCGACCTCAAAGTTCACCAGACATTTTTTGCACGCCCATAGATGCATGTTAGCACCCATTGACAAATTAAATTTATCCTCTTGGATGTGCATCAAACCTAACATACTCTATAACATAATATAATAAAATCCTACTTTAACCCACCCGTTGTCATGCTCGATGTGTGGTGCTTCACTTATGGGCAGAGTCGAAGGGAAGAGTCCTTTGCAATTTAGTTCCTCGGGTACAGGGAAGCGCCACATGGCTCCTAACCATAATTTTAATAGGTCCACCCATGCACGTAAAAAAAAATCTGTGGTTCTATCCAGCAACAGGATTAGAAAGAAATATATATATAATGGTGTCATCAGATTATAACCCTTGATTAAACCATCCCACTATATCACTTTTTTGCATAGATAATATAGGTCCTACTATCGAACAGATTTATATTTCTCCCCACTCTCAATCACATCATGTCCAGCAACTCCATCAAATTATTAGCCCCCGATATCGATTGTGGTTTGGCGCAGTTGGTCTCCAAGAGATTGGGTGTCAACTTGACCCCGGTTGAGATGAAACGTGACTTCTCCGGTGAGGTCTCCTTTAACATTGGTGAGAGTATCAGAGACGAAGATATCTATATCATCGTCCAGATTGGTAGCGGTGTCGTCAACGACCGTGTCATCGAAGCTTTAATTATGATCAACGCCTGTAAGACCGCGTCTGCCAGGAGAATCACCGCTGTGTTGCCAAACTTCCCATACGCCAGACAGGACAGAAAAGACAAGTCCAGAGCCCCAATCACTGCCAAGTTGATGGCTGACATGTTGACCACCGCTGGCTGCGATCATGTCATCACCATGGACTTGCACGCATCCCAGATCCAGGGATTCTTCGACGTTCCAGTCGACAACTTGTACGCCGAACCATCGGTTGTCAGATACATCAAGGACAACTTGAACGTCAAGGAGTCTATCATCATCTCCCCAGATGCCGGTGGGGCCAAGAGAGCGGCCGGTTTGGCCGACAGATTGGACTTGAACTTTGCCTTGATCCATAAGGAAAGAGCCAGAGCCAACGAAATCTCCAAGATGGTGCTTGTAGGCAACGTTGTGGGTAAGACCTGTATCATTGTTGATGACATGGCCGATACCTGTGGTACCTTGGCCAAGGCTGCTGAGATCTTGTTGGACAACGGTGCCAACAGTGTCATTGCAATTGTTACTCACGGTGTGTTGTCTGGAAACGCCATCAACAACATCAACAACTCCAAGTTGGACAGAGTCGTCTGCACTAACACCGTTCCGTTTGAGGAAAAGGCCAAGTTGTGTCCTAGATTGGACACCATTGACATCTCTCCGGTGTTGGCCGAGGCTATCCGCCGTTTGCACAATGGTGAGTCTGTCTCATTCTTGTTCAAGAAGGAGACGATCTAAGCTTCGTATTTTTCTTCTATGGATATCTTGTCATAAAGGAGCCGGCACTAACCCCCTTGGTTGATTCTAAAAACTGTGCCATATTTTATATAGATATTATTTATTTACTTCTTACTTCATGCGTTCCTGGACGGTATTCGGGCGTTGGTCGGCTTAGAACATCTAGGGCTGGCAAACCATGGAGTAACCATACCAGGGAGAGCTCTTGGGATTGACAAGTACCAAGCGCCACTGTCTGGTATTGAGGCCCCTTCACTGCGGGTACGAACGGCGCAACAAGGTTTTGCATAGTCGGAACGGCGGTAACTGTAGAAACCGATGCACGTGTATGCACATAAAATTGCTAACTGCCAGTGCGTTGAAGTAAGTTATCGGGGACTGTGGCATGGCAAATATAGTACCAATCTACGTCCAAAATGTTTTCATGCATGTCAGTTTGTATGACGTTGACTCTTAATAAAAAATCTAGCTTACAACCCAAACTTGGACACGTCGAAATCGGCTAGGGAGCTCAAGATTTCGCCGCGGTCGCCGATAATATCCTTCTCCTTACCGTTCAAAATACCCAAGGCTCTATGGTCTGGAACCCAAATGACGTAACATCCAGCGGCAATACCAGCTTCGACGCCTGGAATCCCATCCTCAAAGACAAGGCATTCCTCTGGCTTGATTTCTGGTTTGCCCTGCTTGGCTTGTTCCTCGTTCAACGAAGCCAACGCCAAGAGCCAGCAGTCTGGCTTAGGCTTACCTCTACCGACCAATCTTGGGTCGTCGCCGAGAATCCTGTGATGCTTGAACAAGGAGAAGCCATCTTGCAAGTGCCCGGTCTTTCTCTCGTAGTTCAAGGTGTTTGACCCAGAGGCCAAAGCAAACGGAATGCCCTTTGCCTGGCAGTAATTGAGTAATTCGATGGCACCGGGCATGTACTTGCATGTTGGCCACAATTGCTCTTGGGCGATGGTGGATTTCGCCATGAACTCTTCGCTAGTAAGCGGTAACCCATAGGCCTCAAGCATGATCTTGTTGGCAGCCGGGCCGGGAAGACCCTGCAATCTGATTTTAATATCCCAAGTCATAGGACCCTTGTTGTAGGTCTTCAAGACGATATTGGCAGCGACGGTGTACTTGTCTTCACTATCGATCAAGAGACCGTCCATGTCGAAGAGACACGCCTTGATATTCCTCCGCTGTTAGTCATTAGTCAGAGGCGCACACCATCCGGCTATCATATCAGACAAACTTACGTAGGAAACATGGTATAGATCTCCAAGGGTCCAGCTTGAAGGCTTAGATGTACGGGCTATTCATGCTTCGGCTTGTCACAAGCGATTTGTCGCATATGCCTCATGAGGGATTGGCGGCCAAAACCCTGATGGCGTATCGTATTACATAATCATTTATTCACGTGTCACATCACATGACTGCCTACGTTCCTGCCCGCCACGGCTATTTTTTTTATTTTTTCAAGAAATGCCCTTTTTTCTTCTCTTTCATCTTCGCAGTCACGGATGCAAAAATGCATTAGACTCCCGATTGGGAAAACGCAACGCATTCAGAGCGAAAACGTAAGTGAGTTTTTCGCAGCAACTTTCGCGCATGGTGAGCAAAATTTTAAGCCCTATTACTTTACACGTGATGATTCTCCTGTCTCTAGGTCGTGGACGAGCGCATGAGCGTAACAATCTTTTCATCTCCTCTCACAACCGCAGAGTGGCAGCCAGACAGTGAGAGGGGGCATAGTGGTGTTCCGCTTTGGAAATTCTTGCGCAGAGGTCCCGTCGAGCTCGTTAAAAGAAACATAAATCTAGTCAAAATACACATATTTTACCTTTCTAGAAGATTGTGAACTAAAGAATAGGTATGTAACCAGAGTGCTGCCATAATGTTTCTTTAACCTAGTGGTTTCAAGCGGATGAGGTTGTGAAAACCATTTCCTGGAGGTGATGCGACCAAGAACAGTGAAAAGACATCAAAAGCACACATCTCGAAGGCTTCCAGTCAACCAGTGCATCGGCAGCAGTCTCAATAAGGAAAGGTCGAAGCTTTCCCCAGTTATCGATTTTTGACCTTTCGGTGGCTCTTGCTATGTGGACGGTTATCTTGGTACTCAAGTAACTGGGACTGGGTCTTTATCGAAGTGTTAAGCTACTCTTTGGTTTGGAACCGTCTCAAGCTTTTCCAGCTTCACGCAGTGGTTGTGGAGGGATGGAAAATTTTTCATCCTGCACTGCATCCCATCCTCTCACCACTCTTAAAGAAATCCCTTACTCTACCAAGTACACGTTTACTAACACCAATATAGCAAAATGGGTATTTCTAGAGATTCTCGTCACAAGCGTTCCGCTACCGGTGCCAAGCGTGCTCAATTCAGAAAGAAGAGAAAGTTCGAGTTGGGCCGTCAGCCAGCTAACACCAAGATCGGTGCCAAGAGAATTCACTCCGTCAGAACCAGAGGTGGTAACCAAAAGTTCAGAGCCTTGAGAATTGATACTGGTAACTTCTCCTGGGGTTCCGAAGGTGTCGCCAGAAAGACCAGAATCGCCGGTGTTGTTTACCACCCAACTGGTAACGAGTTGGTTAGAACTAACACTTTGACCAAGTCTGCTATTGTCCAGATCGATGCCACTCCATTCAGACAGTGGTACGAGACCCACTACGGTCTCTCCTTGGGTAAGAAGAAGGTTGGTGCCACTGACGAAGAAGTCAAGAAGTCCAGAAAGGTCGAAAGAAAGTTGGCCTCTAGAGCTTCTTCTGCCAAGCTTGAAGCCGCTGTTGACCACCAGTTCAACGCCGGTAGATTGTACGCTTGTATCTCTTCCAGACCAGGTCAATCTGGTAGATGTGATGGGTACATCTTGGAAGGTGAAGAATTGGCTTTCTACTTGAGAAGATTGACTGCTAAGAAGTAAGCTGTCTAATTACGTTTTAACTATATTATTTCTTATTTAGCTTTCCACTTAGTTTTTAAAACTCCTCCTTATATCATGTTTCAATAGAAAACGGGTTCCAATATTGTATTACATCACTTGTAAGGAAAAGTGTGGGGACCTCCAGGTACGGGCATAATTTAGGCCTAAGCATCTGTCAGGATGGGTACTGATGTATTTAACATGAAATCCCTATTTTGCGCCTTGGTTACTCATTGTATGATCTAAGCAATAGTTTCAATTAAGTATATATTGTTATTATAGCCGACGAAGCAATCACGTTGAGATCGCTGGTGTCTCTAAGTTGAGACATGTGAAGGGAACTATGTACTATATTAAGGAAAAAAAATTATACCTTGTGTTCTATATATACGTAGGACCAATACTTCTCAGAAGCCGTTACGTCAAGCTCCTCAATATTTGTCGATTGATTTAGGTATATATACGTTGATGCAAATGTTAATTAATAATTCAAAAGTAAACATTAAGACTTGTAAACATTAAAACTTGTAAACATTGAGCCATAACAGATTCAGGCTAATAATCGATGAGTGACATAAAATTAATACTGCATTATGTGCTAATATTTCTATTAGTGGAGTAACTATGCACATTTAAATATGTATACACGTATACAGATAGGCATAAGGGATGTCAGTATGAGTATATATGCATAATTAGGGATTTATCAACACCGATACTTCTTATACTATAGGTTTATGCATGTGTTTTGGCTTGATGGAGCAGAAATTACACGTGCAGCGATGTCGGACTTGCACTGCCTCGATACTGGCGATATTGAGGCAGAAAGCAGATATAACGTGCCAATGAATATATAAAGCTAGCCTCTGGTAACGAAATGTCTGTTTACAGACTCTTCCAATATAATGGTGAGATTCGTTTCATTCATTGTGGTGTCAGTTTTTTCGATCCTAATACGACAAGCCAATATGGCATGATTTTTGCATGCATAATTTCACTCACTTGCATACGATAGTATGGCGACAAAAGGGCTCTACAATGAGATCAGCTTCAGTTTAAACGACAAGTTGCTTTAAAAAGCTCAGTTTAAGTTAAATTAGCCTATGGCGAGCATACTTTAAACGAGGATACGACGAGTTATGCGTCAACCAACACCCGATACACCGTATAAATTCCGGTGAAACACCATAACCTATTTTTCAGATCACAAGATAAACTGGCTTATATTTCACCGCCATAGAAGCTTCTCCTACTCCATATAAAAATTTCCGCATAATCCCTCGATGAACAGCTTAATTCCAAAGATACAAGACGTATCTGGCTTCAACTCGACTTTAGTTGGTATTTCCATTCACCCCGCCGCGCCATACTCCGCAATCTTATCCAATGTTTTTGAAACGCAACCCCAGTTAAACATTGTGGAGAAACTTTGGGCGTCCTGGTACTTGTATATCAATAGTGACATCCTTGCAACCGGTCTTCTCTTCTTCACAGTTCATGAGCTAATGTACTTTGGCCGGTGCTTACCATGGTACATCATCGATAAGATGCTGTATTTCAATAAATACAAAATCCAACCCACCAAGATTCCTTCGGATAAAGAGCAATGGGAATGCCTAAAGGCGGTATTGAAATCCCATTTCTTGGTTGAAGCAGTACCGATATGGTTGTTTCATCCCATGTGCCAACGCTTAGGCATATCCATCCTGGTGCCGTTCCCTTCTTTATACACCATGCTTGTTCAGATCGGAATCTTCTTTGCTTGTGAGGATATGTGGCACTACTGGGCCCATAGGCTCTTTCACCATGGCTGGTTTTACAAAAACATCCACAAGCAGCATCACCGCTATGCCGCTCCTTTTGGGCTAACCGCGGAGTATGCCCATCCAGTGGAGGTAATATCTTTGGGGTTCGGAACCGTGGGGTTCCCTATGATCTACGCCTACTTCACCAGAGACTTGCATTTGTTTACCGTCACTTGCTGGGTTGTCTTGAGACTATTTCAAGCCGTGGACTCGCACTCTGGCTATGACTTCCCCTGGTCATTGAACAAGTTTATTCCGTTTTGGTCGGGGGCTGAACACCACGACTTACACCACCGCTACTTCATTGGTAACTACGCTTCCAGTTTTAGATGGTGGGACTTCTGTTTGAAAACCGAAGCCGGTCCTCATGCCAACCGTTTGCGAGAGGAAAGAATGAAGGTGAGGGTCGAAAAGAAGGCAAAATTTCATTAAACACCATGACAGGGGCAATATGATCGCACTCCCAGACAATTCTTTTTATTAGATGCGCACACTTTCACAGCAAATTCAGGTAACGGACTACGCTGTTTGCTAGTTATACCTACGGGGGAAATAATGCAAAAAAAAAGGTATTTACACCAGAACAATATAAGTACTCAAAGTCTCGCCGTTGTAGTTATACCATCATTCCAAAGCTAGAACAAGCGGCCAATCAAAATACCTGGTTTATAGAGTAAAAATAATTAACTAAACCCAGATTATACTGAAGATTACGGCTAATTTGGGTTTTGTTAAATATGTGTACCTTGCCGTAACCAAGCGCCGTTGACCAGCAGCACTTATCTTTTATACACAGGATTCCCACCCCATGCCGCAAGGAGTATGACCGTATCGGCGCAACTCTTGGTTGCGCGCCTAGCATTTCTTAGACTCTAGCTTAAGGGTCTCTTCAACACAACTCTCAAGACTATCCATTTTGTCATTAGCTATCTTCTACACCATCTAATTAATATACCCGCATTCTACGCTGTGACCTTCCCCCACATAGACCAGTAACATAAACAGCAATGGAAATCGATAGATCAACCCTACTCTTCATCATACTCTTCTTCATCTTTATGATGCCCAATGAAAACGGAGACCCTCCCACCGCCGAAGAAAAGCACCATCTACAAACATACAGACAAGAGGAGCTCGCAGCTCGATACACGTTGGGGAACTCCACCTACGCCTCGGGGTACGGAAACTTAACGGGGTTCAGGCTCACGTACAATGATGTTCGCCACCACCGCAACATCTCAGACTGGCCGTTTGACACTGCCAAGGAGGATAAACCGGATGGCGAGAAGTACCATGAAGACGAAAAGTGGTCCATCTTACCCAATGAGGTCAGCACTAGAGCCAGAGCCGTGTGGACAAAGTTCGAGGGCGACGGGGTGTACGACTGGGAAAGCGGCGATAAGGTGGCGGACAAGACATACCTCTTCAATTTGACAGGATCACTCAAGGGATCCTTCACTAAGTACAATGAAACGTCATTGTTGGAGGTTCCAATGCCCCTTCCAGAATACCTCGTCTCCAACCTTTCTCGGGAGCCAGACTACATCTTTGATCCCGAAAATCCACAGAACCATCGTGAAAACCTCGGGGGAGCTGGTAAGGAGGACAGTTGGAGAATACGTCAGGACTACAGACCGGGAAACGTTTCTGACGCTACGGGTGAAGTCTCCTTTAGCATCCTTAATGAGGAAACCCCAAAGGAAATCAGGGAGATTGCCCAGGACGCCACCTACACTACCCTTACTTTCCACATCCAGGATGTTGACGAATACCACAAGCATGATATTGTTGCCTCGGGGGTTTACTTCCAAGAAACCGGAAATATGATCGCCGTGACCAACTCTGCGAAGTTCTGGGCCGACTACGCTTTCCCCCACTTAGCCTTTAACAAACACTACTTTAGAAAAGCCAGGGAAATCATGATGCACCGTTTCAATTCCACTAACGCCCGTGTGCTCGACACGAAATCCATGAATGCGAATATCGAAGCTGCTGAGAAGTGCGAGTACATCGCGTACCTCCATTTCAAACCAGCCAATCTCACCGCTCAACAATTGCAAGACATTGACGAAGAGTTTGTGAGACCGGTGGGGAGACCTGTTCCTGCGATGCCTGCAATGGAAATCTCCCAGGGGGTCCTATATTCCCCAGACTGTGGGATTGTGTTGACCATTGACGAATCCAACCTCGTTTCAGGGATGCGCAAGCCAGTACGTATCTGTTCCATTAGAAGATTGTTGCTCGCAGGGATCGTGATTTTAATGGGCCAGTTATACCTTTCGATCCGCCAGATGAACCACACCAACACCCCCTCGACCATGTCGCGCTTGTCCTTCTGGACCGTGGGTATCATGAACTTGATCGATGGCTCCTTGGCCATGTTATATCTCCTTTCGTCAGCCATGATCGAGGAATTGTACCTACCATTGGTCGTCAGCGCATTCATCTCCTTTGCCTTGGCTAGCATTTTTGAGTTGCGTTACATGATCTTGATCTACATGACTCAGGTCAACGAGCGGTCAATTGACATCAGAACCGCCCTTAGAGGACGAACCGTGGATGCCCCAGTGGGCACCGCGACTGGAGAAACAGAAACTTTGCTTCCAACCGTCAACCCTCCGGTGCAGCAACAGCCAGTCACACCAGTCATGCCGGCTGATGAAACTGCTGTCACCGGAATCGTCTATTCTCGGTTCTTCTTTACCCTCATTGCCTTCTCGTTCCTCATATTGAATGCCTTCTTATGGAGACGTCCGATCAGATACAGCTTTGAGTTCATCGTGGTGGTGTGTCTCAGCTCCTATTGGCTCCCTCAGGTGTACCGGAACATTATTCGCGGCTCGCGCCGTTCCTTCGCCTGGGAATTTATCCTTGGGAGCAGCATGTTGCGTCTCTTACCCGTTTACTACCTTACCTTATACAAGGGCAACCCCTTCGGCCACCATTACGCCCCGAAGCTCGCGGCCACCGTCACCGTCTGGCTCTTGGTCCAGTTGGGATTGCTTTACTCTCAGGAGATTTTGGGAGCCAGGTTCTTCCTTCCGGATAGTTTATTGCCTAAGGCATATGAGTACCACCCGATCCTATGTATGTCCGACTTGGAAAACCATTCCTTGATCGGCGAGATGACTGTGGCGTCCGATGGCGAGTCGGCGGTGTGCGATTGCGCGGTCTGTATGTCTGAGGTTGTAGTACCAATCAAGAGCGACAGAAACCCTGACGTGGGGAATATCGCTAGAACGAAGTACATGGTGACTCCGTGTCGCCACGTTTTCCACACCGACTGTCTCGAGGGCTGGATGAAGTACAAGCTTCAATGTCCTGTTTGCAGAAACGGCTTGCCTCCGTTATAGACTCGTAACATATCGAATAAAGCAATATAAGTATGTCGTAAATCAGAGTCTGTATCTTTTATTTACCCATTTCTAAAACGACAGGCAACCATTTAGACTCGTAGAGTCCGCATGCGGGGTTATCCGAGGTAAGCTGCGGCTTGTTAACGTCTTTCTCCCCCCCCCCCCCCCCCCCCCCCGCAGATCGCTGAACTGGCCTCGGACATCCGCGTGCGTCTTAGGGGGTTAGATTATCTACACGCGAAAATTTGGAACGGTGACAAGTAGCGGCGGTTGCCATAGATAGTGAATGTATCAGAGCGTATATCCCCTTATTCTGATTCTCGAATAACCATTGCCGAATTTTTATATACCTACATTTATATACCTACAATGTCATTTGGAAAGGCTGCGTTGACCCGTCTTATGGGCAAGACCATTTTAATCACCGGTGCTTCGGCCGGCATTGGTGAAGCAACTGCTCGTGAGTTCGCTGCTGCCGCTAACGGTTCCTTGAAACTCATTCTCACTGCCCGCAGAGTAGACAAGTTGGATCTGTTGAGAGACTCATTGCTCGCCGAATACCCGGAATTGAAGGTGTTGGCCTCTAAGTTGGACGTCACAAACTACAAGGACGAAATTCCAGCCTTCATCAAGAGCTTGCCTCAGGAATTCAGTGAAATCGATGTTTTAGTAAATAATGCCGGTTTGGTGCACGGCGTGGACAAGGTTGGCGAGATTAAGCCGTTTGATATTGACGTTCAGTTCAACACCAACGTGTTGGGCTTGATTTCCTTGACCCAGAACGTTTTGGTTGGCATGAAGCAAAGAAACAGGGGTGACATTGTGAACATGGGCTCCATCGCTGGTAGAGATCCATACCCAGGTGGGGCCATCTACTGTGCTACTAAGGCCGCTGTCAGCTCGTTTTCCCATACTTTGAGGAAGGAATTGATTGACACCAGAATCAGGGTGTTTGAAGTGCAACCAGGTGCCGTTGAGACTGAGTTTTCCAAGGTGAGATTCTACGGTGATTCGGACAAGGCTGCGAATGTGTACAAGGGTACCACCCCATTGGATGCCCAGGATATTGCCGAAGTCATTGTTTTTGGCTGCTCCAGAAAGGAAAACACCGTCATTGCGGAGTCCTTGGTTTTCCCATCTCACCAGGCCAGTGCCTCTCACGTCTACCGCAGACCTGAGTAACAGCCAATGGATTAAAATAAAGATATCATAAAAATCATCGAATTTGTAAACTATGGACTTGTGGATTTGAGGAATTTCATTACCTAGCTCACTCATTATGCGGTGAGGTGGTTCGAGATGTGAAGATGTATCGATAGATCTAGACCACCAAACGCTCCAAAAACATTACCACAAACTAAAACATTATACCCTCCCCCAGACCCCTTCAGATTTTAGTATCATAAGATATCCACTGTATATTATCTATGGGAGGCCATCTACTCCATTTCTCACACGTAAGTGGCTCCTTACAAATGTCATTACACGTGACTTCACCCTCTGTCTCAACAAAACTCAACAAGTTGTCTCACGTGAGCTGCACTGCCTCCCGAAGCTTCCTTGCCGTTCTCTAGATAAACTTCTACCAGCATGTGACACGTATTTAGTCGATCTCCCAAAAAAAAAAAGCCATAGATCAAGCGGCCTCGCAGCACTACACAGCGATTTCAAGTATGTGCAGTATTAGCCGGTTCAGTCTGCACTATAAACAATAGAATAAACTTACATACCGTCAGGCCTTAAGAATACCCCTCTCAGCCGAAAATAATCTTTGACCTTACAAGCCCCTCCTACATTTTCACTGTATATTCCTTATCTCTCAAGTCAGTTACTGCTGCTACCACACAATATGAGCGCCACACAAGAAGACGCCCACTTGCGTTCGAGAACCACCAACGTTTCAACCAAGTTCATAGACACTTCGTTCAGCGTATACACCGATGAAGATGATTCGGATTACGCGGAAGGGACTACAACGGTTATTGAAGACGACGACGACGTATCGTCATCCGCTTCCTCTATTATTTCCCATGAGAGCCATCGCACCATTGCCGCCCAGAATGATTCCTCTGATGACTCGCAACTCACGATCGATAACATGGAGCTGCAGAAAGACGAGAACTTGTTGGCCGTTCCACCCCTTGCACACAAGCTTTTGGGCCGCTTGTCGCCCTCTCAGTCCACCACCAACTTGATCCTTGAGTCGCACAAGCGCTTTGGCAAGTTTGTCCACAAGTACGAAGTGCCGCGCAAGGTGTTTCACGTATCTATCGGTTTCATTACGTTATATGTCTACACTCTTGGGGTGCAAGTGCACCACTTGGTGCTTGGTCTCCTGACCGCCTTTGTCACTATCTTATCTACCGACTTGTATCGTTTTAGAAACCCAAAGTTCAACGACTTGTACTGCAAGTTCATGGGATTCCTTATGAGAGAGAAGGAGGTGATGTCGTACAACGGTGTCATCTGGTACTTGCTCGGGTTGGTGCTTGTGTTCATTAAGTGCCCCAAGGACATTTCCGTCATGTCTGTGTTGTTGTTGAGCTGGGCCGATACCTCTGCTTCCACTTTCGGTAGAATGTACGGCCACTTGACCCCTAAGGTGAGTGGTAGCAAGTCTTTGGCGGGTTCGTTTGCTGCTTTCCTCACTGGTGTGCTTTCTGCCTACGTCTTGTATGGTGTGTTCATTCCACGCTTTCCAGAGGTGAACGTCGGCTATGTTATTGAATGGACTGCCGAGACCAGCAAGCTTAACTTGTTCACGTTGAGTCTCTTGAGCGGGTTGGTTGCCAGTGTTAGCGAGGCAATTGACATTTTCGGCTGGGACGATAACTTTACCATCCCTGTTATCAGTGGCTACGTGTTATGGGGTGTTGTCAGCTACTTCAAGGTATGAACATCCATCGCATCGAACTAGACCTTCGATAAGGAACGACTTACAGCACGTTGGATACATTGTGAAAATGTGTAACCTCTTCCAACGCTGTCCCTTCATATTCTTGTAATTACATAGATAAACTAATACATTAATATCACATATGAAATCACAGACGTAACGCACATTTTTCTGTCACGATACGTTTCAGGATCTTGGATATTCGACGCTAGACGTCGTTGAATAAATATTATAGAACGCGGCTCTAATAACATGTGCCCTGTAAATATATGGGTTTAGGTTGGCCAAGCATTTCATACACTACACCTGAAGTGGTGCATGGTAAGTTACCGCGCGCGAGATGCCCTTACTTTTGCCTCTCTTCAATAGCCTCCTGCTTCATAGCCTTGGTGGCATTCACCATGATAATGGCCTGTTTCCCAATCTCTCTCAACTTGGAAATCACCACCTCATTCCCTTTACCAAAGCCGTAAATGTGATACTGCAAGCCGACTTCCTTGCAGAAATCAATCACCATAGGCTGGGCCCGGCGGAAGTTATGTCTTGGCATTCTTGGGAACAAATGGTGGATGGCCTGGAATTGCAAGCCACCGTGGAAGTAGTCAAACCACTCAGGACAGTCCACATCCATCGTGGTTCTCAACTGCCTGCTCACGAAAGACTCCGAACAGCCCAAATCAGAAGTTGACATGGCGAAGTGCGACAAGGTGATCTGGACATGGACCATAGCGGTAGTGAAGTGCGAGATGATGATGTAGACGATACGGTCAGACCAGTTGTCAAGCGACTTGGTGATCACGAGGTAGAAGAACCAGTAGAAGAAGAGTCCCAACCCCAAGATTTCGTAGTATCTGAACATCGCAGCCTTACCCTCGCGTGGGCCCTGGCCAAGCAACAAGTGAGTCCAGGATAACCTGTACAAGTTGAATCTACCAAAACAGAGAAGTGGGTAGTACATGTAGTTCTGGAACGGAATCAACTTCTTGGCAAACCAGTCAAACCACAAGTACTTCTCGTAATACGTAGAGTACACGTTGTTGAAGAGCTTCACACTGACCGCAAAGAAAGGTAAATGCTGGATATCTGGGTCATGTACCGGATCGTTGGGGATTATGTGGTGCACATTGTGGTTACGCTTCCACCACCCGATTGACAACCCCCCGATGAAATCCGCAAGGAAGATCCCCAAGAGGTTATCAAACTGGTAGTTGTGAGTAATCGCGATGTGGCCGGCATCGTGGACAATGAACGGTAACTGTTGCCAGGCAAACCCTAAGAACAAAGCACTGGTCTTGTAGTAGCCCAACTTGAAGAAAGAGGCTGCATACAATAAAGAGGAACCAATACGCACAAATTCCTTGAAATATTCAACGTAGCGACATTGGTAAAAACCCGCATCCAATACCTTCTGGTGTAACTCTCTGTATTTCTCAGACAAGGTTTTCTGTGTCTCGTAGTCAAGTGCCGGAAGTGTCACTACGTCGTGCTTCGTCAACGTGTTGTCGTAATTATTCATCAACACCTGTGGATCGACGATGGTTTGGTTGGACACATCCACCACGGGGAACAACTTTTGTTGCTTATCGAGAGAAACAATGACCTCAGGGGTGAATTTCCGTTCAACCTCGACGGCAGCCTTCCCTAACGGCTTATACATCTTAGCGTCAGGGGGCTGTTCGAACACACCTCCCTGGATTGGTGGTAACATGTTCTCCCAGATGTAATCGATCCGACCCACCTTTCTTCTGGAAAAGGTCAGGACGGTTTCGTCGCAGTGGTAGGCATTCATCTCGTCAGTTGCATCACGGCCGATCAAGTGGAAAATAGCAACATCACCGCCAGGGTGTCTTGAGAGCCAGCTGGTGAGATCCAACACGAGGGAATCGTAGATAATAATAGCTCTCCCCTGAGCGATCATATTTTCAATCTTTTGGCGACTCAATACTGGAGACTTGTAGTGATTGTTTTCAGAAAATGCAGATCCGGATTCCGTGGATGCCATAGAAGCTGACACTTCCTCGGAAGGCATGGTTTGCGTGGTCATGCTCGGAAAGTTTAGTTCGTGGCCGTAAAAGAGGAACGAGTGGTTGTTGCTGAATCTGTAGCCAAAATTGGTGAGCGTGGAAACCGCCGGGTATAATTCCAAACGGGGAGTGAAAGAAATAAAGCGAGACCGCTGAGCACAGGGAAGTATTCAGACGCGAGCATCGGATGTTGCCAGAAAAAGACACGCGCATAGACCTGATGCCGTCCTTTTTTGGTGGTTGGTGCACGAGCAAATTATGCTTTCCGGTTTTACTCCGCCCCTCTATCAGTGCTTCTGTGCATCTGCTCCGTTTGCTCTGGGGTTTTGTATTAGCAATGCGAATTGAAATTATTTCACACTGAATTTCAAGCAAGGTAAAATTGACTTTCAAGCACGGTAAGATCTACTTTCAAGTGCGGTGAGACATATTTTGATATGGAGAAAGCGCTTTTACGCGATCTGAGCCGTAGATTTCGCCCAGTCATCCATCAACTCTCCACCAAGAAAACGTCTAAGGTGCAGAATGTGCGGCTTATGCACTAGTGACAGGATCACAAACCCAAGGCTGGCTATCTGTCAGGGCGTTAATTCACAGTGGGCGGATGGATTTGAGTGACATCACACATTCGTGAAAGTTGAAAACACTTTGCGGATCAGGGAAATTTGCGATGGTGCGTGTGCATCCAGTAGACGATAGTGTATATAAACCGGCGCTAACATCCTGATACACTGGACCTATACCCCGAGGAATACGCAGAGCTCCTGCTTTATCCTTTATTTCCTTTGAACAGAAATCCATCTATTTCGCCTATGGAAGATGCTTAACATTGCCGCAAAAATACTCCTTGCCTTACTCTATCTCAAAGGGGTGCAGGCGGTGGGCATCACCAGTAACGTGGGCGCTTCGTGTCTTTATATTGCAAATAATTTTACGACGTATCCCTTCGATTGCGAAGCTCCCGATATAAATTATGCCTGCCGTTGCTCCGATCCGGCGTTCTTAGGCACCATTCTTGTCTGTATCGATGACGTATCGGATACATACGAAACAATCACCCAGGCCTACAACTACATAATCGACGTGTGTTGTTTGCAAGCAGGAAGGACGTACAAATTCAAAAGCCTTGTCGATATTTTTGAAAATGCCACCCAATACTTGATCCCGAGCCCGGATATTCCCACCTACAAGACCAGAAGTTTGCGATCACCTGTTTACCCTCACACCGCTCGATATAATGATTCCAAGCGGTCTATCGACAGCCTTGTTAGGCATCGCATTCGCGCAACCGTCTACGGGTAATTAAGAACCTTTGTGTTTTTCCGAGATCTGAACTAACATAAACTAGGGCCTGGATGGCGGGTTACTGGGGAGTCATTGTATTGATAGGTGCGATGAACAACATAGGCATCTGGTGCTTACCATATATGCGAATGACTATGAACGGGCTATACCCCCGTTGGGTCCGCCGTAACATAATATCTCCGAAAATACTCGGTAGAAACGTGAATCGACCACGCAGCACCCCATTGGGGCGGTTATTATCGTTTCTTGTAACCATTTTTCCTACCCGGATCCAATCGCTTGCCATAGCGGGGTATTTTGTGCTCTTGACCATTCTTTTATCGGTGGATTACAAATTAGTGATGCCCAATACTGTTTTTGGTCTTGAGTGTATTGAGAGTAACATCTATATTGGCGATCGTGCTGGTATCATTGCCATTACCCAACTCCCTCTAATCTTTGCATTCACGGCTCGCAACAACCTTTTCTCGGTAATTACCGGTTGGCCCTATCGTACCTTCAATATATTCCATCGTTGGATCTCGCGATTCGTGGTGGTGCTAATTTTCCTCCACGCAATTTTCTACTACGATTCCGCGAGGAGAAACGGCGATTATATCCAGCGCTGGGGATTAACGAAATGGCGCTTTGCTCACGTTGGCATCCTTAGTGGGTTCATCCTTGGTATCACCTCGGTATACCCGTTCCGCAACAAATTCTATGAAGCTTTCAAGAGCTGCCACCAGGTGTTCTCCATCTTGTTTATTGTCGGAACCTGGTACCATTGCGTCACGTTGGGATGGATGGAGTTTTTATATGTGACAATTGGCTTATGGGGACTAGACCATATGATTCGCTTCTTCAAAATCATGGTTTCCGGGGGTGTTGTTGCCGCCAACTGCGAGTTAATCATCAGCAAAAGAGATAGTTTTGGGAGCCTTTCGTCCGAGATAGCGGTGGGCCACACGATCAAAGTCACCATCAACCACTCTGGTTATTGGAGACATTATCCCGGGTGTTATGTGTTTGTTTATTTCTTGAAGCCAAATATGTTTTGGCAATCCCACCCATTCACTACCATCGAGCCATCCGTGGTGCAAGCAGCCAATCAGTTGGTACTCTTGATCAGGGTTAAGGAGGGGGTGACTTCACAGCTCTCAGAGTTCCTTTTGTCTCAGCCAGAGTACAAAGCCAAGATTAGTGTGCTTGTAGAAGGACCTTATGGCTCTCCTATCGGCTTCCGGGGCTATCAAAACGCGATTTTTGTGGCTGGTGGGATTGGCATAACCGTAGTATACACCCTCGCCTTGGACCTAGCAAGGCAGCATAAAGCCGAAATTCTTCGGGGGGACGCAAAAGCTTCCGACAGATCTGTCACCTTATACTGGATAACTCCATCCATTGAATCCATTGAATCTTCCGTTGATGAAATAGCAGCAATGTCGGAGATTGGGTGTCTCAACTTGAAGATCTTTATCACACGCCAGCACGGCTTTTCACTTCCTCATAACCGGGGTATTCCCTCTTTTATCGATTTATTAAGTACCAAACCGGAGAAGAACCGTCTCGGTGGGATCCAAAGTGCCACCCTGGAGATGTGCATCCCGTCTTTCGTCCAGGAATCTGGATCGAAAGATTCTATAGTGCTCGATGAGCTTTCTCCTCTGATTTATGCTAATATGTTGTACGGAGAGATTGGCAGCTTCAATGATACCCCTCCCTTTACTCAACACAGAGAAGAGCAGGTGAAAGCCGCCACTCCGAGTGGCAAGGGGTCTTCCCGTGTATCACACACACAAGAATTCAGTTGGGCTGGAACCCCTCCATTAACTCTGTTGAAACCCAGTGACAAGTTACAGTTGTACCACGATATATTGCTTGAGAACCTACCTCGGGTAGAGATCAAATGGGGCGTAAAGCCGTCTATGAAGACCGAGATTGTCGAAAACGTGGGGAAACTTAGTGGAACAACAGCTGTGGTTGCCTGTGGGCCAGATAGGTTGAACTGTGATACCAGGGATGGAACCATAAAGGCCATGCGAGATTCGGGAAATGAAAGGATAGACTACTTTGAGGAGAAGTTGCTATGGTGAAGCGATTTTTAGAAGCGTGAATCAAATATGCATGCTTATCTGGGTACAGTACCTGGTCATATTCACGGCGCAAGCGACTGTGGCTCGGAACTAATTGGGTTTCAATGTGAAGTAAGCCTCAACTCATAAAAGTTTGTATTTCCATTACTCCATTCAAAGTAAGTATGGATAAATAACCTGTTTAAAAGAGAAGCCTCCCACATGACACCAGTTTCTGGCTACAAGGTGTGGCGGATGATTCTCGCATACGCGTGCCGGATGTGCGACACGCATGCACGTCGGCCATTTACCTCCTTGCGATATCAGCCCCGCTTTCGGGCGCGATATCTAGAGGATATATAATCGCATTCCTCCGCACTCGGTGATCACAACAAGGGTACAGCCTAATTTAGACAAACACAGACTCTAGTCTTATATACGATGTCATACGGATCTTCTGCTGCCTCTAGACTTGCAAACAAGGTCGTGTTGATCACCGGAGCCTCCGCTGGTATCGGGGAAGCGACGGCCCAGGAATTTGCCGAAGCCGCTAAGGGCCAAGTCAAATTAATCTTGACGGCCAGAAGAAAGGATAAGTTGGACGCCTTGAAGGACGAATTGACGAAACAGTATCCAAACATCCAGGTCTTGACGGTGGAATTGGACGTTAGTGAGATCTCCACCATTGTCCCGTTTGTGGAGAAATTGCCTGCCGAGTTTAAGGAAATCGATATCTTGGTCAACAATGCGGGTAAAGCGCAAGGTGTGGACAGAGTTGGCGATATTGCAATGGAAGATATTGAGGTTATGATTAACACCAACGTCTTGGGGCTCTTTACGTTAACGCAAGCCGTGGTGCCAGGGATGCAGCAACGAAACCGGGGTGATATCGTCAACTTGGGTTCTATCGCCGGTAGAGATCCGTATCCCGGCGGAGGTATCTACTGTGCCTCTAAGGCTGCGATCAGATCCTTTAGCCACTCGTTGAGAAAGGAGTTGATTAACACGAGGATCAGAGTTTTGGAAATCGATCCGGGCAACGTCGAGACGGACTTTTCCATCAATAGATTTGGGGGCGACATCTCCAAGGCTAAGCTGGTATATGCTGGGACAGAGCCTTTAGTTGCGGTCGATGTTGCCGAACTCGTCTTGTTTGCTTGCACCAGAAAAGAAAACACCGAGATTGCTGAGCAGTTAGTGTTTTCCACTAACCAAGCAAGCGCTTTCCACTTGTTCAAGCAGCAGATTTAAAAGAGGCAAGCAGAGCCTATATATTTATAGGCAGGCAGAGCCTATATATTCGTAGGAAAGCAGAGCTTATATGTTCATAGACAACCTTATCTCTATAAAATGTATTAAGATCTATAATAACCCTACAGGTTTCATGCATACAAGTCCTGCTACGCTGAACCGGACTAGTGGACTCCCCCATTATTCCTCAAGAATCTTCTTTACCAAGCCGTTAAACTCCTCTGGATTGTCCATGTACAAGTTGTGGCCGGCCTTGCTGACCTTGTAGAACTCATTCTTACCTCCACCGTTCATAGTGTTGATTTCGTTCGCAATCATCGCACCGGCCTCACCATTCATCCAGTCGAACTCACCGTAGATCCAGTAGATGTTGCTGATTTTGGCCATCTTGTCCAATCTCCCAAACAACGGGTTTTTAGCCATCACCGCCCCGTTCAACAACTTTGTGATCGCAGTCTCAGAAGTTGACTTGGTCTTGAATAAGTTGTAGGAGTACTGGTTCAACTGAAGAATTTGAAGCAAGTTCGAGGCGCCGCGCCTGGACTTGCTCATGGTGTACTGGGACAACATGCGTGGTCCCAACGGACCGACTAATCTGATCAACGTAAGGAGGGACAAATTGTTGTTCCAGATGTTGACAAACCATGGTGGCATGATTGGGAAACGGCCTAAGAAGCCAAACTCTTTGGGGTTAAGGGTTGGTTTTAATTCCGCAGTGGTGTTCCTAGACAGCGGCGGAGCAAGCAATGCAGGATTCTGAATGGATAAGGGATTCTTTTCGATCCCGACTGGAGACACAAGCAACAACTTCTCGATGTTCTCAGGGTACTTCATCGCGTAGGCGGAGGATAAGTAGCCACCGTAAGAATGGCCCATCAAACAGATCTTGCCCAAGTTTCTCTCTTTTCTCCAGGCTTCCAACGCATCGATGTAGTAGTTTTCAATATCCTGCAACACCGCGGCGGTGCTTTCCACGTACTGCCTACCATGCAGCGGGGAGTTGTAGTGTAATTTATAGCCCTTGATCAACCGGTAGTACTTGTTGTGGACTTTTGTCATCATTGGATCTTCGTAGTTAACAGTTTCCAAATGTGGAGGTTTAACGTATTTTGTAGAAAGCTCGATTTTAGGGTTAGAAGACCCGCCAAACCCTAACCAGTCCAACGCGTGGATCTTCACGTTCCGGTTGGATTCGAGGAGGCCCTTGAAGTTGCGGTGGTAGCAGCCCAACCCAGCACCGAAGCCATGGAGCATGACCAAGTTCGTCGGCAACGCCTTGGCGTCGGCAGTTTCCATATTCTCAAAGCAAACCTCGTTGATGTGTTCGGTGTGGTCGTATATGGGCACCTGCAAGCTCTGCACCTTAATGCTAGGATTGTCCACTTTCTCTAAAGTTATATTCTTGGAATTACTACCAACAACCTTGTACTGAGACTTTCCCAATGATTCGTGGATGAATTCATTCTGAAACGCCACCAAAGAGTTAGGCATCAAGCCAGCTAACCAAATTCTGAGCGATTCCACCACACCCAAAGCCCTGGGAACATTGATCGTGGACTGGGGGGTAGCGACAGGCAACACCTTTGCGTTCACTTGGATATCAATGCCTTTGCCGAACTTTTCCTGGAGGACGGAGGAGTCCATCACAGAGTGCGCGGCGGTGTCTTTGGTTGGCACGTTATTTTGGAAACGTCTGATAGATAGGAGGTTGGTGGAATGTAACCGATACGTCGGGAGTCTCTCTCTGGCTACATATAACATCCTTAAGGTGCTCAGGAGTGGATATAGGGCTGCTATGCTAAGCAAGGGGAATGGCCCAACTGGGTAGATCGGCTATATATAAAGATAGCTTCCCTGAGTTGTCGTTTCTTTTTTCACGCATTAACTAGCATGCAGGTGGACCTAGAGATACGCTACCGGACGCTACTTAAGGTTTGAACAAGCGCGGACCGTTTATTCAACGCAGACAATTATCCGACCGGTCATCAAGACGGCATATCTCACATAACCGCCCACTCTGTCGATCGAACAAGGTTTCGCTATCAAGGGAAGATACAATACGGATAAAAGAGATCTTATAGTTCCTCGGGGTCATCACTATATGCGGATAGGAGGGCTAAACAATCATAAGGCACACACAGTCGTGTAGCCGCACATGCTACTTCTCGCTTCCGGCCCGGAGCTATCTGTCCGAACGCCGAAGATCGCAAAACGAGTATCATTGATACCAGCATGATTTCAGTTCAGATATGTATTAGTTACATATCTGAACTACAACAATCTTAATTGTAAATTTATTTTCACATCCTCGAGGGTTACTATATCTGAATCATTTTGAGTCTTTATGAGTATTTGTTGTCAGCAAATGGCTTTCTCCGCATATATTTACTGGTCGGCGTGCAGAAGCAAAGTTTTGGGTGCATGTGATAGTAATATCATCATGTGACATACACGTGGGGTTACCTAGGGTTTATAACGCAGGATATATTTTAAGTCACGCCGGACTGACTTTGGGTTACGAGTCTCATACTGCGTAAATCATGCTTTATCTGCGTACATCTCTTCCCATGGGGGTGAGAAACTTCATTGTCCAGTTCCATGCACCTCCCCCTTGCACCTTCTCTCCCTTTCTATTCCGCCTAATCGCTAAGATTCATCGCTTTCACCATCACTGAGGTCGTGGACGCCGAATCCCCCCTGTTGACTGCGAAAATTTGTGCCGGACATACTGTCTGTGCGGGCTAGTGATTTCCTGCACCAAGCACGAAAAATTCTTACTCCCCACTTACAGTGAGGGCTGGGTGTGTCTACTGCTGCTACTCTGTGCGTAGACACACTGCCAGAACGTGGTGGTTGAAAATTCACCTTATTGAAATACTGTTTAACATAATAACACACGTTCGGATTTTCTCATATTGTATAGGAATATCATTAAGTCAAGAGTAAGTCATTGTCCTACTACTCGTGAAGTTGATAATGTGAAGGAATGGAAACTGGGAATTGAAGATGCGACAAGTGAAAAAAAACCCTTCGTGAATGAGACCACCAAGAGCGCAGACAAGAGGCTCTATGAGGGACTTTACAAGCCAGGCGAAAGGAAGCCGAGCTGCAAGGGTTTATGGAAGGTACCTCTTCCCGTTCTAGTTTCAGTCATGGATGAGAAAAATCTTCCATAAATTACACCAAAGACATTGGCCCCCAACGGGCCCGCCCCAGGAATGTTGAACCTGACCAAACCAAAAACACGTTTTTGATTCTCCCAGTCCCATGCTCTTCTGATTATCAACCTGTCACGATATTGCAGACCCAAATACTAACATTATAGTGTCTCGCTTAAACGAATACCAAGTCATCGGTCGTCGTCTCCCTACCGAGACTGTCCCTGAACCAAAGTTGTACAGAATGAGAATCTTTGCTCCAAACACCGTTGTTGCTAAGTCTCGTTACTGGTACTTCTTGCAGAAGTTGCACAAGGTCAAGAAGGCTTCTGGTGAAATCATCTCTGTCAACACCATCGCCGAAGCTCACCCAACCAGAGTCAAGAACTTCGGTATCTGGATCAGATACGACTCCAGATCTGGTACCCACAACATGTACAAGGAATACAGAGACGTCTCTAGAGTCGGTGCTGTTGAATACATGTACCAGGACTTGGCTGCTAGACACAGAACTAGATTCAGATCCATCCACATCTTGAAGGTTGTTGAGTTGGAAAAGACTGACGATGTCAAGAGACAATACGTTAAGCAGTTCCTTTCCAAGGACCTTAAGTTCCCATTGCCACACAGAATTCCAAAGTCCAAGGCTATCTTCTCTCCAAAGAGACCAACTACCTTCTACTAAGTTATATAACCTCTTAACTCTGTTATTTGTGTATAATGTCGTTTTCGCGATTGGTTTAATATTATTGCCCTCCGTTTAAACTCAGTTTTACCTTTTTACCTGTTTGTAGTTTATAGAATTTTTAGTCGCTGAACCTTTGGGCGGAATGAAATTTTCATCTCGTCTGTGAGTGCTTGAAATATTGAAAGCGAGTTAAAATTCGGACATTGATTCTGGGGTTATGACAGTATCAAAGCAATGCTTGACTAGAGTATCAGTTTTAATTTCTATAAATATATACTATATATTTAACTTGAAAACTTGAAATCGGCCTATATACGTGCAGTGCAGAAAGTTAACCCAAGTTAACTCTCCTTTATATAAGCAAGCTAGTTCCCGTATAAACATAGAGTAGAATTTGCATCGCCGGATATACGTACACGCCTACACCCCTAGCTTATTCTATAACCACGATTGAATTAAATCCAGATTCTGCCATATCCCAGAATTATCTGAACACTGATAACTGCGATCTTATCTTGCCTTTCTGGTAAAACATAACCTGGATGCCCACCAACCTGGTAAGGTCATTTGGCTGCATAGCCTTTATCAACGGCCGTACGTCATGCAGTCCCTCCGACATATAGGAAACCACTTGCTATACAAGGTATTTTCTAAGTATAAAACTTGCGTACCCCATAACTTCCGATCATTTCCACACCACCGTTACTATGTCGACAACTAACAGCCCCGAAGATACAACGTCTAAGTGGTACAAATGCAGCATTTACTTCCCGTACGTTACTAGTGCCATCATCGCTGCGTCCATTATCCCAGTCTTTCTTCCGCAGCTCCTCTTAAGGCCCCATTCGGGCGAGTTGAAACCGCCTGACAGCCATGGAAGGGATCCGATCGGAATGTCTAGACCAGTCAACCCAACTTTCTATCTCTTGAACATTATTGTCATTTTCAATGCACTGTTATCACACAATATGCAGGGGTTCATACAAGCATATTTCCCTCTGCCGGTGTTTTACGGTGCACTTGGCTTCCAGGTACTATTGATGTTTATTCTGCCGTTCCTCTCCTATTCTCAGCTGCACCTGTATCTTATCTGTTCCATAGTGGTGATGCAGTTCTTCACAAGTATCTGTGTATATTTCTTCAAACACGAAGCCTTGCACAAGATAATTGATGCTTTGCGGTTAGAGTACGTGCTCTCCCATATTCCTGAATACTGGGATGCCCGGGATACGGATGGTAGCCTAAGTGAGCCAGCAAGCCCTGACACAAACATGATTATGACAGCGATTCAGAAGAACGGTAACACCCAAATTAAAAAGTGCGTGTTATTACTCTGCTTAGCAAAAGTTAATGTGGTGGTTTATTCATTTTGCTCTCAGGTATTCTCGTGGGAGTTATTGAACACCTTTCGCTGGATGAATGAGTCCTCGATTCAAAACTCCCCTTCGTCGGTGTGGTGGGTTTTATGGGGTATCATGGTTGGGTTGCATATGGTGGGGATCTACTTTTTAGTCCTTGGGGTGTCATACCCTCGCCTACTTAAATTCACCGAGACTGAAAACCGCGAGGGGTTGAGATGGCTAAACATTACAATGGGCTTTATGGTGCTCAACGACATTTTGTTATTCGGCACCACGGCCTACTTCCACTAGTTGTGGACAGAATTTGCTACAGATTGATGTATCAGTTATTGTGCCTAATTAAACAAATAATTCTAAACCTCCTTTTATGATACGCTGGGCAACCTTTACCCTGGGGTGTGTATGTAGTTTACCTGATTATGACGATTGATGAATCAGTGACCGTTATTTAGCAAGCGTGCTCGCCATTCCTAGGTTTACCCGGTCCGCCAAGCTCTTGAATCAGATGAACATCGTATTTCTCTCTTAATATCTAGAGCAAGTGTTAATAATTAGTTATTGAGTTAAACTTGAAAAGAATGGCACATCGGTCCTACACTTCGCCTTGACGTCACATGCCGCACGTTATCAGCGTATTATAGCCGCATGAACGGAGTACAATCTACTTTTTCGAACCTTTCCAGTTTCACTAGAGCTGGAGGGAGGATAAAATTACCCCTTGTTTCGGAATTCTATAGTCTTATTCCTAGAATATTGGTTAATTTCACAGTTTCTAATGTTTACAATATCTCCAAGCGACGCAGAAAACGACAAGTCGCGGTGGTACAAGTGCGGCATGTATCACCCGTAAGTCACCAGCACTATCCTCACAGTCTGTACGATCCCGGTATTCCTTTCACTGATCCGTCTGATAATCCATCACGATGTGACGATATCCCCAGATAGCTTTGATAGTCATCATATGGTACTTGGTAAGCTGACCAGCCTGGCATTATACCTCAATATTTTTGCCCTCATCAATGCATTGTTATCTTATAACATGCAGGGATTTATCAAGAGCTTCTTCCCTCTGCCGATTTTCTACGCAACGTTGGCCCTCAAAATAGGACTGATGGTTGCCTATCCATTCTTTACCGCCATATCCAATCAGTATTTAAAGTATTTTGCTTTCGCATCGGTTTTGTCTCTGCTTTGTTATGCAATCAACGAGTACTTCCGCTCATCAGAGGAGTTGCACAAATCATTGGATTCTTTGCAATTAGACTACGCACTCTCTCATATCCCCGGATAGTGGGAAACTCGGGATACTGAAGGAAGTCTTACCGAGTCAGTTAGCATCATCACTGACAAGAACATGGATACAAAACAGGAGAACGAGATTTCCGAAATCAAGAAGTGCATTTTGTTGATTTATCTCACAAGGGCGAGTGCTTTCGGATATATGACCATTTCCCTAGTCTTATTAGACCGGCTGAACATTCTAACTTGGTTGGAAAGGACAGTCGAGACTGACACCGGTGGGTGGTGGGCCATTTGGGATGGTTTAAGCTGCATGTACATCTTGGATACATACTCGCTCATATGGGGACTGTGGTTCCCTCCACTTCTTAAATTCGCGGAGACTGAAAACCACAAAGGGATGAGATGGTTAAACATTACGATGTGTTTTATGATGTTCAACGAAATTTTGTCATTCGCGGTCACGTCTGGGCTGAAGTAGCGTCTGCAGCTCTGAGCTCTGGTTTACCGTGCTGCGCCAAACTTTCAAGGTACAATGCTAGGTTGTGAGTATTAACCTACTGTTATCTATATATTACGAATGACATTCTCCTGGAAAAACCCACTTTGGTGTACCTGGAGGTATAACAAATGATTACCTCATCCCCCATTTTCACTTACCATATACTTGCCCAGCCGGTAGGGTTTCATCGATTCTCAGGACAATGGAGTGCCAGCATAAGTCTGGGTTAAGGATGGAAAATACTGGATTACTTCTAAACGCTTATGTGCGTTCAATAATTTGTGGGATTGGGCCGGGATATACGTTCTAGTGGGGGAGAATGTCTTGACTGACCTTTATAGCCCAAATTTTTCAGACATCTCGATAGTAAGATTTAGTCAATATTTTATTGTCTTAGAGATGCTAAGACATCTGAATACCGCTTATAGCAAACGAGTAGCATTACCATCCGTGCCTTAGGCTTTAAGTTGATCCTTGTGGAAAGGCCGAAGCATTGATTATATATCAAATAATCACATACAAAGTCTAAGAAAATTAAGAATATGTGACACAATTCGCTCTTTCGAGGCTCCTTAAATCTAGTACATGGAAGCGCCCAGACTGCATATCACCCTGGCGGATGAGTAAATCCTGTTTTAGTAGTGCGCGCCCGGACTCCCGGTTAATCTGTGGCCGGTAAATTCTTATCTTCGTACTTATCAAAAGCTGTGTACACCATCACATTTGCCCTGCCTTGTACTCACAAAATTTGCTAGATTTTATTCAGTGACACCATCTAGCTACTTTTGATTCCAGCTTTTCACTTATAACCATGGGTATCTGCCTATCTTGCTTGCGTCCCGAGGAGGATGAAGAAAACCCACAATTGGGCGAACGGACGCCGTTGCTCGGGCAGAATACCTTGAAACAGGAAGAGATCGCAGCTGAGAACCGACAGAAGGAGCTCGACACGATTGTGAGCGACTTGACTGAGTATGTACCATCCATAACTCTCTGTGAGATTCAATACTAACAGTACAGAAACTTAATCGACGTCACCACGTTCTTGCAGGCGCCAGACGAGGGCGAGGTCGAAGAAACAGGAGCTGAAGAGGAAGCCGAACTGCAGCACGAGGCACCAAAGCAGTTACCGTTCACCTTGATGACCGAGGACCACAAGCGCTCGTTACGCCAGATTAGTCAGGAAGTATCGACGATATTGGAACGGGAATTGACAGTAAACAGTGTTGGTGCGTTGGTCCTTGATTTTGGGGCTGACTAAGCAGTGATGGCAACAACCGTTCGCAGAACAATCTACACTCAGCAAATAACCCCGAGACACTACCTCCAGGGAAGGGCTGCTGTCAGTCATTTCCATCGGGAGACCGAGTGCCTACAAAAAACGAGGTTGTACAATACGACTAAGAGAATACGCAGGGTGATATCGCGTAGCTGAAAATTATGGGGCTTAGGGTCTAATTGAAGTAACTAATTTAATGGGGCACGTAGATACGGCGTTGGTAGAACAAGCCAAAGTAGGAACAAAGTACTGTATTCATAAAGACAAATGGACTTAAGTCCGCCATAAACTGCTATTATCAATAGCTTTTAATTCAAATATCAAGACACCGGCCGTTTACATCTCGGCATACAGAATTTGCAAACGTATCTGGCTTGGTACAGCTATAGTGGCCTGCTTTTACCCACACATGCCCTCTCTAGGTCAGTTTTCCTCTAAAGCATTGCATCTTATACCTGTTATCATATAAAATCACAAGCTACCAAGCCCGAGAAAGAGCTACTTTATCAGACCATCCAGCAGCGCCTAGAAATGGTGACTGGCCAAATGCGGTAATGTCCCGATTGAGCATTTGCAGTTCTCGGAAAAAAACCATCGCGCTCTCGCGCCCAACTACAAAACAAACACTTCAACATCCGACAAACACGTCTGTGAAAAACAAAAACTCTACACAATGCCGCCAAAGAGAAAATCACTTGAGGCGCCGGACAACACAGGCAAGAAGGCCAAACTCGAAGATGATTTGGCCGAATTCTGCCGTGCCACGGTGGAATTTATCACTGACTACACGCCGGAGGGCAGCGAAGAGAACATTGCCACGGACTTTTTGAAGCTCCCATCGCGCAAGGTGTACCCGGAGTACTACGACATTATCGAGCAGCCAATCTCGCTCCACGAAATAGCTAAAAAAGTGAGCAAGGGCGAGTACCGTTCGGTTGACGACTTCTTGCAAGATTTCAAGTTGTTGTCCTCCAACTGCGACACTTTCAACGACCCGTCTGCGGCGATCGCACAGGATGCGCAGGAGATCTACAGACTTGTGGCGGAAAAGGTTGCGCAGTTCCAGGAAGCCAGGGTCGAAGCGGCCCCGAAGACTCCAAAACTTATCTTGAAGCAGAAGGTAAAGGAGGAAGCCGTGCTAATCACCAAATCGACGTTCGTGAATGCAATAACCAAGGTTGTGGATGATTTAATCGGGCTCCGGGTGCCGAAAAGAGGCATCATCTCGGATGCGTTTTTGGATGTGCCGTCGAAAGAGGCATACCCCGATTACCACAGCGTGATCGCGCAGCCACGCGCATTTAACTATGTGCGCGCGAAGATCGCAGCGGACGAGTACACGAGTCTCCGCGCGTTTGAGGAGGACTTGGAATTGATGTGGCAGAATGCCAAGAGCTACAATGCGGACGACAGCATCATTTTCCGCGATGCGGGGATTTTGGAGCGTTCGTGCAACAAGAAACTCGAGAAGTTGAAGCGCGACTTTGACCCCGAAAAGAACTACTTGGAGGTTGCGGACGAGGAGGAGAAGGTTGGCTTGAAGTTAAAGATTGCCATGAAGCCCGAGGCGACGCCGGCCAAGCGTGGTAGACCCAGAAAGGATGGCACAGTGAAGCTGGAGGGCGAGACCGAGGTGCCAGAGGAGCTCAAGGAAGAGCCAGAACCTGAGCCTGAGGTGGAGGAGCCCGAGCCAGTCAGCCCATTCCCCCCTGGGTTTGCCCTCCGCAGCGACAAGCAGCCCCAGGTCAAGGAAGCCTTCATTCAGGAGCTCTCTGTGGCGTCATCCAAGGTGGCGCGTATGCAATTGCTTCAGCCCAACGTGCCCGTGGTTGGTGCGTTAAATGACTACTTCGAGTTCCGCTTCACCGCCAGTGCGGCCAAGACCAGCAACTACTCGTTCTCGCTTCCGGAAAACGCGTCATCCATCTCCATCGTAGCCACACTCAATAGCTCACTCGCGAAGCGTGAATACACGCACGTGCTCTTGGTGAACAATGAGAAGGTGGTGCCGTCACCGTCAGCCCACTATGCGGACGAGGACGACAAGGCGTTGAGTTCGCGCTTTGAACTCAAATTGGCCTTGGGGTTGAACCAGGTCCAGTTTTGCGTGCAAGCACTGCCCGTTGTGGCTGTCGACCTGAATGGTAAATTGCCGAGTCGCACTACCATCAGCAATTTGCTGCCGGAGATCGAACGTAAGACGTTATGGGTGAGCGTGTCCCATTAAGCGACTGGAGGTGAGGTAATGATGGGGACTTGTGTGTTCGAGTGCCATCGAGCTTGAATAATTAATACTTCTAGAAAAAGTTATTGTAAATGTGATTAAGGCTAGTGGGAGTGATTCGAGAAGGCTCGGATAAGGCTGTAGTATGAAATAGCGTGATACCCATAAGCCCAGATCTGGTGTAGATTAGCATAACATACTCTTTACGTTTTTGCGCGTCCTACATCACTCCGTGCCATTGGGCAACCCGATCCACTTATATTTTTCGTTTCGGCGGTACATATTTCTGAGCTTTCGAAATTTTGTATTTACTCAATAGAGTTAAGATAGCTCCATACAGAGTCATCCAGCCCTGAGTCAGCCAGAGGAATATAATTGCCTGAGACAATGACTGTGGGACGTTGACCTGTAAGCCGCACCAGTGTTATGTAGTAGTGCCCTCACCGCCTTGTGATCGGTGCGTCGCAGAGGACAGCGCCATCGATAGCTCAGGATTGCTGATTAAAACACTCGCACGCTACTCACCACCCCATCGCAATTGCTTTCCCACACAACTAAAATGGTACGTGTGATGGGATCTTAGATCACCAGTGCGTAACTAACACCACATAGGAACTCGATTCTCTCGTCGGCCTTGCCATGCTCGGTGCTGCCACTTTCGTCTTTGCCTACTACACAACCTGGACCTTTATCTTGCCGTTTGTCAGTGAGACCCACTTCTTGAACCTGTTCTTCCTCCCACGTGAATGGGCGATCAGAATCCCAGTCTTCCTTTTGTTGGTGGCGACCTTGGGGGTCGGTACCTTTATCGGTAAGACCGTCATCAAGAGTGCCCAAAAGGAGAAGGCCAAGAAGAAGAACTGAAGTCCTGTGTATGTGCTTGAGGAGGGTCTTCTACGCCTGGGGACTCCGTTGCAGATTTAGCACACGAAATGTATAACTACGATTAATAACCGATACTGTAATACCCCTAGGAGTGGAGCCAAAGCGGTGTATAATGATGAGACGAGATTACATCTCAAATCCATCAGTATGTAATCTCTGATATTAAATGGTTTAGGTGGAGTGAATGCCATTGGAACGATTCTTTGTAATATGTGTTCCCAACTAGCTCGATGTCTGATTTGTACGAATAGGCATATGGATGGTGTGCATAATAGAGAAAGGTCTGATGGTTCCACAAAAGTATTGCCACAATACTCAAGATTCATTTGATGCTAGTTGAAAATTCGTTATAAAAAGCCTTTTAATTTTGATATGGAGGCCATCATTGTCTGGCCATGGCGTAATACGGCAGGCACGAATGCAAGACAATACCCCACTCAGATCAGGCCCGACATAAATTAGCCATTCATACACCAGTGTTTGGAAACTAATTATACTCTAACGACCTCAACGATCTTGACAATCCCAACAACCCCAACTCCTTTCAAAATAAGATAATTCAAAAATAGGCACTTCGAAATTATATTCCTTGAAGTAATGTCGCAGCACAGAACACATGCCGCTGGTTTTCAGTTATGTTTAGCGTCAACCAGGTCATGAACCCATGAATACGCCGCACCATACCAGATAATTGAATTGCCTGAGTTCATAATTTTGTGGTCATTTTTCCCTGGTTTCCACTTCCTTAACAACAAAACACATTTTACGGTGTGCGGCGTATTGTACCTATGATGTAATCGGGTCGTGTGTGGCCGGGCGCTGGGCGCCTGGAAAAGTAACTCGAGTCAAATCCTTGATTCATGGTACGACGTCACAGATCACCATCTTTAAACCCGACCAGTCGTCAGGAAACGGTACAACACAAGTGTGCCTTCCCCATTAGAGCATCCTTGCATAGCACTACTTCCGTCTTACCCAGAAGTCTACCGGCGAGATCAAAGACCTCCCATCAAGTTCATTGGCACGGCTTGAACCACGTTTCTTAAATAGCACTGCCAGGCATCGTCCAAACTAGTAAACCGTTCTACCCCATCCTGTAAGGACCCCCATTGATCTCTATCTTCTAGGACGCATTCTACCCCTCATACTCAATCGCATCTCTCGGAAGTCTAGTCTCAGGATACGCTTCACCCACCGAATCTCTTATCGTGTCCTCAGAAGATCTCAGGACAGACCTTCCTTAGGTACCATCCGTCTCCTCTCTTGCCTCGAGCTCATTGCTCACACACACTCGCTATGTCCCGCAAACGGGCTGTCAAGGACTACCAGTTCGGTAACTGCATTGGTGAAGGCTCCTACTCCAAAGTCTACTCTGCGGTAGACCTTCACAACCGCAAAACCTACGCGGTCAAGGTTCTCTCCAAAAAGCACATCGTCAAGGAGAAAAAGATTAAGTATGTCAATATTGAAAAACATACGCTCAACCGTCTTGGAAACCACCCCGGGATCGTTCAGCTCTACTACACGTTCCAGGACGACGCATCGCTCTACTTCGTGATTGACTTTGCCGAGTACGGTGAGCTCTTAACGATCATCCGCAAGTATGGTTCGCTCAATGAACACATCACGCGCTTCTACATGGCGCAGATCCTCGACGCGGTGGAGTTTATGCACTCCAAGGGCGTGATCCACCGCGATCTCAAGCCGGAAAACATCTTGGTCAACCACCACTTGCGCTTGATGATCACCGACTTTGGCGCAGCCAAGCTCGTCGGTGCGGACACGGACGCGGACGTGATTGCACCGGACACAACCATCCCGGGTGACGAGTCGCCGCGCGCGTCGTCGTTTGTGGGCACAGCCGAGTACGTCTCACCCGAGCTCCTTCGTCACAACCAGGCCGGCTTCGAGTGCGATATCTGGGCCTTGGGTTGCATCTTGTACCAGTTTATCCTCGGCGTCCCGCCGTTCAAGGGTAAGACCGAATACCTTACCTTCGAGAAGATTATCCTGTTGGACTATGCGTTTCCGCCCGCGTTGTACGTGCCGCTGCGCATTAAGAGCCTCGTTGGCGGCTTGCTCCGCCTCGATCCGCTCGCGCGTTTGACCATTCCCGAGATTAAGCAGCACGAGTTCTTCCGCGGTGCCGATTGGGCAGACAAAAAGACGATATGGGGGACAAAGGTACCCAAGTTCGAGCCATACAACCCGCGCGTCTACCAGCGCGAGGAGCCGTCGCCCAAGAAGCCATTCCCTATCAAGCCTCCTCCAGGGGCCGCCAAGGCGACAAATAATAAGCTCCATGCGGCAATGATGGGGCTTGCTATTACCCCACCAGCGACGGCGGAGGGCAAACTAAGCCAAAATGGAACCCAAAGTGGTCAAAATGGGGCCAAAAGTGGTCAAAATGGGATCCAGGGTGGCCAGAATGGTCACCAAAACGGACAAAACGGGTCAGCTATTAACCAAAATTTGAATTTTTCTCCACAAAGTTTGCCTCCCACTCCAAAGCTGACCCCTGACTTCCCCCGCAAGCCGTTGCTCACACAGCAGCAGTCGGACCAGCAAATGATCAACAAAATCCTCCAGGAGAAGATGGTGATAAAGAAGACGGAGTTGCAGATGAGACAGAATGTAGCGCCTGCGATTGCTCCGATTCTGCTGTACCTGAACGGAAGCGGGATACCATCTGTAGGGATGGTGACGTCTAAGTCTAGCCTGAATCTCCAGGCGAAACTGCCACCGTACCCTGGATCGATCCACGGCGTCCGGCTGGTCAGTCAGATGATGGCGAAGCCTACAGTGAAGGCAAAGCCGCAACTAGTCCCTTCGTCACCCCAGCCGCCAACTCAGCCACCACCCCAGCCAAAAATTCCATATCCGCCAAAAATCCCATCTCAGCTGCCAGTTCTGCCAAGACAGCTCTCTCAGGGACAATCCCAGCCGCGGCAATCCGAAAATCTGATTCCCGGGGAAATCGCACGCAACTTACTCCCGGACGAGGCGATTCTCAAGCTCGACTTGATCAAGACATCAGAGTTGCCGTACTCGTACCAGACGGACGGGGGTCCCGCCACGCCCGTAACGCTTGATTCCTCTCTTGACGACACGGTGATCCAGGAGATCATTACCAAGAACCGGCGGCGCTTGGACTTTGTGGAACTGACGCGGATCCTCGTCATTACTAACCAAGCGCGCTTATTCTTACTCTACGTGGAGCAGAATACTATCGGCAACATCCAGGTGATCAACCTCACCAACAAGTATTACTCCATGTACGACTACGAATTCAACGACGACACCTGCACTGGCTACTTGATTCTTGAGCTGCTCCGCGACCGCAAGTTAATCTTTTTGAAGCCATACAGCCTGCATACAGCCGACCGTGAGGTGCTGGTACCATATCGCCGTGGTACGAGTGCGGGATGGGTCGAGTGCTTACTCCAGGCGAGGGAGCTCTTGACTGAGGAAGCCAAACCGCCAGCCAAACCCAGACCCACCACCCCGACGACAAATGCGCCGTTAGTGAACCCGCCGTCCACAACAAAGGTCATGCCGCGGCCTTCCTCCAAGGCCCCCGTCAAAAGGGTCGTTTCAGCGCCTGTAAAGAAGGCCGCAACCAAGCCAGCTGTTTCCACAAAGCCAGCTGTTGCCATAAAGCCAGTTGTTGCCGCAAAGCCAGTTACTGCAAAACCAGCAATTACAACAAAACCAACACCCAAGCTAGCACCAAAACCAGCGCCGAACTTTGCGGCTGCGGCTGCCATGAGTGCTGCCCGGTTAAGTAAGGCCAAAACTCAGAAGTAGTCATGGATACCCTCATCCTACTTGATCCAATAGATTGTTTCATCATGGTGCCAGTATCTGCATAATACACTATTGTATTTTATATGACATTGACCTATTATGTAGATTATAAAGCATGTGAGTTAGGGGGTTAGACTTAAATGAGTCGAAGGTTGCCGGTGTAGATCACGGGTTGACACTGGGAATGTATTCGATTTGCTATTGTGTTCTATCCTGGACCTATACAGGGTATAGCTAGAAACTACAACAACTTTGGATGGCTCTTTTTGTAGTTATACGGAATGTTATCGTTGCTGTGTGTATGGGCGAAGCTATTTACCAAAAGGCCGTACTCCAACCGATGCCATGAATATACATTGATTCATATCCACAGATGGTAATAGGCACCAATGAGCCATGTATCTGAATGCTGCTCTCATTTCCTCTTACAACCACACGCCACTCCTATAAGGAAGCGATGAAATAACCTTGTCGCACTACAATTAGTGTGCCGAAGCATGACTCGGGTCTCAAGAAAAGTTCAATGGGGTCACTTTCTATGTCAGAGGCCTGGAACAAAGCCCCAACTTCAGGCGTGACCTCTCTCCACCCTACTCCAGCACAATAAGCCAAGAATAAATTTGCTAGTTATACAGCTATTTCCTACGCCTAATAAAACTATACACATGTATGGGGGGGGGGGGGGGGGGGATAAATAAATATTAATATAAAAATATATTATCTTATAATTATAGCAGAAATATATACACGGGTCTACCATAAAACAAACGAGCACTATAGTGCTTCGGGAGAAAATACCGCACGCTTGAAGTGGGTTACCTTAGGTTCTGAAACCAATTTTCAACTATGGAGGGATGTACCCTTAGAGCTAAGCATTTTTCAAATACGCTTCAAACTGCTGCACAACCGCCTCATGGCTCTCAAAATGACACAACTCGGACATCATCTCCACACTTTTGCCGCACACAATTTTCTCGACGGCGCGCTCAGTGCTAATCCAGTTCTCCATCTTGACAACGTTCTCGTACTTTTCAGTTCTCTGTTTCACATAGTCCCGCTTGGCATATGGATCCTGCCTGAGATCAAACTCTGGGGCGTCAGTGGCGGCTGCAGCGCCTAACTCGTTTCTGATGGCGGCGGCCTCCCCCGCACAGAACTCAATGGCATCCACGCGGGCTTTCCACGCAGGAAACAAAATCTGGTGCTGGAATTCGGTGCATAAAGAGGCCTTTTCGGTGCCCCCAACCTTGTTGAATTTGACAATTCCGTTGATTCGCTGGCTCAAAACATCGTCAGTGGCGTATCTCGAGAAATAGAGGAAAGACCTCACACCCTTTGGCGAGAGGCAGAGTGCTCTAGTGAGATGCGGAGGTGGACTGGGGATATCTGGGAACTTGTCCTCCGGGGTGGCCCAAAGTTTAGTCATAGTGGATTGAATAGTGGTAAAAGAGTGGCGTTAGCTTATCGTGAGATCTTATGTGGGAGAAATATGCGGGATCCTTGCATTAACTGCACGTGATGTTGCTACCGACACCGGGGGTTCGGGCTACCGAAATAAATTAGCGGGCGGATATAGACTATAATCGTATAGGAGGATTAAAAAAAAATAATTTATCAAATTTTAAGGCTATTCGTGTTAAGACTAAGGTATGAAAGAGAGATAATCTATCAAGCTAATGCCTAGTCAGACAAAATGTAAAATTTCATCGTGTTTTACGGGTGTGCCCGACAGGGATTTCCAGGAACTCACAAGGTTTAACCACGATACCAGGCAAAGAAAATAAATTGTTACTTAGTGTCTCTGCATATATCATAACTAAATAAAAACATAACCTCCTTTATCTGTGCGTATTGTAACCCCCAAAGCTTTCTTCTGTATTAGCTCAGTGTTCTGACCATAGAGCAAGAGGCGACGTAGACCGTCTCTACATGGTGAGCCAAACACTTGCCATTGATAGCAATTGGGCCACTAGAGTAATATATATCTCTATACTAGAAATATTGAGCTGGCTTCCTCTTTCAGGCCTGAAGAGCCCACGGTTTCCGGCACAGGTCGTGTGCGTATTACCAGACCTGCAGATTACCACATAACTTCAATCGAGATTATCCACACGTCACACCCTCCTACACCCTGTCTTAAACCCACATGTCCCAGTTATCAGCCCTTACTCCTGGTGAATCCGCCGGGTTACTCCAAGGGATTGCGCAGTACCTTACCCTCACTCTGGACACAGTGCGTGCTGCGGCTGACGATGTTGCCCACACCGTCACCTTCCTATCGCTGCAAGCTGCCACCCAGGCTAGCCTCGACCTCGCAGAGACCAATCTGTTGGCAAAGATTTCCGCTGATTTGACGGATGACGAGGCATCTAGATTCCACTGGTTGATGTTACACGGTTGGAAGCTCTTCAACCAGCCGCGCAACCAGAGCGAGGCTGAGCTCCAGCAAGACTGCTTGCGTCAGCGCAACCAGCACCTCTACGCGCAGTTCGACTGCTACGGTCTCCTTCCATACGTTATTTCCCTTTTTTTGAGAGAATTAACGAGCGACGAAGCGGTGGCACGTGTGGCGGAGACGTTGCAGAGCTACTCTGTGAGCGTGAACGCGAGCCTCAATAACACGGTACCGCACTTGGATGCTTTTGCATTAGTGCATTCGTTTCGCACGATGTTCTGGCAGCAAGTTGCTGCTTTCCGTGTGCGTAATGGCCCGGTAAAGGCCGAAGCGTTGCTCCGGAAGGCAAATGAGGCCCAGGCGGCAAAGAAGGCGCACAGGGCGTTGGTGCTCTACACTGAGGCGCTCCATTGGGACCGCACGCCGCATATTTTAGCAAACCGTGCTGCCGTATTCACCTCCATGCGTGACTACAAGTCCGCGATCGATGACCTAGTGGAGGCCACCGCGCTCAACCCCGCGCACGTTGTCGCCTGGAGCCGATTGGGGTACGTGTACCTCGTCACAGGCGACTCTGTCAATGCCGTCACCGCGTACGTGAGTGCACTCCAGGCGTACGACTGCGTCTTGCTTCCGCTCGACGTTGCGGCACGGGGGTCTACCGTGCTCGCCGCCCACCGGATTGCGGTCCAAAAGGGGATGTTACCACAGTACATCCACCGTGTGCTTGATGCTTTGTGTGTAGCAGAGGACCGAGCCACTCAACAAGGCCACGATACTGCGGAAATTACTCTGGCAGTGGCGGAGCTTCGCGCCCGGCTCCGCCCGTCGGCCAACAGCGATGAAAGGGTGTCGCGTCTCAACCACAGGGCCCCTGTGACCTCGGATACGCCCGCCGTTGGCACGCCAGATTCTACATGGGCTGATACCGAACCACAGGATGACGAGGATATGATTGCAATCGATGTTGGCGTCGCGCCAGAAGCCTGGGGCGAGACGGGTCCGTTCTCCACGTTCACAACCACGACTGCGAACACCGGGCTGGGTCAGGACTTGGGGATGTTGATCCTGAACGCGATTACCAACGCCCAGGCGCAGTTTGGGATGATGCAGGGTGGCATTCCTGCCACGAGAAGCGCCAACACCACACCGGCGGTCATGGTGTCTGGTGCCGCTGGCCCTATCACCATGACAGTTCCAGCAGCTCCACCAGTCACCACACATGCCTCTGCTGTTTCTACTCCAACCACTGTTACGTCTACCAGCGTTGCCCCTGCCCCTGCCCCTGCCCCTGCCCCTGCCCCTCCAGCTCCCAGAACTATCGCTCCAAATTTTGGTGGTATGCCCGAACACGTGTTTAATAATCTTCCGGAACACGTGCGGACCCACCTCCAGAATGCGACGGCTGCGATGAACAATATTCGAAACATCGGTCAAAATGTGACCCAAACATGGACGACCCACAGCAATGCCAACAGAGCTGCTCAAAACCCAACGCCAGTGGGTAACCCAGCTCCCGCTCAAGTATCAGTGCCAAACCCTGCTCCACCCCCTGTGCCAGCTTCTGCTCCGATGATTCAGACCCCTCCTAACCCACACGGAGACGCGGAAGGCGATCCGGATCTTGATTTAGACTAATTACCTAGCACGATATTACAGACATAATCGATTGACATCAAGCTATCGAGAGTTTTTTTTAGTGTAGGCGTTTTAAGGAAGCCAGTTGCAGCTGGTCGTAAATAATAGTGATTTTTACGGGCATACAGGGTCTTAGACATTGCTTGATACTGGGGGTAAGAACACGCTAATACCACACCAACAATTGGAAACAAAAACGCAAAACTAGATAATGATAGAGCTAAGCAATGGAAGGTAGAGTTTATGGTCAATCAAACCGAGTCCCAACTTAAACCGAGTCCCAGCTTAAACCGAGCCCCAGCTTAAAGCTGCACCAGTTCTAGACACCTGCAGTCAACCCACCTTATATACCTTTTCAACAGCGAGGCTACAAGAACCACTACAATTATTATTACCGATAGTTTAGTTTACAGAGATTTCCATCCCAAACCAATTAGCTAATTAGAACCACCACTGTCCATACAGGCCTTCCCAGCCTCACCACACCTTCGTTATATTCTCGCATCTACGACATTCCGAATTTGCTCTTGAACGCTCCCTTGACGATCGCGTCATTGGCTTCGTCGGCCTTCTGAGAGGCAAGCGCGCCGGCGGTGTTGAGGCGTTCGTTCACGGTATCAATGCCCGACTGCACACTGCGGACGAGACCGTTGAAGTTACGCGTGGCGGCGGCGGAGTAAGCGTTCTTGCGCTCGTAGTTTCCGACCTGCTCGTATTCCTGTGTCTCGCGTGGGGCATAGATCGCTGTCCCCGCCACGATCTTGTCGCCCAATTCGACCTCGAGAATGGTTCCTTTGCGGCGCTTCGGGCCGCCCATAGCCTCGTTCAACTGGTCGCGGGTGAGCGGCTTGCTGCCACGGGCGTACGACATCACGTTCATCGTCGGGCGCGGCGGCAAGTACATCTTGCGATTAAACAATACGTCAGGTGGGTACGTATGCTGGGTAATGCCTTTGCCCAAGATGCTCACCAAAGCCACGGAGGTGGCGCTCTTGCGGAGCACCACGTCGCCGCAAGGTAAAACTGTCACATTGTACGCAGCATCCGCAGCGCTCACGCCAAACGGTAAACTCAGGGTCTGGAGGTCCCTGAGCTCCGGCACCGACAACACGCGCACCGAGTCCACGAGAGTAAGTACGACGGCGGTGCGCGGTGTATAGGTCGGGTTCGCGGGGTCACGCGAGAGATCTACGTGCACCGTAACGGTCCCACACCCCAAGACCCGCACATCGAAGCTCCGCTGTGCAACTTTGGTCTTGAGGCCCCTCAACACCCGGACGGACCTGCTAGAGGCGACAATGATCATTGGGGGTACCACCACACCGGCGCCGAGCGTCTCGAAGTGCTTGAGCAACGCCGCGGCGGACTCGCCGGTTTCGGCGTTGAGTGTGGTGATGCTGTGGATGGCAGAGCCCTCGGACAGAGCCAGCCCGACAAATCTTGCCATGTACCGCCCCTCTCTGTCCGGCAAGATCTTGAACGCAAACAAGCCACCGGGGGCGGTGCCCACATAGCAGAGAATGGACGAATAAGTGTCGTCTTCGTGTTGCATTATGGAGAATTCTACCGCCGTGACGGCCCCTCGGTCACCATACTTGCCAATGTTTTTGTCGAAGATGACAGCTGGGCCTCGGTTGTCGATGATTATCAACTGGCCGGACTCGTATCCCACTGCAATCAAACCGATACCGCTGTGCTTTAGAGCGGTGACAACCCCGGGGCGCTGGAAGTAGTGTGTCGGTAAGAGCCCCTCCTTCACATTGGGGTACCGCTGCACCAAGTCACACATGCTGTGCTCATTAACCACAAGCTTGCGCATGGTGTCGACACTGCCCCAGGCCGCAGCGGCAGAGTAGCGCACATTGCGGCCGAACTTGAGCATCGCAACACCGCTGCCCATGGCGACAGACATTTCGGCAACGTCCGTTGCGTAGGAGACACGTGAAATGGCCACGTGGGTCGCAATACCCTGCAACACATCGCCCAAATTGGTCTCAAGCACAGCCGTCTCGTCGATCTCACCGTAGCTGGCGTCCCAAAGACGCACGCTGCCATTGGCGTGGCCCGTGATCATTACAGAGCGCATACCATAGAGGCGCACGGGGCGCTTGGTGGGGAGTCCACCCTGTAAGATCTGAGCAGAGCGCTGCGCTTTTAAGGCCGCAGATACCATGTTCAACCAGGCATTGCGCTCGATCTCGGTCGCAGCGATGCACGTGCTGGCAGGGAGGAGGTACGTCAAGTCGGGCGGGAGTTTGCACGCACGCGTGTCCGAGCCCCACGTGTCGCAGTCCATGAGCTGGAGTTGACCGTCATCCTGCAAGACAAGCAAGTGTGACGGGTTATGAGAGCCATTGAAGTGGGGCGACAGGCGTGGCAAGGGGAGGAAGTCAATGATCTGCGACGTCGTGTGGAGCGGGATCTGCTTGTGGGACGCGGGATGCGCGTAGTACTCGGCCATCTTTTCGTAGGACGTGATGGAGTACGTGGGTGCGGCACCAAAGTGCATTACGGTAAGCGAGTGGACGCCTCCGTCAAAGTTTATCTCGCCACCAAGCATCACTAACGACGTCACATCCGGATTCTCACCCGTGATCCAGCACACCTTGATGATGGGGGTCTGCTCCACTACGGGGCACGTGAGTCGGGTAGTTGCGCGGTCCACATAGGTGTCGTACAAAGTGCGCGCCTGGAGAAGCTGGCCCGAGACCGCGTCCCAGAAGACAAGGGAGTTGTCTTCGTAGAAGGACACGATGTTAAGGCCGTTGGGGTGCCATAAGGCGTTGGTGACGGTTGGGTTCCGCGTTCCGTCACGGTCGCCGCCGCCAGGGGCCCCCGCGGGGATCGCATATGCAAACGTCTGCTTGACTTCTTCGGTCGCAACGGAGTAGATATGGACCGCGTCCGTGGTTGCAACTAACAACGTGCCGAGCTCGCGCGGGTGCCACTTCAATGACACAATGCGGCCGCGCGGGTGCGTCAAGTTTGCAATCTTAAAAGGCGCCAAGCTAAACCGGTCCACGTCGAACGCCACCACTATCCCGGTCGCAAGTCCCAAGAGGAGCCAGTCCAACGAGGGGTCTGACTCCACGCTGATAATGGCGGCGGCCGCTTTATAGTTTGAAAGGAGTTTCTTTGACTCGAGCGAGTATACCAAGATCGTATCCTCTGAATCGATCGCCACGAGATACACCCCCTTTACAAATTTGAGCGTGATCACGGGGTTGGGGGTGGGCGTCTCGAGTGTGACCGCCACTTGATGTTGACCGTAGACATGGATCTGGCCTGCGGAGGTCGAAACTGCAAGCAAGCTTTGCACTGGGTCAAAGCCCATTCCGTCAATGAGCCCGTCGACTCCGTAGCGTGCGAGGTCGTCGAGCTGGAACGAGGCGGAGGAGAGCTTGTCGGAGAGATCCGTCTGTCTTACGGTTTTGATGGCATTGGTCACGGAGCTGACAGATTTAATCGCAGAGGGAACAGAGAGCTTATCTGTTTTCGTTTTGAATTTGTTGAACATGGCAAAGGAGTTGCTGGAGTTGAGTGATGAGGGCGTTTGGTAGGTGCTCGTTTTGCTTAGCGTTAAGTATAAATGAGCGCCGAAACGGACTGACCATTCACGTGACATGATTGAAGGCGGGTGACTAGAAACACTCTTTAAGTTCTGTAGCTATTTTAATACCATATGATTGCATTTTTTTCTATACTTTTTTGGAACTACAAAATATTAGTAACCAAGCACAATGATACCTTTTATAGTCTCATTATACGCACCATATTGGTAGGTCTTGCAGCTATCCCAGTATACTACGTCGTATGGTTCGGCATGCGTCTATACGGTCCTAGTTGTAACATGAAGGGAGAGATTGTGAATAGGGCAGTTACTTTTTCTGGATATCTGGTAAAGGGTCATGACGGTGAATATGATCTTGACTCCTGGTTAATATTTGCGCTGGATTAAATAACTGGGTTATGCTTGAGTAGGGCGCAATGCTTATGCTTGAGAGGTCTTGGTCCGGCTGACCAAACTTCTGAACTTGTCGCCAATCTCCTTGCTGAACGAATTTGACCGTTTCTCTTTCTTTGGAAATAGCGGTGGCTCAAACGATGGGGTAGGCGCCGGCAAGATTACCAGCGCGGCAAGTGCTGGCGGGGCTATTGGTTGCAGAGGCTGCGGCGGGGAGGGCAAGAACTGCTCATTAAACCTGAGAAACACAAGCTTATCCTCCTCTGTTTTGAACTTGAATGTGGCAAAATTGTGTTCCTTCAATTGGGCAACGTTCGGACGAGCACTGGGATCTTTGACTAACGTATACTGGAGGAACTCGCGGAAGGCATCGTAGAAATATACTACCCGGCGGTGCGCATCCAATACTAACTGTTTGGGCGGTTCGTTGTACCACTGGAGGTTGTCCTTTGTGATTGACTTGAATAACTGGTACTCGTTATCGCCATTGAAGGGCAAGGATTTGAAGAAAAGACAGTAGAGGGTGACCCCTAGGGCCCAGACGTCCATCCGCACCCCCGTTTTCTTAGGCGACTGGAGGAGTTTCGTGGGGGAAGCCTCCTCTCGTTGTTGTTTCATCGTCTGTTCATCAGTGAAGTCGTACTCATCGTTGACGAATTGGCATAGTTCGGGGGCAAAGAACGCGGGCGTGCCCACAGTTCGGAATATCTCTCTGAGCAAAGCCCTTTTGTCTGGTGCCGCACTATTTGATTCATTTTCATTTTTAAGGAGCAAGCTTACACCAAAATCGCCAATCTTCACGTTTCCATGTACATCTATGAGCAAATTCGACGGCTTAATGTCCCTGTGAATGATGTTGAGGCCGTGGAGATACTCAATTCCCTGGAGAAGATCCTTGGTGACCTTGTGTATTTTCAACACTTGTGTGATCAAGTCGTCTTTGGGGGCGATTGTGGCGCGGTGTGCTGGCGTCCATTTGAGCTCGCCGTTGCTGCAGTAGTCTAGCACCATGTATATCTTTGGCATTTTTGGATCATCCACAACCTGGAGCAAGTTGATGATGTTGGGATGCCGCACATGGTTCTGTCCACACTTCACCATGATTTCGATCTCGCGCCGAATCTTCTCAGGAGTTGTCGTGTCCACGCCTTTAGAATGTGAGTAGAAGAGCTGGCGCTTGTCAATACGGTTCACAGACTTGATGGCGACAAGTTTGGGGTTCGTCAGACTTCGTGGAGTGTCCAGCACCGGTGAGGCGGCAGAAATGTCTTCTCCAAGTAAAACCTTCCCGAACTGGCCTGTGCCCAACTTGCTAATAATCCTGTAATGGTTTAACACCCGGTACGTCCGCCCGTCAATGTCTTGCTCTTTGATCTCTGCATGCTCTACCAAGCTCATTTTGGGAAAGGGGGGTGCAAAAGGCTCTATAGCTATGGAGTAAGCTTCAAGAAATGATTTCAGCTTTTGAGCTATGTTTATAGACACGGCTGATGACTGCCATGGCTCAAGCCTTAGATGAACTTACACTTGAGATTGGACTAGGCACTACCCATGTGGAACAGCTTAATGTACATTTACGTCATCTCCGAAACGAAATTTATAATATTTCACGTTCAGGGATTAGACTAACTCCAGCAACTAAAATAATAGACCAATATTTATTCCTTTATATCTTTTTTTTACCTGCTACTGTAGTGTATCTTTATGGCTGATTTAGTGCGATAGATCGTGTAGCGGAGGCGGACTTGTCAGTGGCATGTGCTTGACTAAATAAACTCGGTGGAATGCCCGGCCGTTATAAAAATAAGCTAATTGTGGACTCCCACCATGGAATTTTACTTTTAAAAAAAGAAAAAAAAAACAATCGAGGATAGGGCAAGTCCTCTTAGCCCATTGTAAAGGTCCTGAGGACATTTTGTCCGCATGCCCGTAAATGAGGCTACGTGCATATGAATCTGAGACATCGAGATGAAAATATACGAATAGTATACCTTTACGGCTGGAATTCTTTAGAGCACCCCGCTTCAAGCCACCTGTGCTACACTCTCTTCCACTTACCCATTATAACTAACTGCAACAACCGCGTATTCATTAATCAATCTAGTGTACAATTATCCTAGGCTTTACAACTGAGACTTGACCCAGCCTTCCAAACCACCCTTGACAATAATCTCCTGCAAGTTCGTACCTAATTCACCAACCTTCTCTTGTAAAACAACGGCCCCGGTGTCATCCCTAACAATGACTTGGGCCTTGGTGACGTCCCATTTCAAGGTCCAGCCGGTTCTTCTGGTCAACTGAGCTGGCGCATCGGCGTACTTGGCTCTTAACATACCCACCAAGGTTGGAATCTCCAAGGTCAACAACGCGTTGTTGATGGAGTTTCTCGAGAAAATGTTACCGAAGGAGCCCGCCACCACGAGTTTCATGTCTCGCGCCAAGATGCACGTGGCAGCCTGTTCACGCGAGGAGCCGGTCCCGAAGTTGAACCCTGAGATGATAATGTCACCCGCCTTGGTCTTGCTGCCGAACTCAGAATCATAATTCTCCATACACACCTCGGCCATTTTTTCGCGCGAGACATCGTCTTGGTAGGTATACTTTCCCGGGTAGATCCCGTCTGTGTTGATGTTGTCAGCATCACACAAGATTAATTCTCCTTCGATGGAGGCCGGGAAGCCTTCCAAGACTTCAATAGAACCGCCTACGGCAGTAGCTCCGCCCTGAGGTTTTGCATTGTTGGTAACGGTTTTGCGGATTGCCGGAGCACCGCCCACTGGACCGCCGCCAATTTCCTCTGGGCCGGCAATCTTTCCTAACACGGCAGAGGCAGCAACAACCTCTGGAGAAGCCAAGTAGGCAAGGGCATCCTTGGAGCCCATACGACCCTTGAAGTTTCTGTTGGTGGCAGAAATACCCACCTCACCGTCTTTCAAAAGGCCGGCACCGAGTCCGATACACGGACCGCAGCCAGCTGGCAATGGGATGGCACCGGCGTCGAGGATGGTCTTCCAGGCTCCACTGGCCTCGGCATCTCTCTGGACATTGGCGGATGCAGCAGCGACGTAGAACTCCACACCTGGGGCAACCTTGTGACCCTTCAACACATCAGCAGCAGCCTTGATATCGGACAAACGCGAATTCGTACAGGAGACAAGGTAGGCCTTGTCAATCTTGATGTCCTTGCCGGATAACTGATTCAAGGAGGTGGAAACCTTGACGGAATTTGGCCCGGAGATGTACGGAGACAAGGAGTCCAAGTCGATGGTCAACTTCTTCGCGTAGTACGCGTCGCTATCGGCCGCAGACTTGTTGTCGATCAAGTTCTGGATAGTTTGGGCGTTGACTCGTGGATGCGGCTGTGGTAACTTGGAAATGCGCTCCTGGTACCACTGGATTAAGGTGGAGTCTACTGGGAACAAACCAGAGAGTGCACCCCACTCGGTAGTCATGTTGGCGATGGTTAATCTGTAGTCGACTGGAAGCTCGTGCAAGAACTCGCCGGTGAATTCAATCGCGTGATTCAAGACCTCATCGTTGTTGAAGACACCGCATAACGCGACAATGACGTCCTTACCAGTGACGCCCTTGGGCAACTTCCCCTTTAACTCGACCTGCGCCACGGGCGGAATCTGCCACCAGGTCTGACCCGTAGCCCAGATCGATGCGGCATCGGTACGTACAATTGGTGTCCCGAGCGAACCGATCCCACCGTAGGTGTTGGAGTGAGAATCGGAGGCAACGGAGAGGTTGAGCGGGAAAGCGTAGCCCTGTTCAATCATGATCTGGTGGCCAATACCGGTTCCTGCGGGGTAAAAGTCAATACCGTGCTCCTTGGCAAAATTCTTGATATTTTCATACTTTTCCAAGTTCTTGTCGGTCTTGTTTTGGACGTCGTGGTCCAAGGTGCACACGATCTGGCGGTTGTCCTTTACGGTCTTGGCGCCCAACCCCATGAACTTGAGTGCCACCGGCCATGAATTATCGTGGGACATGCAATGTGCCGGTCTGATAGAGACGTAGTCGCCGGAAAACACCTGCTTACCGGCGGGCAAGTCGACGGCGTAGCGCTGCACAATCTTCTCGGTCAAGTTTTGGCCCTGCAATGCGAACGAAGAGCTCGAAAAGAGCCTCTTGGATGTGAGCTGCCTGGCAGAGAACATGCGGGACATTATGGATAATAAATAACGGGTGGAGGAAAGGAAATGAGAAAGATGAGAGAAACAGTGGTAGATAAATAGTGAAAAGTCTCGCAGGATTTTCTGACCATCAAGCCGCAAATGATTGGTAGCGTGTAGAGCGCTTAAGCAAGTCCGGTACAGAGACCACGCAAGTGTGAATCACCAGAAGCATGCAGGATGCGGAGATCAGATAGACCTAGTAGTGGTCTCGGTGGGTACGCCGTCGGTTGAGGTGAATGCGTTCGTAGCCAAACCTCCGTGATTTGCGTTGTCAGGCTTGTATGATGTGGAGGTGGTACAACCACTGTTGAAGCTGGGCGGTGAATACTGGTGCAGCCTTATCAGTTCAGAGGGCGTCCGTACACCAGGTTTGCGGGGACAACCTACAGCGAGCGCTCGGCACTGGTTGCCGGAGCACATAGGGACAAGATAGGGTGACTCTTCAGGACTGAGCCACAGCCAAAAGGAGCGACCTAATAGCCTGTGAGGATCACGGGGGAGGGAAGTGTTAGTTCATAGCGGGTATCTAGGAGATTAAACAAAGAATTGAATAGTTGGTTGTTATTTATCATATCGGGGGATAATACTACTTGGGCGTCATGCGTAGATCACTGAGTAATAGCTTGTATTTAGACATTTGCGCTATTGTCTCGTTGAATCGCGTGCAAGAATGCTTCATTATCCTCCTTACGCCCTTTTGAGTGAATATGACCAACATAGATACAAATCGACCATCGAAATTAATATATAGCAGTTATTATAGGTTCAGCAGAGCTCTGCGATGGGTTAGGACAGTTTCTCCGGAAAATGGCCCTTGATAGTTTTTGCCAATAATTCGGTATTTTGGAGAAGTTCTCTCAAGCTTCAAACTTCTATTTTTTTTTGGATATCGCGTTGGTAGAACCGCTCAGTTATCAAAGTTTGTCTGATTTAAAATCATTCTCCCTGAAGTACGCAGAATGATCCTGATTGTAACCGGTAATTAAATTTTAGCCTAGTACTAACTGCAAACAGAATCCAAAAGCTGTCGTGAAAGGTGTCCATATTGGATCTTTATCAAGTTACGGTTTCTACAGACATTCTTACTGATACATTGATTAAAAGCGGTTCCGGTGCACTTCGCTAAGAAACTTATTTGGTGTAGCGTTTTTCGGCCTCCTTCCAGTTGATGACATTCCAGATGGCCTTGAAGTAGTCAACCTTGACGTTCTGGTACTGCAAGTAGTAGGCATGCTCCCAGGCGTCAATGGCAACCAATGGAACGTATGGGCCGGTGACAGTGTCCTGGTTGTATCTCTGTACAACCTCAATCGCGCCGTTCTCGGTGTTCTTGACGATGAAGGCCCAGCCAGAGCCCTGGATACCGGCCAATTTGGTGTTGGTCAATGAGATTAAGCTGTCGAGCGAGCCGTACTGTTGCTTGATGGCAAGACCTAAGGCGGAATCGGTAGCTGGCACCTCACCACCACCGTTCTTTGGAGCAGCCAAATTCTTCCAGAACAAGTTGTGGTTGAGGAATCCACCACCGTGGAATTTGATGTGCTGCTGCAACTCAATGGTCTTCTTGACGTCACCAGCGTGCTTTGCCTCGGCAAGCTGTTCAATCGCGGTGTTGTACCCGTTGACGTAGGTCTGGTGGTGCTTGGTGTAGTGCAATTCGTTGATCTGGCCGGAAATGTATGGCTCCAAGTCGCCGAAGTCAAAGTCCAAGTCTGGAAGGACAATCTTGGTCCTGACCATACTTGGGACGGTCTTGAAGCTGCGGATAGCAGTGTTACGGAAAGGGGCGGCGAGCATTGTGTGTGGTAATAGTGGAATTGGGTGAATTGAAAAGAAGGAGGGAGTTACTTATATAGGAAGCCACAGCAATTCCCGACGCGGAAAAGATTTTAGAGCCAGCGGCACACGTGATAGGCCCGGGGTCGGCAATGGGGGCACTCCAGGGGGCAGGCGCATATTAGTAATCGATGTGGGGATACATCATCGCACTGTCGATATTATATTGCCGCGATTGCTCCTTCGGATTTATTCAGCAATCGTCATTGTTGACGAAGGGAGATGCAATATGATTCTAAGGGTACCTAAGTTCTGTGGCATCTAAATTATATCTTCCACACTTGTAGTTAGCAAGGTCTGTGTGTTATGGTGCTTACACACAGTGCGTCACTGACGTCTTTCGGCTTGCCTAGACCCTTCCCCTTATCCAGAATGGCATAATACAGTTATCCTTATGGTTTATAATAATCTTCTCTTGATCGTATATCTGCCGCATGAAGCAGCCAACGAAAACCTTGGTCATTAACCTCTTCGATACATGGATTTGGCCAACACAATCAGATTGTCAACTTATAGGTAGCAACTGAAGGAAAGGGATAATGGAGTGGAATTTGTATAAACTTTCGGCATAACAGGGCAACTGAGTATTCTTGGTGTACAGTGGTGTCAGCGATTTAACTAGATTTATGAGGTATTTACAGGGCAAAGTGGAATTGCTGAACGCGAATTTGAGTACTTGGACAGGTCTAGCCGAGGGTTCCCTATAACACAAATCAACATCACCAGCCTGGTACACAGTACAACCTCTTACCAATTATTGATAGTTGGTAGTGTCCCAATTTTCTCTCCCCACCAACCGTACTTCTCATTACCATTTTAGTATATGGAAAATTACTCCCGCTGCTTATATTAAAAGCTTTTTCGGATATCTTTACGCATCGTCGTATCTTGTTGACGTCCTTGTGGCGGAGCCGCCACCCCAGCCACATGTGCGCACACGACTTTTCATTTTTCTAGATCTTTCCACGCTAGAATTACCCGCCAGCTTCAGCATTAGATAAAACCCTGCGAACCCACCCCTCAACTTCAGATCTCACAACTAGCACCTACACATACAATGGTTGTGAATAATCCAAACAACTGGCACTGGGTCGACAAGAACTGCATCGACTGGACACGCAGGTATTTTGACGAGAAGTTACTCCACGTGAGCGCGCAGGGCGCTGATTCCGTCGCCATCAGCAAAGTTTCCTCCGTTGAAGGTGACGTAGAGGTTTGCCAGCGCAAGGGGAAGGTTATTTCCCTATTCGACATTAAGTTGGTTTTGGGGCTTGCGGGAACGCTCAGCGATGGAACCCCAGTCGAAGGGTCCATCACTGTCCCGGAAATCGCCTACGACTCCGAAGAATCCGACTTGCAGTTCGGGGTTTCCGTTTACAACGAGTCTTCATCCAACGAACACATCAAGGACTTGGTCAAAAAGGAAATGGTTCCGCAGTTGAGAAAGTTGTTGATTGCGTTTGGCAGAGACTTGATCACAGCCCACGGCAGCGACATTCAGGCCCCAGAGAGCCAGGTCAAGTCGAAGCTCACGTTGCAGAACCAAAAGGCGACCCCTGTAGTTACACCAGCTAATTCTGCTGCAGTTCTGACTGCCACATCGGCCAAACCAGTGGCTGCATCGTCGTCAGTGCCAAAGTACAACACTTCCACCTTGCACTTTGAGCCGGTCTTTAACACCACCGCGGAACAGCTCTATATCACATTGTTAGAACCAAGCAGAGTCGCTGCATGGACACGTGCCCCGCCTAACATTCAACCGGTGGAGGGGTCCGATTACAACTTGTTTGGGGGCAATATCTCCGGGAAGGTGGTCAAGCTTGTGCAGAACGAGACCGTTAATATGACTTGGAGACTCAGCTCGTGGAAGCAAGACCACTACGCTGACTTGGAAATCGATTTACGCCAGGGTGAATCCGATACCAAGATGGTTGTCAAATTCCTGGGGATCCCAGTCGGGCAGGAAGACGCTGTTCAGAATAACTTCAACGAGTACTACATCAAGGCGATCAAGATCACTTTTGGCTTTGGTGCTGTGTTGTAAGGTGAACTAGGAGAGTATTTACAGATCCGTCAATATAGAAGTGTACAAGACGAGAAATCGTAACTGTAGAGGGACTATACGCTCACTTATGCGTGGCTAAGAGGGAATATTGGCGTATCACAGTTCGCATAAGCGTTTTATCCCGCTGTATCTTGTCTTCGGCAGGTGCATAGATCCCCGTCCTAGGTTAGTTACCAGGTTTTAGGCCCACTCTAGTTATCTGATCTCCGTCTCCAAGCACCTTTTTTGCCATTATTCATCTCAATATTGTAATGCTATCAATACTCCTAAAGGTTTTTGTACTGCTTCGATTCTCACCTGTAGACTCGGATATGCACCTTTGCTGCATCCAACGATGTAATTGCGCCTGACTTCCCTCTTCTAGATTCCAAACCGCGCTTAGCTACGACACTAATGGAAGTATCCAATCCTTTCAATATACCTCTACAGGTACGTCACCCCGCACGGTATTCTCACCTTGGATCTCTCTATGCGCCTACTGCCCACACGGCAGCTCTCTGCGGCTCGGTCCGAGTCACAGCTTCTAGCCTGCATGGTGAGCGATTTTCAAACCTTTTGCTTCTCCAGATTTTGCCTGCCTCCTTGCCTGTATGTTTCAGAAACGGTCACTTTTCCAATAGAGTCAAAATAGCCTCCTTTAAGGATCATTAAACGGTCTCTATATCGACTTATCTTCATTTATACCAGCTTTTATCATGTCAGCCATCGAAGCCGCGCAGAAGTTTGTTAACTTTGTCAACGTCTCGCCAACGCCGTACCACGCGGTCAACAACATCAAGCTCGCGCTCCTCCACGACGGATTCACGGAGCTTTCGGAACGCACCGGCTGGAACGCTGCGTTGAAGCCGGGTCAGAAATACTTTGTCACGCGTAACAATTCGTCCATCATTGCGTTCACTGTCGGGGGTGAATACGTCGCCGGGAACGGGATCGCGGTTGTGGGTGCGCACACCGACTCGCCGACCTTGCGTTTGAAGCCAGTTTCCAAGAAATCTAGCGAGGGTTTCATCCAGGTGGGTGTAGAATGTTACGGTGGTGGGTTGTGGCACACCTGGTTCGACAGAGATTTGTCTGTCGCTGGGCGGGTCTTTATCAGCGACAAACAGGGCAACTACGTGGGCAAGTTGGTGAAGATAGACAAACCGATCTTGCGTATTCCTACGTTAGCCATCCACTTGAGCAAGGAGAGAGAAAAGTTCGAGTTCAACAAGGAGGCCAAATTGGTGCCAATTGCCGGCCAGCAGCACATCAAGGCCGAACAGAATGACCACGAGCACTCCTCTTGCGGTGCCAAACCAACGGAGGAACAGTTTTCGTCGATTAAGGCCACGGTAGAGAGACACAACGAAGGGCTTCTTGAGCTCCTTGCGACAGAACTCGATGTGGCGGTGTCCCAGATCGAGGACTTTGAGCTTGTGTTGTACGACCACCAAAAGTCAACCCTCGGGGGTCTCCACGACGAGTTCATCTTCTCCCCACGTTTGGACAACTTGACTTCCTGCTTCTGTGCTACCGAGGGCCTTCTCGCGTCCACCAAGACCTTGGACACCGATGCGGGCATTTCGATGATCGCCTTGTTCGACCACGAGGAAATTGGGTCCTCTTCTGCCCAGGGCGCCGACGGGACCTTCCTTCCAGACGTGCTCGCGCGCTTGACCGCGTTTGACTTTGCCACCGGTGCCGCGGGGAACTTCAAGGAACAGGCGTTGTCCAAGTCGTTCCTCCTCTCGTCCGACCAGGCCCACGGTGTGCACCCGAACTATGCGGACATCCACGAAGCTCAGAACAAGCCGCAGTTGAACCGTGGACCAGTTATTAAGATCAACGCCAACCAGCGCTATGCCACCAACTCCGCCGGGATTGTGCTTATCAAGCAAATGGCCACCGCCGCGGAGGTGCCATTGCAGTTGTTTGTGGTACGCAACGACTCGCCGTGCGGATCCACCATCGGGCCAATTTTGGCGAGCAAATTGGGTATGACCACGTTGGATTTGGGGAACCCGCAATTGTCGATGCACTCCATTAGAGAGACCGGCGGAACGTTTGACGTGGAGAGATTGACCAAGTTGTTTGGGGCGTACTTCGGAATGTATGCGGAGTTGGAACCGAAGGTGTTGGTTGATGGGGTGTAATATTCACCGGTTACAGCCTGTGGAGTTTTATCAGTAGAGTATTTTAACTGTCTATGAGTTCTGTCCTGTTGATGTAAGACTAAGGGGCCTATCTCCCCTGGCGACCGGGTCTGTCCATGCGTTGGGTCAGTATTGGTAGACAGAGAGCAAACAATCTCTGATTATTTACTGAGAGTTTGCCTGTCAAGTTCTTTAATGGTTTTCTGTTGTTTTGTTTGTGTATACGTGTTGTGGGTTCGCGCTATGAGTTAACGTTGTTCACAGCTTAGAGGATATGCATGTGCATATGCAGGGCTAGAAGTTAAATATAATATGAAAACAAGCCAAGTCTCTCAAGATATTGGAATAACTAGAATGTGGAGGAAATTTGGAAAAAAAAAGAGCAAACAAGCTGAACGGAGATCTGTGTTATTCTAATAGGAATGTTAGGAGGAGCATCAGCCAAACGTGGTGCTTATTCTGTAGCAGCAAAATAAGGCTTGCCACAGAAGAACATGATAGGGTCCGGAAAGATACATGGTGATAGCCAACTTCTTTCTAAACATGTCGAGGAAAAGTGATTACGTATATACGCCAAGCCTGTCCTATCACAGGACTAACACATACAGCTCCCCCATACCCATCAACCTATCCTGCATGCACCTTCCCTATCCGGAAAAAGACATCAAATCACTTATAGCTCAATTCATCAAAACACCATCTCACACTTTTCTCACATACGTACAATGGCACGCCCGCGCAGAAACCGCACAGCTGTGAACTATTCTCTGGCAGGTGCCACGGATGACTATTCTTCCGACGAGTTTGACCCCACGAATCACGACGACGACGATGATGATGAGATGGACGACGAGATTCCTGACGAACTTGAGCCCGACGACGAGCAGGATGAGGAGGAAGAGGAGATTAGGCCCAGAATAAAACAGCGCGCACGGCCCAAGCCCATTGGAAAGGTGAGCTTGGTGTCGTACATCGCGCCCGATACGACGGCACTCGCGGCGCGCAAGGTCACCAAGACGGTGGCCGCGAAGCCGCGCGCAAAGACACAGGAGACGATCCGTAACCGCATGCTCGTATCTTTTGGCAGCAACCGTGAGAAATTGGCGCATGTGACGGAGTTGCGTGTGGACTGGGAACGCATCATGTTTGGCGTGGACGACTCGTTATGCGCCGCGCCCGCGCCGTGGGGCGCCGCGGAGTTCCAAGATGCTACACTTGAACCGATCACTGCCGAGGAGGTGCGTGCACGCATATCATTAAAGGGCGAAATACAAGTAGGGGTTAATCTGGGTGCGCCGGTGGGAATAACTACCGAGGCCGCGGTTCCGTTCCCGCAAGAGGTGGCGGACCAGGAGCGGGAGGGGGTGTTTGTGTATGCGGGGGGAATGGTGACGGAGTTAAGTTGGAGGGAGACTATAAGCGACACACATGCAAATAGCGTCAATGGCGTGAGCTCTACAAGCCCTGCTTACCTTGCTGTCGCGGTCACCGACATCACCTCCCCTGTTGATCCCCGTCTTGCCAGCAACCACGCTCACTCCTACACATCCGCGCTCCGGATTTACCGCCATGATAGCACCGGAATTGTGCTCCACCTGTCATACCTACTCGAATACGGTGCGGTATGGAACCTCCGATGGGTACGCACCGTGCGCGCGGGCCTCGGTGTGCTCGCGTTCGCCTGTAAAGACGGGTGTGTGCGATTCCTCAAGCTTCCCGACACTCCCGGTCACTTCCACGTCAGATCCCCCTCTCTTGAAATCTCCCTTCCCGACCAGCTTCTCACCAGCTTCGACTTGTTTACAGACAAACTTATTGCAGGTACGAACCGCGGGTACCTATGTGAGTTTCCATTCACCGGAACTGCATCATCCTTCGCATACCCCCTCCATACAGAGCTCGTGCACAGCGTGACGTGCGCGACGAACGCGTACGCGAACGAGCTTGTACTCTCGCTGGCGATGGACTTGAACACGTCGCTCGTGGACTTGCGCGATATCCGCGCCAGTAACGTGGTGATGCGGATGAAGCTCCTTCAGGCTTCCGCTGCGTACGTGCCGCAGCTCCACGCATTTGTAATCACCGAGGGTGCGTACCCTGTACGTGTATTCTCTGAGCGGATCTCAGTACCCGGCTCGGTGCTCATGAAGCATGACAGCTCCGCATCGTGCGTCGCGGCGTCTGCACGCCATCCCATGACGCTCTCAGGCGGTGCGGATGGCTGTGTGAAGATCACCAATGTGTTGCGCAAGCTTATGAACAAGAAAAAGTCCCCGGCGGACTTGTACCAGGTGTTGAACTTGTGGCGCGTTGAGTACGCCGCCGCGCGTGACGTGTTCCGTGTGGACCTGGCGTTCACGACCGAGACGGTCAAGAACGGCGAGGTTGCAACCTCCGCACCCGTCTACCCGCACGCCGTCAATGTGTCGAGTATCTCCTGGAACCAAAGCCCAGGAGCTGCTGCGTGGTACGCTGTCGCCTTCAGCTCCGGGTTGATCATCGTCGAGCGCTTGACCAGAAAGTAGGTAGTAATCAGAGGCTGCCTACATAGTTATGTTAGTGTTGATTGATCAAACGCAAATACGACAAGAAAAATAGGCTACAAGGAAACTACTCAGATAAAGGGAAAGGTGATGTTAAAGAAACAGGAGGGTTGGGTATTTAAATATTGGTGTAAATTTGTTTCATGGTGTATTTCTTTGATCGATCAGCCGATATCGTACAAAATGTATCGTACATCCACCTTTCATATGGTCCTTTAGGATAATGAGGTTTTAATTCTAGTATGTTTACAGTTATAGCTTTACCCACTTGTATACGTGGTCGGATTATATGGGTTCGGTAAAATTTATTACGAAGAGAAGGAGAGGAGCTAGCAGAATGGGGTCTGGGTAAAAATCACCCTAGGTCCATCTTCTCTATGCCATTCACCGTACCTCATTTCTGAAAACCCCCGATTCGGCCCGTGATTCATGTTAATATATCTAGTCCGACCCGATATAAGGTGATTTTTATTGAACTGGTGCGAGTCTTGGATTGCTAGTTGGGGGAGATTCATAAAAAAATCAGAACCCGACGCGGGGGTCGAACCCGCAACCTTGTGATCGCGTACTGCTAAGAGTCACACGCTCTACCGATTGAGCTAGCCAGGCGCTTGATAATTTACACTGGCATTCCGTCTGGACCTGCCTGACCTGTCGTTCTGACCAATATTTTATGACTGTTTCTGTAGTTTACCAGTAACTATCAACTGAGAGAGACTCTAATGGTTCACCTGGAGTTTCCAAAATAAAGGCCATTTTCTAACTAGAACAAAACCCGTATACGATGGTAATCTACGCTTATATATATTTATATAAATCTCTTTAGAGTTCAAAAATCGATAGGGCAGGCGAGATATTATCCAAAAATATTGGAGAACCAAGGCGTAATTATATTTCTATTCTGGCATGCTCTATACGAACATTATATCTTTGTAGAGATACATAGAAGAGAGACTGCTCCCTAGCTTATGCGTACATCAATTAGTAGATAAACAATGGGCATGAACATATGCCCGTTTTATGTTTTCCAAAATACGTGGATACCTAAGCAGTCGATGGTCTTTTAATTTACCAACTAGTCAAAAGTGAATATACATTTTAATACTCAATCTATATCACGTATACCATCTGATCGAGGATCTACGGTGTATGGCACGGCAGGACATGGACCGATGATGCACATGCATCTTGTCAGTAGACCAAGGGCTTGTAACATAATCAAACGTAGATAAATGGCTTCTTGGTTCGCGCAGGAGAAAATACAAGGTGCTAATATGTTTTTTCTCTTTAGTATCATTAACTAAAGTTCTCCTAGTTTCTCATATTTTCATGTCCAATTTCAATCGTTATCCAAGGGATATGTCTAAATCCAGACGCGTCATGTTCAGTTTAGTCTCGCAGCCGACCGATCATCCTGCACCTCCAAAAACGTACATCAATTTTTTATATCTCGTGTTTCACATATGCACAAAAGCTTTTACCACAAACAGTAGCTACATCTTATGTTAACGCTATCCAGGCTATTGGTAGTTCTTCTCGCTTCTATCTACGTGGCGAATGCCTTGCACTTTTACTTGAACACGGGAGAGTCGAAGTGTTTCTTCGAGGACTTGCCTTACGGCACTTTCGTTGTTGGTATGTTTTGGCAAAGATAGGAATCACCTTCTGAATCTCGCTAACCTTTTCCAGGGAAACTAAACGCCGAGGAGGTGGACCCAACAACGGTCGAATATTCCGCACCATCCTACCTCAAAATCGCCGTAACTGTGGATGTACGTACTTTCGTCTTTTAATATCGCCCTTACTAACCTATAGGAAACGTTCGACAGCCACCGCGTAGTAGCCCAGAAGATCACCCCCAACGGGGAGTTTACATTCACCGTGCTCGATGACGGTGAGCACAAGTTCTGTGTCACACCGGTCCACGATAAGGGCCACGGGAAAAAGGCCAAAACCCGAATCTTCTTCGACATGGCCTTTGATTCCACACATACTATCACCGGCAGCAAAGGTAAGACGGACCACCACTGGTTGACGGATCGTGTGAACGAGATGAACACCAAGTTAGAGCTGATACAGATGGAGCAGTTCAGCATCCGTGGGAAGGAAGCACAGTTCCGTAATACATCCGAGGCCGTCAACGCAAAGATCTTGCGCTATACGGTACTCCAGGTGCTCGTGTTGATGGCCACCGCAGGCTGGCAGTTACGCCATCTCAGGCGTTTCTTCCAGAAGCAAAAGGTGGTGTAGGAGGCTGTGTGTTTATTGCATATATTTCATGTATAAAACCAGTATAAATTAAGCATTGATATTATTGGAATGTAAAATACTTTTCCAACAGTCACAGCTAAAAACCCTCTTACAGCCAGGTTTTTAATCTATATAATAATAGCTTACCGCTATCGTTTAAGCATGCTTCGGTATTGTTAGCACGTCAACCTCGGGATCTGCGCCGCTTGAGCCGTGTATGCACATCTCAATCATAAAATTTTTATCTTCATAACCGCTTCTTCTAAGAAACCTTATACCCAACGATACAATCAGTATGGTGGATACAATCAGTATGGTGGACACAGTATCATACACTGAACAAATTAAAGCACTCAAGCGCGAAAATGAACAGTTGAAGCAGCAGTTGAATGCGCGAGTCGCTAAAGACGAGACACAAGTGGACGCCTTCTTCACGCTAGAGGAGTACCTGCGCTATGGACGACAGATGACCGTGCGCGAGCTCGGAATTTCCGGTCAGAGAAAACTTAAGACCGCTAGAGTGCTTGTAATTGGCGCTGGGGGCCTCGGGTGTCCTGCCTTGCTCTATCTCGCGGGCGCGGGCGTGGGGAAGCTCGGAATCGTGGACAACGACGTGGTTGACACTTCAAACCTCCATAGACAGGTGCTTCACTCGACTGAGAGAGTCGGACAGTTGAAGTGCGAATCTGCCAAGACGTATTTGCAGAAGCTAAACCCGTTTGTGGAGATCGAAACGTATCCTGTTCGCTTGCTCAACTCCAATTCCTTTGCCATCTTCCGGAATTACGAAGTGATTCTTGACTGCACAGACACTCCTATCACCCGCTACTTGATTTCCGATACAGCCACGCTATGTGGCCTTCCGGTTGTCTCCGGTTCAGGGCTCCGCACGGAGGGCCAATTATCCATCTTAAACTTTAACAACACAGGCCCGTGCTACCGCTGCTTCTACCCCCGTCCCCCTCCTCCGAATGCTGTCACGTCTTGCAGCGATGGTGGGGTTCTAGGCCCGGCAATTGGACTAGTCGGGGTGATGATGGCCCTCGAGACACTCAAGCTTGTCAGCGGAGCGTACACCCAGGATAACTTCAAGCCTTTCCTCACGGTATACGCGGGATATCCCACCCAGTCGCTCAGAACTTTCAATATGAGGGGTAGAAAGGCTGACTGTAAGGCTTGCAGCCTGCAGGCCTCCATCACCGAGAAGATGATCACGTCGGGCGAGATTAACTACACAGAGTTCTGTGGAAGGGTAAACTACAACGTGCTACAACCAGAGGAACGAGTGTCTGTAGAGGAGTTAGCGGAAGCGCTCAAGTCAGAAGTGACCTTGCTCGATGTGAGAGCCCCTGAGCAATTTGAAATATGCTCCTTGCCAAAGGCTACGCACATTTCTTTGGATGCCTTGGAGAAGATGTCCGTAGAAGAGTTGGTGCAACTCAAAGAACCGATCTATGTGGTGTGTCGTTTTGGTAATGATTCACAGTTGGCCACCAGACTTTTGAAGGAGAGGGCCGGCTTAAAGCGGGTATGGGATGTTAAGGGCGGTGTCTCCCGGTGGGCGGACGTTGTTGATCTGAAGTTTCCAAAGTACTAGAGACTCGCGAGTGAAAAATCCGATGCCATACAAAGTTGTCAGGGTATTAAAGTTTGGAGAAGATTACCTTTTGAAGTATTACACAGCAATGGGGAGACTTCAAATCTTGCGTGTGACTGGAGGTCTAAAGATTCGTCCTGGGTTGGAGGGTAGGCCATATGAGATATTCCAATTCTGATTAATTAATCTAGATCTTGAGAAGATAGCGTCTTGTTTATAAGCCTATTAATATAATGCTGCCCTCACACCCAGATGAATCTTTATCCATGCCATTACATATACTTAGTTTTGTCACATCGATAAATTAGAAATATACGAATTAGTATGTAAACTAAAGCCAAGCAATCTCTACCAGATATACGTGAATCAACATCGTGGCTGGTCAACATGTCTAGGACCGTCAACTCTAAGAAATAACAGTCACAAGGCTCGATAACATTCTGTCAATTATTCAATCAGCCAACAGGACTATTAACTAATGGTATAACATTTGGACAAAATATTGTACCCCGTCCTGACGAGTTGCAGACATTTAAGTAACACAAAAGATGGGCTGCTTGTCACCGGTATTTGGGTAGCTTATTACCGTTTTCAGGAAAGGTCCAACTTAAATGGACCCTCCACTGGAGTTGTGCTGTCCCACTAACCCTGTCATTTCCAAAAACGCTCGTTCTTCGCCCAAGTTCTTAATATTGATCTTTTGTCTCGCTTTTGCCTCCTTTTCCTCCCACTCCCATTGCTTGGCTTGCTCTTCCAACTCCTTCTTCCCCCCACAGCCCCAGACCTCCAAGTCGGTGATGGCAAAGCGGTCTTCCCATTCGGCTGGCTCGCCCCCGCTGTTGCCCAATGCTTTCCCTGGGTGGAAGGACCCGCCGAGACCCGCATGACGGAAGACCCCAAACTCCAAGCTTGGGTCTAAGGTGAGAGAAACGTTGCCAGGGGTATACTTTATAGTGTTATTTTTGACAACAGGCACGGGAGATCCAAACCCGATCCCACCGCCCAAAGTGCTAAAGTACACGTAGTTGGTGCCCACCAGCGAGGCTTCGTATAAGTCTTGCTTCGTGGAAAGTTGGAAAATAAGCGTAGAGCTGTCGCCAAAACAGTTTTTGTTCGACATTTTCCATGGCTGTTGCACTACCACACCAAAAATCAATCTGTCAGAGTCACCCTGCCATGGTAGGAGAGGCTTGTTCAAACGTGAGAGTGTCTCTTCGAAGGCCATATACCGCTTATTGGTGCTCGTGGCTGGGTTGATGCGTTTCCCCGCCACTATGAGAATGGAGGGTGCGTTCCATTTGAATACCTTGGATTCGAAGGACCGCATGGAAAAGCCTGAATCAGCAGCTACATACAACTTGCGCATCCGCGAGTAGACAAGATCTGGAGGGAGAAACGTGGCAAGTTGCGCGAGAGTGTGGGGGTTAATCAACTTGGTTTCCTCAGAAGTTTTCGCATCCATCGTCACGGTATCGACGTACAACAAGTGCTCAAATAACGCCTTCAAGGGATGAAACAAATTTGGCATCGAGTTTGTCATGGCATTGGCAAACCCTTCATAGGAAACTCCCTTGGTGGTGAAATTGGCGGGGGTGATGCTGGCATCCATGGTGAAGAGAAGTCTCATTGCGTGGGCTTCAAACAGCTTCCAGTTGCTGAAATTTGTGTGGTAGGCCTCAAAAGACTCGTGCGGGGCCACACGGGACAAAGTGAGGCACAATGTGATCAACTTGAGCAAATATGATGCTGGGATCTGCCAGGATTCCATGTCGATCGAGTCGAAAGATTCAACCACTGGAAGCGAGGACCAACTGAGCTTTCCCTCCACTGAAACCACCTTGTCTTCCAGGGTTGGATGCGGCTCCATGTTGAAGTAGCTGAGGGAGATGAAGAGCAACCGGGTGATGTCGTACTGTTTACTGATGACTTTTTGGTAGCGGTTGCTGTAGAAAAGAATTGCCTTGAAGAGGGTTGTAAGGGTGAGCCCTTCCGCAGTCATGGAGTCTCGTAAGAACGGAAACGAACCCATAACGCGAGCTGACTCGTACAATAGCTTCGTTGCCTCTTCCGGAACTGAGGTTGGAAGACCTAAAAGGGATAAACTAGGTGAATTAGTACGTTGCAAGGAGAAGGTTGCCCCGGGATGATACCCAGAGAGGTGGCTGCTAGAAGGCGTTTAGATCGTAGGCAAGAAGGTTTCAATATAGGATATATGAAACTGCCGGTCTGGGGGAAATTAACCTGATGCAGAAGAAATCATTGATGGCAGGGTGGCGTGAACGACTTCCCTAGTCGGACGGTTTTAATTCCCCAACAAACCATGCATGTTGATGCTGCAAAGAAACCTGTCTCTCTTCGTATTTGTTTTGTGATCTAGCGTCATAACAGGATACCTATCTGTAGTGGTACCCGTTTTTGGCTCATCGAGTGATGTCAAACCCCACAGGACAAGGGCGGTAAACCATGATATACATACAATTCATTCTCGGAAATCCGAGAGTTAGCGTCCAAATCGGCCGTTGTGAGTTTCTCCTGTCTTGTGTTAGTATTCAGTTTCGACGCTGTGTTTTTTTACTTACTTTGATGGAGTATAGCTCCAAGTCCGAGAACTGCCTTGAGGCTGAAGCGTCGAACATCGCTAAAACATTCTCCTTGGTGAACTTGGCAGATGTTGGTTGACTTATAGCGCCCCCCATTGTACGATGCGAGAATTTAGACGGTCAAAATAGCATTTATACATCCCGGCAAGATCATATTAAATGACTGAGCAACTAGACGCTCATCTCTGCCTTATCGCGAGTAGCCAGCGCACGACAGGGAGCATGAGCCGCACCATCTCCACCTTGGGTATGTGCAATAAATGGTAACAAGGCGGCAGTCCGTAATGCCAAACTACCGAAAGTTATGCCATTACTTTTCTTCAAGGGGCTATTGCTGTACCAATATACATAAGACCGTTAAATACTGACCTCCCTCGGGCTCCGGCGCACGGCAATGGCAGTAACGTTGAGCCGCACGGGTCTATTCTTTCTCCAAGTGATATTGTCACCCTATTTTCCATAACACTCAGCTAAAACGATTGTCGATTTTCTCCTATAATCTCCTCTCATAGCCAGTAAAATTAGAATGAAAATAAATACTCATCAGATCATGATAAAATCATCGTATCTCGCACTCTAATACCCTTCCGAGCTCTGAGGCTCATTGCGCTTGTTCATACACGACCGATGAGCTGGAGCCGCACCGCATTTTTTTTTTTGCTGAAAAATTTAAGTCTACAACTTTTAGTCTTCATTTCTCAGCACCATTCACACACAATATGGCCAAGGGTAACAAGGGCAAAGCCCCACACGACGAACCAAGACAAGCGATAACTACTGATGCCAGATTTGCCGGTGTGCATAGTGACCCGCGCTTCAAGTTGGCTCAGAAGAAGCACTTGAAGGTGAAGGTTGATGACCGTTTCACGAAGGAGGAGATGGATGGGTTCAAGGAGAAATCAAAGATCGACAGATACGGGAGAACTATTAACGCGGCGGATAATGACAAAAAAAGTGCGTTTGACAAGTACTATGAGGAAGCTGGGAAGCCTGACGAGTCCGAGTCTAAGTCAGACGAATCAGACGAATCAGATGCTGAATCAAGCGACGAATCCGGACCTGCTGAGAAGTTTGCTGAGGTTGAAAGTGAATCTGAAAGCGAGGCTGAGGAGGGTACTGTTGACAGAGCCAGAGGAACGGCTTTGTCGTCTGATGACGACTCCGACTCCTCCGACGCCTCTGACTCAGAAGCTGATTACGAATCCGAAATTGAGATCGAAGACAGCAAACCAGAAACCGGTGACCCCTCTACAACCTTCGCTGTGGTTAACATGGACTGGGACAATATCCGTTCTGTCGACCTCATGGCCACCTTTTCGTCGTTTGTACCACCCGGAGGAGTGATTGAGGCTGTCAGCATCTACCCGTCGCAGTACGGGAAGGAAAAGATGCAGAAAGAAGACACTGAAGGCCCGGCCAGAGACATGTTCAAGAGCAAGAAGAAAGTAGAGTCTGACTCGGACTCGGACTCGGATGATGACATGGAACAGGCGGCCAAGACGCTCTACGAAGAGGATGCTGGTGAGGACTACAACCACAAAAGCTTGCGTCGCTACCAGTTACAGCGCTTAAGGTACTATTACGCTGTGGTGAAGTGTAACAACGTGGCAACGGCCCAGAACATCTACGACAACGTGGATGGGACTGAGTATGAGTCGACGGCCAACATATTCGACTTGCGCTACGTGCCAGAGGGCATGGAGTTTGATGATGAAGCCCGCGATTCTTGTTCCAAAATTCCTGCTAATTACAAGCCAAATGACTTTATCACGGATGCATTGCAGCACTCCAAGGTTAAGTTGACCTGGGACGAGACCCCGGCAGAAAGAGTCAAGATGGCGAACAGGGCGTTCTCCCAGCGTGAGATTGACGAGATGGACTTCAAGGCGTACCTCGCAAGTGATTCTGAGGAATCGGAAGCCGAAGATGATATGAAGACAAAGTACCAAAACTTGTTGACCAAGTCTACTCAGATTGGCGACAAGAACATCTTTGACAAGGAAGATGATGCAGGTGAGGTTGATATGGAGATCACATTTACTCCAGGCCTTGATGAAAACGCCGAGACAAAGGAGGAAGTTGAAGAATCGACAATTGACGCTTACAGACGTAAAGAGAAGGAGCGCAGAAAGCGCAGATTGGAGAACATGAAGACACAAAAGGCTGAGGAAGTGGCCGAAAAGAAAACGGAAAAGAATGGGAAGAAGGGCAAGAAGGGCAAGAAGGCCCCAGAGGACGATGCTGCCGAGGCTAAGCGCGTTGCTGCGCTCGAATTATTGATGATGGGCGAGGACGAGGAAAAGACGGCGGAGCACTTCAGCATGAAGGAGATCGAAAAGGCAGAGAAGTTGAAGGGCAAGAAGGGCAAGAAGAATAAGGCCAAATTGGCAGCGTTGGAGTCTGTCCAGGATAACTTTAAGCCGGAGTTGAATGATCCGCGGTTTTCCGAGATCTTTGAAGGCCAAGACTTTGCGATTGATACCACAAAGCCAACGTTCAAAAAGACCGAAACCATGGGCAAGATCATGGAGGAGCGTTCCAAGCGTACTAAGGGTGGTAAATCAGCGAAGGTCGAGAAGCGTAAGGCGGAGGACGATGGTGAGTTGGATTCGTTGGTTGATAAAATCAAGCGCAAGAGCAGAAAATAAGTCAAAGATATGTATTATAGATGTGATTCACGCGAGAAGTGTAGGTCATGGACCGGGTAAAGGTTTAGTGGTTATCCAGAGGGGCTCATCTAGATATTTCACAGAAACAACCAAAAATTCAAAAGTTCTAAGCAAAAAAAAACTCCATATCGACCCTAAATGAACCACCAGTCTTAATAGCGAAAGACCAGGAAATGTAAGTAATGCCATATCTTCCTGTGACGACATTCTACAATAATTAATCATCATATAAATTCTATTTTCTCGATGCAGACTTGTTCACAAGTTTCTTCTTCAAATGCTTCTTCATCTTGGTCTTGCGCTTCTCCTGCTGGGCATCCTTCGTGGCCTTCTTTCTCTCCTTCTTGGCACCCTTGTCTTCGTTCTTTTTGCCCTTGTTCGAGGGCTCCCTTTCGACCCATGCCTTCCTTGGACTGGTATTTTCTTCATCACTTTCGTCGAAATCATCTTCCTCACTATCGTCTTCCGTCTCCTCTTTAAGCTCCCCATAGATAATCCCATCGGCATCGTCCACCAAACTCTTGAAGGTCCCCAATTTTCCCTCTGACATGTGGCCGAAATCTCTCTCCTCTAAGTGGTTCAACGAGCGTACCAAATGTACAGAACGGAACACCTCGTCGTCTTCATCCACAGCGGTACTGTCGCCCTTACGCGGCATCTGCTTGATATACTTCCTCATAGCGTCCTCATCCTCGTCGTTCACGTCCTGCAAGTGCTCCGTGATAAAGGAAAAAATGACCCTTTCTGAGAAAACGGCAGCGCCTCTCTGTCTGCCAAAGAAATCGTTGATGTTCTTAATGTCCATACGCAAGAAATCGAGCGACATCGGGTGTTCTGGTTCGACCGACTGTGAAACGTCGATGATGTAGAGCTGGCCCTCGTGCATCAAGGAGTTATACTCGGACAAGTCAGCGTGCACGAGACGGCACTTCTGGAACATACGGCGCATGTATATGAGCATGGTTTGGTAGATGGTCTCGATTTCATCTTCATTGGCAAACTCGTAGTCTCTTAACTTTGGGGATGCCTCCCCGTCGCCTCGTGTGAGGAATTCCATCACGAGCACGTGTGATCTCAAGTCGATGGGCTCGGGCACGGGGATTCCGTGGCTATGCAACCGCTTCAAGTTCCTGAACTCTTTCTCGGCCCAGATCTTGATCATTTTTCTCGGATTACTTTGGTTTCTGGAGTTTCTGAACCGGTATTCGCCGTCAACATAGCGCTCACGGTCCTTAAAGACCAAAATAGACGTCTTGTAGATCTTCACCGCGTATTCCTTCTCGCTTTCCGTGTTGACCCCGTGGTATACGTTCGCCTCTTTTCCCGTGGACAAGCACCCGTTGATGTGCGACAATACACCCTTGCGGATCAACTTTACCAAGAAATTGAGCGTGCGGGGATCCAAAACGTTCTCCACCGTCGCACGGTCCGACTTGTCTTTCTTCTTCTTCTCCTGCTTTACGAGCATCTCGCCCGTCTTGATGCGATCTCCGTACTTTGCGAGAATTTGCGCCTTGTCCTGTGGTGATTTAGACAGTGCCGCCGAAAGAGTCTTGCCTGAGCCACTGACACCGCCAGTCTGCCCCTGTGCTGCCTGCGAGTTGGTCGGACGGTTCGTAGCATAGTCACCGTCGTCGAGGTCGGAAAGCGAGGAGTAGTCCGAGTCGTCAGAAAACTCATCTGCAAACGTCAACTCTTCCATGTGTTGGGTAATCTCAGACATGATAGATATAGTTGGATGAAAGGGATAACTGGAGAAGAGTATCTGGATATATGGAGGTGAAAAAAAAATAATAAAAAATATCCCTCCTGCAGGGAATCTCATCGGTCACGTGTAAACCTGAACAGATGGGGCACCCTATGTACCATTTTGCTTTGACATAATATATTCCTTTGAATCTTTGGCAGTGGTAATATTATAAATGTCAAAATTGTCTTTTTATGGATAAAATCAAAGGAATGACATGGGCGGTATTAGCGGTAAGGTTACATTGGGTTGCAAACAATCGAAGGTATTGCTGTGTTACATATCACGACTGGTAAGAAACTCCTGTCTTTCTGTAGTTGTTATTGCTCTTCAGTGAATTTGGCAACATTGTCACTTTATGACTGTTTTCATCTTACTCTATGTATGCTATTTTTGTAACAATTTGCAAACTACAAAATTTCTATCCAGATCACGTACCTCATGGGAAAAGAAATTAATCCTGCACCAATCTGCATCTGATTTTCTGGCCTGGTTTGGCGTCAAGCCTGAATCTGCTTCTTGTAACACATACTTTTGCGTAGATCAACCTGGGTGTTAGGCAGGCTTGATATACCTCCACGTTCTATACTACACAAAATATGGCCCGTTTAGTCCTTCCAAAAGTATGTACCCAGCCATAGTCTTGCTAACTACAACTAACACCTCATAGACATTCTTGGGCTTACCGCTTTACATCGGGGTGGAGACCGTTCTTGGGTTTGCTGCCCTTAACAAAGCCTCCGGTTTCTACGGTATCATCTCCATCTTTACCGGACACCCAATTGGTTTCTTGCAGGCTATATTCAACATCTGCTCCATCCTCATGTTTCCTATTTACATAATGGGCTTGAAGGCCATTACCCGGTTGCATCCGGAGTCTCGTGTCAATGTCACCGGTCGTCTGGCTCTCGTGACCTTGACCTACCTCTTTGATTCCGCCCTCAGTGTCTTGTTTACATTGTACTTTGCCCATTTTTGGTTTGCAAACGAAGACACACAGGCGACTCACCCTGTTACTGACTCTACGACGGACACCTCTCAGTCCGCAACCCCAGCGTACGAATTGTTCTTGACTGTTTCCACCACAGTCATCTTAAATGCGGCCAGATTCTACTTCAGTTTGGTAATGTTGTCCTACACCAAGGGCCTCACCAAGGTTGCCCGTTCCCAGGGCCGGCGCAAGGAGAGAAAGCTCAGCGGGAAATTCCCACCGGCCGATGAAGCTAAGTGGTATGCTGAGAGATTTTACCAGATGGAAGACAAGTCCTTGGATGTTATCCAGAATGTGTTCAAGTACGTTTAAAAATGCATGAAAGTGGAATCATTTAAACGTTGGGCCATAAAGAGTGACTTGAAACCCCAATGTGAAAGTTGGATGTGTATTTTAGAATAATAAATTAATGATTAATATGGAAGAAGACATGTGTAAACTACGGGCGTGTGGTATAGAGCCACCCTACTAGTCCGACCTCACGATGATTGATTTCTGATTTTAACTAACCGGTGTGGTTTCTTGTTTTACGAAATCCACCCGCATGGGGCGGTGTAGTGTGGCCGTTGGTCAATTTCGCCCCAGCTCCTCCTTTTTACTATTCACTCTAAGGAAGCATAGATGAGTTACGGATGCCGGAGTATATAAACAACAAGCTTCGGGGGTGTACCATGAATAAGAATTAGCACGTGCTGAGAGGTATGGGGTCAGAGACAAGATGGCTATTTTTCTGAGTATACTATCGACAAGGTTCCGCAGTTCGGCAAAGTTCTCTGGCCTCGGAGTATTGCCGCGTGCCAGCCGACGACTCTTTCGGAAAAATACTGACAAAAGTATGCCGCCGGCATTGTACTCGCGCTCGGCTCGCTTCCCCTCTCCCTCTACTGCGATATCGGCGTTTATTGTTTCTCCTTAGATCGCACGGAGATACGAGCCCGGCGTTGGAGACTTACACGTGATAGTTTAACGAATAATGCGCACGATACAATCTTCAATAGGACTCGGGCTATAATGTCCACGGGTTTTATATCATACATTCTCTCTTCTGGCTTGTTGGGCGAGAAAGTAGGGGTCGGTGAGATTATGTACAGCTCAATATATATCCTTGCCCGTAAAGCTCCAATGGAACGTTTCGCCGGGATTTCTGTGGGGGAAGTATGCATGAGTTTGGCCATGCTAGTTGTACCGAAGTTATCGGAAAATGCTTTACGCCACTTATCAGGTTTGATAGGGGCCACGGGTAGGTATTTCGTAACGTAAAAACTAATAGCATTGATCCTGCCGCCTTGTCAGTATCGACACGTCATGTCTTTAGGGCTATTCACCGAGTGAAGCGGGTGCCATAATCATGAATTGCACAGACCCTGCTCGGGATTAAAACGAGGCTGCACAACCGTATTAAATTAACCTTTACTGTCACTGTTTACTATACTTTATCGGCGTTTGACTGGTAGATCCCATCAATGATGAGTTTATGACTATTTATATTGTTTATATTAGTACACTAGAAAATCCAGACCGGTGTCAGAGACTCTGTGCAAACGAGTTTTCAAGCGATAGTTCCGTGTCCAAGCACCCGGGATTCATAACGTCTGGTGAAAAGCATTTAAAATAGATAAGTTGACTTCTTACCTCGGTTTATTGAGGAAACACGCGTGGCGTCTCGAAACGGATTATACGCGAGAATGGGTCTGACTCCGAAGATTTGGTTAGATGCAATTTAACGGGTGGGCTTTTTCACGACGATTTTATCACTAGATCGGGTATATTTACCCATAGTGCAAGACCTTATATTTTTCAGGGAATGAAACGGGCAGTTTCTACGATCCACAGATCAAAGATACACCTAGAGCGTCTTGGTTCATCCGGTGAACAGTACGATTAGTTCTGGAAGGTTGTTAACGCGCGTAAGCCTGAAATCCGTCGCCCGTCTCACTAAAAACTCGATATAAGCATAAGAGCGACTAGCAATCAAGCCTTTAAACCGTTCATACTTACTATAATAACCCCATATATGAACCAAATCCGTTTGGGCTTACTGATTCCACGACCAACAGTGAAGCGATGCACCTCGCAGTAGTCCGTTTCCCTCGGAGCCGCGCCGCGCCTCGGGCACTTCTAGCCCGTAGCATACACGTCAACACTATGTGGTGCAAAGTCCCGGGCTCTAACCTGCGTGCAGGAAAACACATGCAGCGGGGGGAGAACTCGGGTCTCAAGGAGGGGAGCGCACCACGTACTTTTTCTGTAGCTGACAACACGCTTGAAAAGTCAATTCAAATCAGTAAAGATTCCTCTTTCTTCCCCCTTCTTTTCTCTTTCTCCATCAACATACTCCACACAACATGTTATCCCGCCAAGTCCGTTCTTTCTCTACCACTGCTAGAGCCTCCAGCTACGCCGACACCATCAAAAACTTGAAGGTTAACGCCGACACCAAGGTCATCTACCAGGGTTTTACCGGTAAGCAGGGTACTTTCCATGCCCAGCAGGCCATCGACTACGGCACCAAGGTTGTCGGCGGTACCAACCCAAAGAAGGCCGGTCAATTGCACTTGGGCAAGCCAGTCTTTGCGACCGTCGCTGAGGCCATGAAGGCCACCGGCGCCACTGCGACCGGTATCTTTGTTCCACCAAGCATCGCCGCCGCCGCCATCGAGGAAGCCATCGAGGCCGAAATCGACTTGGCTGTTGCCATCACCGAAGGTATCCCACAGTCCGACATGCTCCGTATTGCCCAGATCTTGAAGACCCAGTCCAAGACCCGTCTCGTGGGGCCAAACTGCCCAGGTTTGATTGCGCCAGATCAGTGTAAGATCGGTATCATGCCTTCCAGTATTCACCAGAGAGGTAGAATCGGTGTTGTGTCCCGTTCCGGTACCTTGACCTACGAAGCAGTTGCTCAAACCACCAAGGTCGGCTTGGGTCAGTCCCTTGTTATCGGTATGGGTGGTGATCCATTCCCAGGTACCAACTTCATCGATGCCTTGACCTTGTTCTTGAACGACCCAGAGACTGAAGGGATCATCCTTATCGGTGAAATCGGTGGTACCGCCGAAGAAGAGGCCGCCGAATTCTTGAAGCAGCACAACTTGACCAGAGCCGTTCCAAAGCCGGTTGTTTCCTTCATTGCCGGTGTCTCTGCTCCTCCAGGTAGAAGAATGGGCCACGCTGGTGCCATTGTCGCTGGTGGTAAGGGTGACGCCAAATCCAAGATCGCTGCTTTGCAAGCTGCCGGTGTTGTGGTCGAGCCATCTCCAGCCAGATTGGGTAACGCCTTGTACAAGGAGTTCGAAACCAGAGGGTTGTTGTAATGCTGGTAAGCACTGACTTGTTCTTCACTTGTTTAACCCCTTCAAAATTCTAATATATTACGAAAATACCGCGTGTAAGCACCGAGCCGGAACGCAGTCCGGAGTGTAGTGTCAATTCTGGTTCGAGAGGGGTATCGTCCTTAGAAAGCGCAGGACTCTTACCAGTGTACCACCGATGCGTTCAGTACTCTCGGTTTAGACTGTCATGGTATTAGTGATAAATTTAGCCCGTTTCCACGCTGGATCTCCGTCGGACACCTTGCTTAAAAAGCCCAGGATAGCTGCGCATGCCACCCGTAAGGTGTACCCGATTGGTTTGATTTAGGGAATCCCAGTCAATCTGCTGGGTCTTACTGAAGGCTGGATATTAGGCTCAGTCTTCTCGGGAGTGTCCGACTGGAACAATTGCCCAGCTCTACTTCTAGTAGCCAGATACGTCGGCCATCAAAGCCTCTTGTATAATCTCTGTCACGTGACTTTCATCACTTCGATTTCACGCGTTTGAGCTCAAAACCTCAAAGATCCGGCGGATAAAGCAAGAGGGAAAAGTTAGAGGCGCCGAAACCAGTAAATCACGTTTTGCTGTATTGCGAGTGCCAGACCATTTGCTTGACATCTCATTATCAGTCTCCAAAGCTCCTGGCTAAATTTTAGGCAGTGCCATTCATTAGGATCATTGTCATCACAAACCATTTGTCGCTACTCCACCAACCCTCCAACCATCCAAGCTCAGCAACCATGGCCGAACCCCGTGAACCGATCTACGACCAGTCTTCACCGCCGCCAGCCTCATCTGTCATCAACTCCCGCGACTCGTCGCCCGTCCGCGGAGACGACGATGACCAGCCTGAAGAAGAATCTACCAAGAGAAAGGGCGAGGAGGAATCTGACGCGCTGAAGAAGCGAAAGGGCCCGGCGCCCGGCGGTAAAGTAAGTGCCGAGATCCTCCAGCGCCGTAAAGAGGGCCGCCTTAAGGCTGCGGCTAACATGGCTGCTCGTCTCGAGGAGCTGGGGATCCAGAGGCAAGATAAGGTCAACGATGTGGCACAGTCGCTCATCAGGCCCATCTCCCTCATCAACCAGAAGAACTACTTCACCGACTACCTCAAACGTGATGAGCAGGTGTTGTTTGTGCGCAAGATCAGAGAAGAGAGAACCGCAAAGAGCTCCGGCACCGCCAAGCCCAAGCAGAAAGAATTCGATATCGACAACTTTGACTTGAACGACTTGGTCAAGGATGATGAGGAAGACGAAGAGGATGAGGATGAGGATGACGACGAGATTGATGGAAAGTCTACAGAGGCGCTCAAATTAGAGAAATCCGGGGCTAGAACCATTGTCATTCACCCGGGAACGGCTAATTTCCGCATCGGATTGGCCACTGACGTGTACCCTAAAACTATCCCCACCGTTATTGCTGTTGCCAGCTCCCAGAAAGGTGAGAATGAAGGAATGCCGACCCCACACCGCACGTTACAGCCAGACGGTGAGATCTTTATTGACGAAGAATTCAAGGACGTAAAGAAGCAGGTGTCGAAGGATTTCCGCGAACGAATGCGCTATTACAAGCGCCGTATCTTGCCCAACTCCCACGAACAGGTTACCAATTACAACAAAAAGCAGCAACACCCTGAAGATATCCCGGACCACAATGATCCTCACAAGATCGAATGGCTCACCGAGGCGTCATTGACCCTGCAAAACTACATCGTCGGACTGGACGCCTTGAAACTAGCCACATACGACCGCTTTCAGCTCCGTTATCCGTTGGCAAGTGGCAATTTCAACAACGACGATAGTCAGTACCAGTCCAAGGAAGAGGTCTTGGGTGACTTGCAGCTCATCTTGCGCTCCGCGCTTGCCCTGGAGTTAGATATCGGTGCCTCGCAGACCTCTGAGACCGGCGAAACCGTCGCTACTCCTTTCCTGCAATACTCCATCTTGCTCTTGATCCCCGATTTGTATGACAAAACCTACTGCGAGGCCTGGGTGTCGTTACTCATGCAGATGCTGTTCAAACAGGTTGCCGTCATCCAGGAGGCTGTTGCGGCTACATTCGGCGCCGGGGTCCTGTCGGCCTGTGTGATCGACATTGGCGCCAAAACCACCAAGATTTCCTGTGTAGATGAAGGGATGATCCATGCAGATTCGCGTATCCGTTTGGACTATGGGTCTGCCAATATCACCGAGCTGTTTGTGAAGATGTTACTTCAATCGCACTTTCCGTTCCAGGATATCGACTTGCGCAATCCTGCGCACTGGGAATTTGCGGACCAGGTGAAACAAAAGTTTGTCACCTTTCTGGACGGTGACATTGCCGTACAGTTGTACAATTTCTACAGACGTGTCCCGAGCAAACAAGCTGCCAAGTTGGAATTCAAGGTGTTTGATGAGGTCATGTTGGCCCCTATGGGCTTGTTTTTTCCTGAGCTCTTTCAGATTGCCGGTAAAAATACCCGCGGGGCTAGCTTGTTCCCCGTTTCGACGGATCAGTACACGCTGAAGCCAAATAACCCGTATTCCAAGGCACAGGAGACTTTGCTTGCGGGAGCTCCGTACGCGGAGTCGACTGAGGATGTGATTTTGGCGAAACTCACGGAGAGGGACGGTCCTGTGGCGTATGCCAAGCCAAAGCCGGCCCACACGGCGAATGTAAACACCTCGAAGTTGTTGACTCCGCTCGAGAAAGCCATCATTGAGTCCATCACCAACGCCTGCAAAGGCGATTTGAACAAGTTTAGGAAGATGTACGAAAATTTGATGCTTGTGGGTGGTGGGGCTAAGATCAGTGGTTTCGATTTCATTCTCACTGACAGAATCAACATCTGGAGACCACGCTTGTTGAGCTCCTCTGCATTGTCCGAAATATTGCTGTACGTTACCGCGGAACAGGATAAACGGACAGCAAGGGTTGCTGAAAAGAAAAAGCTCAGAGAAGAAAAAAAGAAGATCAAGGATGATAAGGAAAAGAAGGTTAAGGGGGAGGTTAAGGTGGAAAAGGCTGACAACGATGACGAAGAGAACCCGGAGGTGGTGGAAGATGACGAAGAGGATGAGGATGAATTGAAACTCGATTTCGATTTAATAGAAGAGATGCTTGAGGCTGGTACGACGTTGCCGGTGGATGTGTTGGCCCCTCCAAAGGATATTGACCCTCAGATTTTGTCCTGGAAGGGTGGTAGTGTGTATTCCCGTTTGAAGATTATATCTGAAATGTGGATCACCAGAGAGGAATGGGATATGTTTGGCGGAAGATGTTTGCACTACAAGAGTTTATTCCACTATTAAAGGATACTACTCTAGCTATTTTTTCGTCATCGCACTTCCATTGATGGCTCTTGGTCGCAGCTTAGGCAAGAATAGACTTTTCCTGAGTATGACCTTTACAAGCCCTGGTACATGCGTATTGAGTTGTCAATTATTTGGTATATATCATTATTCGTGTTAGCGTTAATTGAGCAAATACTTGAATAAAGGTTAAGAAACTGTCCAGGAGTAAGGTTAAGGTTACATCGTATTCTCGGCGGGAATTTTCCATGTTGTCATTCTAAGATATCTCCAGTTGGATATGTTTCCCCTCTGGGGTAACCTAGTAATAAGCGTATGCTAATTCAAAGCATCTGCTCTAATTTTTTAGGGTATACAGTGTAAAAGCTAGGCTAACGCAAAATACTTCTAGACCAACTTCTTGCTTCTAGCAAAGATCTTGGTGAACGGTTTGCCGAACAGCACGGTCAAACGGTACTCTTCCCCATCGTCTGGCTCCGACCCTTCTTCGGTCAACTCATCCCTCGCTACAAGCCACGCCCTCAAGGTCCACAAACTCAAAGCTGCTCCAAAGTAGCAACAACCGACAAAGATGGACACGGAACGGTACTGTGTAGGGTCGGATACCATTCCAGCGGGCGGGTCAGTTTTCAAGGACATTCCGATCACTGGCGAGACAATCGAGGCAATCCCCAAGAAAAACCAAACCATTCCAAAAAATACTGGAAAGATCTTTAACCCAGAAATACGTGCGAGGACTGTAGCGCAGGATGTGTAGATGGAACCCATAATCCCACCTTCGATGAACGCAAAAGCGATTGCAGTGCCGTAATTACGGCACGGGATCCACATCGCAAGTGCGAAAATACCAGTGAGAATGTGTACAATAATGTTGACGGTAACGACACCGTACTTGTCAGCGATGATCCCAATAACCGGGCGAATGAAGAAACCTCCGGCCGAAGTCATGGCAGAGACAACAGAGCCCTGACTCGAGGTGAAGCCAAGCGAGTGAGTGAAATCGGCCAACGTGTACTTGATAACCACGTAGCCAAACATGGTGAAGGTGACCCAAAGGACAGACATCCAGAAACCAAAACAGCTCAAGGCGGAGGCATCGAAAATCTTGGTCTCACCTCTCACGGCGACATTCTTTCTTTCTCTGATCAAGGCAATCGCAACGCACAGAGTAACAAAACACATGATCCCTTGCACTCTCAAAGCCCATTTATAGGTGTATTTTTGCATGATATTGGACATGGCCAAGTTGTACATGACGCCACCCGCACCGGACCCAGCAGCGGCGATACCCCCAGCAAGCGATCTGTACTTTCTGAACCACTGCGGTACCAACGCCGTTGCGGGAATAAATATCATGGTCATACCGAACCCTAGCATAACACCCTGGGTCATCAAAAACTGCCACAAACTCACGGACCACGAACCCATTAAGTTGGCTGCGAACTGGAGGACGGCACCGATGAGCATAACGGTTCTGACACCGACCTTGCCATGTAACCAGGTAATCAACGGGGAACAAGCAATACCCAACCCGATAGCTAGTCCACCGATAAGACCGTACAACTCGTTGGAGGAGGTGAAAAGCTTAGTACGCATGTAGTAGGCGAGGTAAATACCGTATGCAGAGTTGGAACCCCAGGTGCTGACGTCGATAAGGAACACCGAAAGAACGATAACCCAACCATAGCCGCCATCTGGGATTTCAAACTGGTCGCCATAGACTGGACCATCGGGGCTAAGGGCTTCAGAGGTCTCGATATGCTGTTCTTCCTTGTCGGAGGTGTGAGAGATTTCCCTGCTGTTGCCCCATTGTGTAGTGGACATTGAAAGAGATATACGGAATCTGAACTAGAGATGCAGGAGTATGGTCAGGCAAAGAAAGGCATTCGTGAATATATATACGATTTGGATTTCTCCATCTTAGACGTGAGGTGAAAAATAGATTGGTATGGAGATGAGCAGCATCTGCATAAACGTTTTTGGCAGCTAAATGCATATTATATACTCTGTATGGCCATCTAACGATTTAAACGCATAAAATATGCGATTCTAAAGCTGCGTGGTGGGGCTGAAATCGTGGGACCATCTCGCATACATGACTCCTCGGAACACACTCGATCTGGCCAGGGTACGGCATGTACATGGATAATGGTCTTCATAAACGGTGACGAAGTACTACCGGCTCTTAAACTTTCGGCCGACATCGTAAATCCCAAGTATACCCGGAAAGAGACTCTGCCGTAAGTTAAGAATGCCCCCCCTTGCATGGTGGCTTAGCATAACACAGCTACAGTCGGGAAACAAGCTTTGGTATGTATACTAAAATACCTATCATCTTGGTGCTGTAAAAGTGTAGTTGAATGTGGATTAAGTTCTAAGGAAAAGAGTAATGTGAAATAAAATAATGCGAGAGAAAGAAGAATGTGAGAGGATTTGGCCTAGTGTGTACTCCACTCTAGACGTCTCAATGTTGGTCTGCCTAATAACTTTATCAATGCCGTTAAATTCATATTTTTGTTCTAAGTTCAAGTGGAAACATTTCGTATGTAGCAATCTCATTTCAAGTACTAACCTCCCCGCCTCTAACTCAAGGAAATATATATGCTATCAATCTCTGGCAGGGACCTACGACCATTGAACTAATCTGACGATCATAACCTTTGCTAGTCTAACTCTATGTATACAAGTGGAGAGAACGTGTCTTTCGATACCCGTCTAAAATAACGCAAATATTACATAGAGCAATATAGAAATTAGTACCAGCGTTCCGCTGAGTAATCTGAAACGAGTATATGGTGATGCTTAAAATAAATACCAACACTCAGTGTTTCAATCTAAAAAATGCCAGTACCGATGCAATTAGTGGGCACGGAAAATTAAATAGCTAAACTAACTTGGATCCCATGCTGAAGAGTTTTCTCATGGTAGCCGCAGGCAGCACTCTGACGAGGAACTCCTCGCCGTTATCAGACTCAGAGCCAACGCCAGACATTTCATCTCTGGCTACGATCCACGCACGCAACACCCACAAACTCAAAGCTGAACCAATGTAGCAACAGCCGGCAAAGATTGCCACGTTTCGGTACTGTTCGGGGTCAACAAGTAACCCTGCTGGTAGCGCGCTCTTCAATTTAATTCCGATGACTGGGGAGGCTATGCAAGCCACCCCTAGAAAAAGCCATACCATCCCAAAAAAGACTGGAAATGTTTTAAGACCACAGATGCGTGCAATGATCGAGGCGATGGAGGGCCAAATACTGCCCATGAGCCCACCCTGGATAAACCCAAAAGCAATGGCAGTGGCATAATTCCGAGCAGGAATCCACATCGCAAGGGAAAAGATCCCTACAAGCAAATTCGCAACGATATTAACGGTAACCACCCCAAAGCGGTCAGAAAGACCACCCACCAACGGTCTGATGAAAAGCGCACCAGTGGAGATCATAGCAGAGACAACCGAGGCCTGGTGGGTGGAGTAGCCTAACGATTTGGTGAAATCTGCCATGTTGTACATCAAAACGACATAACCAAACATGGTGAAGATAACCCAGAGCACCGTGACCCAGAACCCAAAACTCTTCGCAACGGTCACGTCATACACCTGGAATTTTCCCTTGCCGGTGACGGTGCTGCGCACTCTGATCAAGGAAATGGCTACGCAAACTGTGGAAAAACACATGATTCCCTGGGTCCGCAAGGCCCATTTGTACGTGTATTTCTGCATGATTTGGGACATGGATAGATTATACATAATGCCGCCGGCACCGGAGCCGGAAGCAGCGAGACCACCGGCGAGTGTGCGTTTCTTCTTGAACCACTGCGGAAGGAGTGCCATCGCGGGCATTGCTAACATCGCCATGCCAAACCCCGCGAGCAAGCCCTGGGTGAGAAAGATTTGCCAGAGATGCACTGACCAGCTCGCCATCAAGTTAGACCCAAGCTGGAGGAAGGCCCCGATGATCATTACGGGTCTGATGCCGATTTTTCCCGTCAAGTAGGTAAATACGGGCGAGAAAGTAACCCCGGAGCCGATTGCAAGTCCTCCGATGAGAGCGTATAGCTCGGCAGAGTCAGTGAAGAGCTCCGTTCGAAGGTAGAACGCGAGATAGATGGCGAACCCCGAATTAGCGCCCCACGTGCTAACGTTGATGAGGAAAATCGCAAGAACTATAACCCACCCGTAGCCTCCATTAGGGATGTCAAACTGGTTCTCTAGCTTCTCGTCATCCGGCGTGTCAGAGTAGTCCTGGCGCTCCTCGTCGGACGGCACCTGCGAGTCAGGGGACTCACTCTTTGAATTTTTGTGTGGCAGGTGCATCGTGTGTACCCGGGAAGGAATGCTATAAGAGAGTGTACTAGACTGGCGTCTATTTTTTGAGTGTTTGGATGAATCATCTGCGTTAATATGCATTTTAGACCCGTAACTTATGGAGACGCTGACTAATATGTAGCTCGGCCCTGCAGGGTACGGGCCGAAAAATTCTTACATCGGCACGGTTGGCCCGAGACCGGAGCACTGATGACTACATCGCACTTGGGAAGGACAGTGGAAGTTCCGTGAAAAAAACAAGCCCAGGAACTTTATTATTCAAAGGTCGCACAAGTTTATTGCTGTATCTAGAAATCTTCAGCGCTGGAGTGAAGCTCTTCTTTCCTTACTGGCATTGGAAAATTAGGTTGTCGCATCGGTCCACCGGGTATACGGAAGGGAGGGATATATAGTGAGAAAATTCGATATTGGCCAAACGTCACTAATTGGCTCTTTTATTCCTTTGTTGAGTCTTTTAATCCAACTAGAGTGTAGTGTACTCTCGAAAGTCTCCTCTCAGACATCTTCCTCGAGGTACCTTCTGCACGCTTCGCCCGAACCCTACTTATTTGCTGTTGGAAAAGCAATTACCTTTAGCCGTCCGTTCAATTGCATTTATTAACCACGGATGAATATAGGCCCCTTTATTATGCCTGGTGTACTGTGTATATTGGTGACTCGGATTGGTCATTAGTTCCGAGATACCCACCATCCCGCATTCTACAGCCGAAATTCTGCACTCCGCACTGAAAAGACTTGTGCCTTCACGTAGTGAAAAGAATTCATACCGTACTTCCAATAGGTGAGATATGCTTGAGGCGACAAAAAAAAAGTCAATCATATATAAGCAGTAATTGAGACACTACCTCCCGCCAAAGGGGAGCAACCTCTGCTAAACGTAACTAAGCCGAGGACAGATATCGAAGGTCATTAAGGGCACAATTGGCTACTTTGACAACTGAGGAAAAGTAGGGCATCAATCCTTTGTATAACTGGTCGACCTTTGCCTGAGTTTCCTCTTTCAATTGAATTACCGCTTCCATACCAACGCTTCTGTCTGTTTTTATTGGGCCTTGAAGGTACCGGGTATGTACTTTAAATGGATCTATAGATAATGATTCTGAAATATAATCCTTAATCACGAGCTCTTAGCCAGAAGAAAAAAAACTTCAGTGAGAATGCTGTGTCTCTGACTGTCTAAACAAGCTTGCTACCTTTTGCAAACAACCTCCTTATGGTATTCCGTGCGGGAACTCTGATGAAAAACTCGTTCCCATTATCGGATTCGGACTCTGCTCCAGATAGCTCATCCCGGGCGATAATCCACGCACGCAACACCCACAAACTCAAGGCGGACCCGATGTAGCAACAGCCGACAAAGATCGCCACATTTCGATACTGATCTGGGTCAACGAGCAACCCTGCTGGTAGCTCACTCTTCAATCTGATCCCGATGACAGGAGAGGCCATGCAAGCCATCCCTAAGAAAACCCACACCATGCTGAAGAACACGTTGAATTTTCTGAGTCCACCAATCCTTGCCACAATTACACCCACCGAGAACCACAGCGATCCCATCAATCCACCCACTACTAGCCCAAAGATGAGAGCAGTGGCGTAGTTTCGACAAGGAATCCACATCGCAAGCGCGAAAACCCCCACCACAAAGTGCACAACCATGTTCACCGTTGTCACTCCAAACATATCGGAGCATATACCCACGCAAGGACGGAAGACTAAGGCCCCAAGTGAAACCATTGCCGCTACCACCGATGCCTGATGCGAAGAATACCCCAAGGATTTAGTAAAATCAGCCAAGTTGTACATCAAAACAACATAGCCAAACATCGCAAGGATAATCCAGAGAATCACGAGCCACGCCCCAAAGTTTCGAGCTACCTGCGCATCAAACAACCTCAACTCTGGTTTGACAGCAGTTCTAACTCGGATGAGTGAAATGGCAATGCACACCGTGACAAAGCACATGATGCCCTGGGCGCGCAACGCCCATCTGTAGCTGAACTCCTCCACAATCTTCGACATTGCTAGGTTATAGACAATACCGCCGGCCCCACTTCCGGCTCCTCCTATCCCAGAGGCTAGTGTTCGGCGCTTCTTAAACCATTGCGGAGTGATGGTCATCGCCGGCATCGCCACCAACGCGAGAGAAAATCCCCCTAAAACCCCCTGAGAAAGAACGATCTGCCACAAGTTCACCAGCCAGCTCGCACATAGGTTTGTTGCGAGCTGGAGGAAGGCCCCAATGGTCATGACGGTTCTAATACCAAAGACACCACAGAGGTAAGTAATTACGGGGGAGAAAATCACCCCAAGACCCACGGCACATCCACCTATAAGCGCATAGAGCTCGACGGAATCGGTAAAGAGCTTAGTTTCAAGGTAGTACGCGAGGTAAATTGCAAAGCCCGAATTAGCACCCCACGTACTAAAAGCAATCATGAAAACGGCTCCCACAATTACCCATCCATAGCCCCCATCAGGAATGTCTATAGCTTCGGTTTTAGCCTGCGCCTCAAGGTCTTTATCAGAATGAAGAAAGTTGTGGGAAAGTGATGAATGTGAGGCAAACAGCGCAGCAGGATCATGTGTGAGTTGAACGGGGATATCTGGAGATGACAGCATCTTTTTGGACCCTAATTTGTATGCAAGTGTCAGTGGTATCGAGGCTTGCTATAATGACGATCCCGGAACCTCAAGCCTATATAAGCTATAAATGGATATTATAGCCCTCACGATGCAATTATAATGTAGTAAATGCTTCAAGGTTTCTGAATATGAGAAAATGTATGGGTTATCCGGTTAAGCAAGCAATTTGTAAGCGCGCGGATAATGAGTCACGACTTGTCTCTCAGAGATCAGGATAAACGAAAATATGACCCACCCTAATTCGTTTTCCAGGGTGAGTTGGATATAGAGGTCTTACTGTATCGGTTTATGACCTCTGGTTCGTTGCAGTACAACCTGCGATTTTTCTCAGCGGACTTCGGATCAATGAGACTCAGTAACGTAACAGTTAATTAAACTCCAGTTGTAAGTGTGATTAGTGTCAGTTGTGGAAGTTACGGGGATAATATAGCGGATAATCTGGATAAGGTTCGTTGCTGAGTAATCTCATCGGCACTAATTCAGCTTTTTGTGGGGTTGAAGCTTAAAATTTGCGGCCAACCCACGTTATAAAATTTGAGTTGGACCTCACTTCTCCCCGCGGTCATAAAACGTCCTGCCGCGGCGTTCTACAGTGTTTCTCATGGAACTTTGACTCGCTCGCTGCCCCGCATTGAATGACTGCCAGTAGAGAAGTATCGCCTGAATTCCAGCTGCATACCGCCACACATCCGGATCGGGGGAGCTTTTGCAATACTGAGCAGCTCGGCCCGATAGGTACGACGGTTTCGGCCTAAGAATAGCGCACTAGGCTTAGACACAAGACGCTAGACACACGACATTGTGGTGGCGTAGCCCGTTATTAGGCAGAAATATGGACTGTTAGCGATAGTATGAAGATTATCTTCTCCTACGGCTTTTTTTTATTGTAAAACCGAGGCCGATACGACTTGCATATACGTAAGTCATCTTTTAGCCCAGTAGTTGGGTATCACTAAGATTAGATAATCATAAATAACGTATATTTCTCACGGTATACAAAATAGGAGAGTATTATAGGAAATTACCCCAGCATGGGGATACTGAAATGAATTGATAGCAAATGGCGTCAAAGGTACGTGGCTTCCAGTTTTGCCAATATTTGCTGTTGTGGTAAACACTTGGATGGAGATATAGGACCAGCAGGTCGGGAAATTCACAGGATGGATGGTGATTATATAAGTATATATTGCAGCTTAGGCCAACTTAGACCCCCAACAAAACAATTTCTTGAATGGAGAAAAGAACGGAACGGTCAAAAGCAACTCAGACCCGTTGTCTGACTCAGAGCTTTCCCCTGATAACTCATCTCTAGCCACAATCCAGGCTCTTAAGATCCACAACATCAATGCAGCACCGATATAACAACAGCCCACGAAAACGGCAACGTTGTGGTACTGTGTTGGCGCCACGAGGAGGCCAGCTGGAGGAGCTGCCTTCAACTTGATGCCTATAACTGGAGATGCCATGGAGGAAAGGCCTAAGAACACCCACAACATCCCAAAAAACACAGGAAACTTGGTTAGCCCACCCACACGAGCAACTACCGTAGCCACAGAAGGCCATACACTACCCATAAGCCCACCCAGGATGAATGCAAAAGCGATAGCCGTTGCGTAATTCCGAGCGGGAATCCACATGGCCAACGCAAAGATTCCACAGAGTAGATGAGCACCAATGTTAGCCGTAATGACACCAAACCTGTCGGAAAGGAAGCCAACCAAAGGACGAATGAAGAAGGCACCACAAGAAATCATGGCGGAGACGATTGAGGCTTGGTGGGAGGAGTATCCCAAGGACTTGGTGAAATCAGCCAAGTTATACATCAAGACAACATAGCCAAACATGGTTAAAATAACCCACAAGACTGCGAGTAAAAATCCAAAGGTGCGTACCACCGTAAGGTCAAAAATTTTGAACTCACCTTTGATGGTGGTTCTGACGCGGATCAATGCAATAGCAATGCAAACAGTGACAAAGCACATGATTCCCTGAGCCCTTAAGGCCCATTTGTACGAATATTGCTGCATGATCTTGGACATGGCGAGGTTGTACATCATACCACCGGCACCAGATCCACTTGCCGCTATCCCACCCGCGAGGGTTCTCTTCTTCTTGAACCATTGGGGCAACAAGGAAATAGCAGGTAATGCCAACATAGTCATGCCAAAGCCCAGAAGAATACCCTGAGTCATGAAAATCTCCCACAAGCTCACAGACCAACTAGCCATCAAGTTACCTGCTAACTGCACACATGCGCCAATAATCATCACAGGTCTGACACCGATAACGCCGCATAAATAGGTGATAACAGGGGAGAAAGCGATCCCGATTCCGATGGAAAAGCCACCGATGAGGGCATATAACTCAGCAGAGGTGGTGAAGAGTTCAGTCTCCAAGTAAAACGCCAAGTAGATGGCAAACCCCGAATTGGCACCCCATGTGCTCACGTTTATAATGAATACCGCAAGCACCATAACCCACCCGTAGCCACCATCCGGGATTTCAAACAGCTGGATGTATTCCTTTGGATCTGTGTCATAGGATTCATCGAGTGTGGAAGGGGTTGGTATTGGTAAATTTTCGGGGTCCGAATGCAAGGGACCATCTACAGATAGGAATTTAGTTTTCATGGAGGGAAATTGTTTTAGTGCAAGGTTGAATTTGAAAAGAAAACTCAGAAAGACTAGATTAATCGAGGCTATGAGTCCGTATTTATAGGGTAAATGAAAACAGAAAACAAAAAAAGAGAGTCCACCATATCTGCACGAAATGGTTAGACGCTCTCTATGTGGGGCTAACATGTTAAGGGTTTTATTTTTGGGTTGCAGTGTACCGGATTTGACTCGCCTACGCAGACGGAGATAATACTAAATATGGAAAGGAGCAATACATCTGCCGCACTCTCAGCCCGCTGGATGCTATTAAGGGCCGCAGATATGTCATCATATTAGGTAATCAACAGAAACGTCCGAACCCTTTACCGGCACGCCCTGGATGAATAGATAGTCTTGCATTAGAGAGCTTAGCGACATCGTACCCTCAGTGACAAACTTTATTTATGCGTTAATTTCTTTGGCTATTCCGAAAATCGGATAGCCTACTGGGTGGCGAAGCCGACATCGGTACCCCAAACACTGAAATTGTCTGTGAATATGGTGAGAGCAAAATACCTCCCCATAACTATCTGAATTCTCAAAGACAGCTTGTTCGGACTTGTCTGAGATGTGCTCGAAGGTTGGGAGCCTTGGAAGCCCTTCTGGAGATAAATCAAAACCTTCCCCCCCCCCCCCCCCCCCCCCCCCCCGGTGGCTGAAACGAATTACGGTTTAAAATTTTTATTACTTTGTCGTTCTGACAATGAGAAATTTATCTTGCAGTGGTTCCAGTGCGATTTAGCTATAAATGGCCCATTTGAAGGAGGCGGAAACTGTCGACCTTAAATATAAGGATTTTCTTTATGGTAAACATTGCTTGGCAGCTTTTTAAAACTTCAACTGTTTACCCTTGCGTTTACTGCGTGATTGTGGTGTTTATTGCCATTAAGATAACCTCCATGAGCTGGTAGAGTATGTTAGGCTTTATCGGGTAATCCTGTACAGTACTCGAGTTTGGCTCGTTGGAAAGTAGTCTCCCTGTTTAGCATCGCTGCAGACTTCCGAGTCATCATTTATCCGACATTATCTGGATATTGTATTGGTCCTGAGCCATATGACGTTTCAGTTTAACTATCTAGTATCTTCCCTAGCTTACACGCACGAGAGGCGAGCCGACTCGGAGATATGTCAAGCAAATAGCTATCTACGGACATTGGCCTATGTTTTGTTCTCAAGCGTTTCTACATTGATACGTATGGCTGTCTTGACAATTGATTGGTGGTTCAAGACTCTGTGGTGTAACTGTATTTGCACCCTAAACGAGAAGGGGCGGCACCACGAGATTTAGGGTCTCACTCAATCTCGGTCCGGCAGCGTGCATATGCATCGCGGAAATAGGTCCTAAAATGGAATAAGCTCGGGAGACTATCAAGAGGCTGCGCGGAAAAGGAGATTTACGGAAAACTGCTTCGCCATACGCAGCCACTTCGGATACTTGCTTTTACGTTAGGCGGAATAGATGCATATGATCATGGATAAGAGTTTCATTTATAAGAACTATGATTGTATCAGGTTGATTTTCAACGAATTGGTAAGGGCCTAACCGCTGTGTATATCATATTCGCTGGCTAGATTTATTCTGCTGTATGCATTGTCTAAACTATAGGTTGTCAAATACTAACTTTATTCAGTATAAATTAATACTACTCTCATGATATATATATTCAGTACATATCTTTGAATATTTATTTATATTCGAATCTAGCCAGGATAAATATATATTATTCAGAATCATATCGGCGTCAGCAGGTGCATATACACACCACCGCCCTAAGGGCTTTCCATTCTTTAGCTCTGAAAGTAAGCTTGTCTCGGTCTAAAATTGAATCAGTATGGCTACAATCGACCAGTTTATTACCACATAGACTCGGAATGTCAAGTATAGCAACGTTCCGCGGTCCGCGGGTTGATAAGCAATTTATATGCATCTCTGCAACGCAGGTGCATGGAAAATCCTATTCACGTACCTAACGGCTCTTGGCACTTTCTGGCGATGAGGACCAGTTAAAATTTTTTCCTAGTCTAAAAAATCACAATCTAACGAAATGACAAGCATAATGCATTTATCAAAATACATTCAACCTATAAAAAAGCTTAAAAATAAGGAAGGAAAACAAGCGTTTCTACGGGCCATGTAAGCTACTATACAAGAGTGGAAGGCAAACTGAATCATTGACATGATCGGGTAAGCATTTATGGCAAGAAGACGTCATTGCCTTGTTCCATAGCTCTAGCGGTATGGTGGACAATGTCAACGGATTCCCAAGGGTAGGCAATCCAACAGTCTTCGACGGTTCTGGCGGCAAAGTAACGGCTGTCCATGATGTCCTTCGGCAAGCCTGCCTTCTTGGTCTTGATCTTGTCGTGCAAAACAAAGATACCGAACTCGGTGTTGCTTGGGTCAGCGCTTTGTTTCTTGGCTTGCTCGACAACATCTTTCTTCAACTCGGAGACGGCGTAGTGCAAAGTGGTTCTGGTGTCATCGACTTCATCAACAATCAAAACCCTCTTATTAACCAAATCAAGACCGGCCTGGGCGTAGTCAATCCACTGGGTTCTGACAACATCAACACCGACAGTTTCGGTCTGGGTACCGACACTGTTGAGATCTTCGTACAACGACAAGATGATGGCGTAGATTCTGGTGGTTGGCTTACCTTCTTCTTTCAAGAAGGAACGCAACATACGGGCCGGGATGAACCCACCGCCACCAATGGCAATAATGAGGTCCGGGTTGAACGCCTTGATTTTGTCAGCCGTTTCCTGACACAATTGGTGGACGTTGTTGTACGAGATGTACATCTTATCATCGGTGGACATGTTGAAGTAGGTGTGGTGGGTTGAGCAGGGTGTAGCCAAAAACTGGGGATTATTACCAAGTCCAGATTCCAATCTCCACGTCTTACAACACTCAAGGAATATTATGTACTACGGAGGAAGAGACGCTCAACCGAAAGTGAAAGGAAAACGAGTTGGAGAGTGGGACGGGCAAAAAAAGATTTCCCTGGCACGAGGAAAAAAGAAAAAAAGAAACGAGCAATTGTTATATCAAGTTTCTGCGAAAGCGTTGTGGACGCTACAGCGTATGTGCAGGTCTGCCGTTCGCATGGAGCGTTCCAGTAGGGAGCAGACAGAGGGAACTATTTAGGGGTGGAGCACGAACGTACCAGGACCATTTGAGCCATAGGAAATTGCACTTATTTCCTTATTCTAATGCACCAATGGTATATGAGCATTTGCGGCTACGTGCCAGATTATTTTTGTGCCGCCCAGATCCCTGGCGGTTAACTAGCGCAGTCATTGTTCGGGACCTAACCTCTAGCCCCGTTACCCGGATTTAGATCAATAACAACCTCTCATCGGAAGTTAGTCCCGCCACATAGCCTGAGATAACAAATAATTTCAATGACTTAATATAGCTGGATTCTGATGGATTATGCTGTTTGTCTGATCTACCTGGGCTCCTCTACCCTCTAATAGAATGCGATGTCTCCCGCCACAGCCCGGCCCGCATCGGCCATTATCTCTGCACCTGCATCTTGATTATACACAGGATATTTTGAAGAAGATATAAAAGAACGCGGGTCTCCGGCCGAAAAATAAAAACAAACCGCACATGAACTAAGATACACATAATCGTTGCCAGTTTGAGTTGGCGCCCACATTCCTTTACCCACAACACCATGTCTGAATTCAGCGGCGCGGGAAATGACGACCTCTCGCTCCCAAAAGGTATGTGCCCTCCGCATATGCCTCTCCGAACCGCGTACTAACCAGTAGCCACCGTCCAGAAAATCATATCGGAGATCATCCCGCCGGAACTATCCTTTTCCAAGGATGCCAGGGAAGCGCTCATCGAATGCTGCATTGAGTTTATCATGATCTTGGCGACCGAGTCTAATGACATTGCCGAGAAGGAAGCCAAGAAGACCATTGCGTCCGACCATGTGGTGAAGGCCTTGGCCGAGCTTGGCTTCCACAACTACATCGAGCCCATTAACAAGGTCTTGGACGAGCACAAGGAGCATGCCAAAGGAAAGGAAAAGAAGCACAATAAGTTCATGAAGTCTGGCTTGACGGAGGAGGAGTTGTTGAAGCAGCAAGAAGAGTTGTTCAGACAGTCACGCTCCAGATTACAGCACCAGTCTTCCTCCATCGCGGTGCCCACGGTCAAGACCGAGGACGAAGACCCGAAAATCAAAACGGAAGGAGCCTAGGCCCAACGACGCGTAACGACCCCTGTTTTTATAGTGTATATTATTCTCACGAAGCTTTAATTTTGACCGCCACTTTGTGCCCGGAATTTACGTGTACACTGAGTAGAAAATAACCTCCGTAAAATCCCTGGGAGCTACAAGTATGCTGGACAAGCCATCTCGGGACTGTTCAGAGTCCTACACGAAGATGTACGCCATATTTAACACCTTTCCTGATTCCGTTTCGTGAAAAATGTAGCTAAATGGCTAGATTAGCGTGGTATAGATTTATCATACAGCCAACACCGTTCAGTTTATTTTGGAAAAATTAGACGGGTGATCATATAATTCCCTTGTATCGATCTTCGGCTCGGTCCTAACCAAAGCTTTATCGGATCTGAAAGCTTCGGATTAGACCACAAACCGCTCTATATCCTTCCAACAGCCTTCCCGCCTTTGGCTTTCACCATACGCCGCTAAACGGTCTTAAATTCATCACAACCAACCCATAAACCGTTTACATAATAGACCACCTTACCTGGGCTAGAATCACCGTCACAGATGCATTAATAGGTCATAACTAGTGTACATAATATCTGGTTTCCATCACAAACCGTTTGAAGCGGTTTAGACACTCTCGGTCTATCCTCAGTTTATCATCTATACCGACAGACCGTTTTTCATATAGTCTGCCGATTAGGCAAGCGAGTTAACATACGTCAAAAACTCCGGCGACAAAGATGCCATGAACTTCGTATACCTCTCCGGCTGGTTTGTGCGCAACTCCTGCACCGACTTGCTCACCAACGCAACCGCATTCACGTCGTAGATCGGACTGGTCTTGACCGCGTCGAGCTCCTCAATCCCCACATCAAACGTGTCCGCATCTGTGCCATACTCCTCGCTGTGCACGGCGTCACGCGCAATGATCTTGCGGCGGCGATTGATCGCGTCAGGCAAGCTCGCAAGCGCGGCCATTAACTTGGCGGAAATCTGGGGCAAGTGCGGCTCCAACGACAGTAAATGTGGTAACATCACCACATTGACTGTGGCAAGAATCTGGAGCTTCAAGCCAAGCACCGTATCCAAGTCGTCACTATGGTTGAACCACAACTCGAAAAATGACACCGCGAGGTCATTCTGGTGGAGGAACGCGATGGTGGTGCGCGCATCTGCGTACAATGCCGCGAGCCCAAACTTTACAAAGTCCACTTCGTTCAACTCAAGCTCGCTGATAATCCCCCCGTCTTGCAACTGGCGGAAAACATTGAATCCCACCGATAAAACATTCTCCAACGCGGGCAAAAGCTTCCCTTGCAAGGTGACAAGACAGAACTGCAAGATTTCATAAGCAGCCATGATGTCGGGGTTGTCCTCATAGGTTGTGCTCAAAAGATTGAGACACACGTCGAGCATTTCACCGATCCGCTGCGAATCACCAGGCAAATCGCAAAACCCGTAGTTGATTACAGACTCGAAGTAGTTCACGTAGTCCGCAAAGTAGTCCATCCCGTACGTCTGGAACGACAGCATCGCGGTCTGGAAGAGTGTCCAGCCGGTCGCGGTGACGGACTTTGACGCGTAGTTGCAGCTCTCCAAGAATTCCATCGTCTCGGGGAGGAAGGTGACCATCGCGTTGTCGAGTACGAACTGGACCAACGGTGCGATGGTTGCTTCTAAAGAGGCGGTAACCTCCTTAGAGCTGTTCATGGAGATGGCCATGCTGATGAGTGTGTTGAGCACTCCGAGCGCCTGATACTCCTTGTCATCGTTATCGCCAGTCTCGACAATCTCCGACGCGAGCTTCACAAACTGTGCGCATAGACTCGCGGCTAGCTGCACGGCAAAGGGCTCAAGCTGCGCTGCAAACACCTCCACAAAGTTCTCCATCACGTATGAGAGAATGTCGCTCTCGAACTCCAGGTTGAGCTTGAGAAACTTCTCCATCACGCGCGGTACGTCTGGCGCGAGAAACTGCACGACACGCGGCTCCGCAACCAACGCGCGGAGCGCGTCCGCCGCTTCGATCTGTACGGGTAACGCGTCGTCGCGCAGAAAACACGCACGTACGCCCTCAAATACGCGCGCCAACACCTGCTCGTCACGGTACGTGTGCGCAAAGACTGCCACACACTCGCACGCGCGCGCCGTGAGAAAATCCTCCGCCGCACCCAACTCCGGCACCACGAACTGCGCGAGCACCGCGTCTACCTGCCCGCGCACGGGGCTTCCCTCGCGCTCAAGTGCAAACAGAATCGCGCTCAACACGCGTAACGCTCCCTCTGTCTGGAATGCACACGCCGCGCTCGCGCGGTCCGCACGTCGCGCCGCAAACACGCCATCTACGAGCGTGAGCAACACGCCGCACGTGGCCATGCGCTTGCCCACCACCTTGTACACGAAGTTACCGGCTGCCACATCCGCGGTGTTGCCCTCACGGTTCATATCATAGTAGCGGCGGATATATTCCTCGGGGTCGGTCTCGAACAACTCGACGGTTTCAGTTGTCGCACAGAGCGACTTGAAAACGACAAGCTGGAGGAACGAGTCGAGATGAGGCTCCAAGAGCGCGAATGCCGTCGTGTCGATGAGCTGCTCAAAGAAAGAGATCAAGTGGTAGAGCGAGACCTCACTTAACCACACGGAGCCGTTGATCCATTGTTCCACGAGACGCCAGTACGTGGCCAAAATCTCTGGCACAAAATGCGTGCGGAAGAACTCTGCAAACTGCGGGTCTGCATTTGCGGACGCGGAGCCACCGCCATAGCGGCTCTGGAAGCGGTGGATGTTGGCAAAACACCATTTGATGCATTTGGCACGCGGATCAGCCGCGCGTGCGGCCGTGTCCATCGCCATGAGATCTTTCGGCGCAGGCTTGTCAATAATCGCCGTCTGCAATGAAAACCAGCGGCCGAGCGTGGCAGGGTCCCGGAAATAGTCTGGCAACTGTGAGTACGTGGCGAATTTGAAGAGCTTGACCGCGAGGTAGAGCAACTCGCCGCTCTGCGCGTCGGATGTGTCTGCGAGCGATACCGCAAGCGCCTCGAGAGCGGGGAATGCGCGTGTCACCGCCGTATTGAGCGTGTTCTCTGACGCGCCGGAAGCCCAGCGGTGGCGTTTCACAAGCTGATAGAGGCACAACACCCCAGTGGTGACGTATGCACGGTTCGTCGTCTCGCCCAACAACTGCATCACCACATCGAGCAATTCGCTCCACTCGCTGAGGGTCAAGATGTGCTGTAGTGCCTCCGTCAACTGCGCACGGATGTGTGTGTTGCCACAGGCCTGGATCATTGCCTGGACGAGCTGCGTCTTTAGCGCGGGCTTTTCGCTCTCGGGGATCACGCTCGCAAGCGTGCGGAACTTGGAGCTCGCTTCAAGCCAGTAGTTGGCCACACGGTTCTTGAAGAAAATGGCGGCCGCAATCTGTACGCCGGGCGGCGCAGCTGTGTCCACAGCAATCTCAAGGAACAACGCCGTAGCCTCGGCCTGGCACTCGAGCTCTTTCAACTGCGCCTCCGCCTGTTTGCGGACGCCCGCGTCAGCGCTCATAGTGCTAACAAGCACATTGACAAATATTTCCTTGTTCATGGCTGCTGTGAGGAGTTGATTGACAATCCATTGTCCGGTACTAAGATGAGCCATATGTACGGCTAAGTGGCCAGAGGTGAGTTGCTTGGCGCGACCCTGGGCAACAGCCGGTACAATAGCTGTCCCCAATTTTTCATGGTCCGTGCACGCCCAACTAGACGATGCGCCGTTCATATTTACAATAGATGTTCTTTGGGTATGAGGGAAAAACGGTGGACCAGAGATTTTTGGATATAGAAATGGTGGTTCATAAACTCTGGAATGGCCTTGATTTTAAGTGAACCCAGTGGTTATATTGTAATTGATTAGTTTACCAATTCAATCTTTTGAGGATGAGAACGATGAATTCCTGAATACGTATCTATGAGGACTTCACCCAGACTCGAGAATCCTGCACAGAGGCTTCGGTATGCTTTAACAACACAACCTTGTCTCTTCCTGATCTGGTTGGCTTTTCTCAATAATGATTGGTGGCTTGAACTGGCGGTATGTTTACTTCCTCTCCTTGGGGTTGAAGTTCTATTTTGCCCTCTCGGACTCCTACATCCACCCGGATGAACATTTCCAGAACTTTTCGGTTCTCACAGGCATGTACGTTTAGATCTTCCTCTTCATGCCACTAACACCCTCCAGAGCGGTTCTTGCACTTTTCGACATATATTCCATGGGAATTTACAGCGGAACATCCGGCCCGGAGCTTTGCACCTCTTTTAGCGGTGTACGGTCCGATTCTCACGGTCGTTTCGTACTTCAACACTGACGTGACGCCGCAGGTTCTCCTATACTTGTTTCGTCTCCAATTTTGTCTCATGTCGTGGATAGTTACAGACTGGTGTATCCATCGGTTATTGCCATCCAAGCCGGAACGTGTCAAGGCGCTTCTCTTTGTCTCCACCTCATACGTCACCCTCACGTATCAGAACCATACCTTCTCCAATAGCATTGAAACGTTGGTCTTGATGCCGTGTTTGGTGATTATCAATCAATTGAGGGAAGCGATGGAGATCAATACGTCGAAGGAAACCAATAAAGTCTCGCAGGACCCAAATGGGTCTCCAGAGGAACCAGCGAGCACTCCCGGCCTTGCCCAGCACCGAAAGCTCTTCACCTTGGGCTGTTTAATCGCCTTTGGGACCTTCACGCGCATCACGTTCCCCGGATTTTTGATCCTTCCGTTATATTACGTGTTTCAGCACTTTCGCATACACAGATTATCCGTTTCTTCTTGTGCACTCGGCTTTGGCCTCACTTCCTTCTTGGCTATTCTCATTGATACCCACGCTTTCCAATCCACGTCGTATGTGATCGCGCCGTTTAACAACTTGCTTTACAACCTTGACTACACCAACCTCTCGAACCACGGCATTCACCCCCGATACACGCACGTTTTCGTCAATCTACCGCAAATTCTCGGCCCGGGTCTTGTATTTCTCGTTTATCGCAACGGATACAGAAAAACCACACCGTTTTTAGCTCTTCTTTCTGGGGTGCTTTGCTTGTCGGTGTTTCCCCACCAGGAACTCCGCTTCCTTGTGCCGTTGCTGCCCCTCGCATGCTGTTGCTTCGACCTCCGGCCGTATCCTGCCACTACTGTGAAGTACTTGCTCTACGCGTGGTACGCGTTCAACGCGCTTATGAGCGTGCTCATGGGTGTGTATCATCAGGGTGGGGTCATTCCGGTGTTGGCCCATTTGCGGGAAGAGAACTTCACCGGGGTGCAGATCTGGTGGAGAACTTACAGCCCCCCAGAATGGATCTTGGGGTCGAAGAGCATGACGATTCTCAAGCCAGAGTCACTCCAAGGACTCCAAGCCTTAGACACCGGTGCTGACGTGCTTGTGGACTTGATGGGGGCTGGTATTGAGGAGGTGAATGCCGTTTTAAGCATCGCCAAGGAAAGGTTTGGTTCCGTTTTGCTCGTCACCCCTGTCGCTTCATACAACACCAACACATTTAGTGTGGCATTGGATCCTTCATGGACATACGCCTACCACCTTGATATGGACCATCTTGACTTTGGCGACTGGAAGTCACTTTCGCCTGGTATTTGCATCTACAACTTGATCTGAGCGAAGGATTTTGGTGAATACTACTTCAGGCAACATTTTTATGAATACTTTCTGTAGTCTATTAATTCACTGTAAATCCACTCAACAGTTAGCATTTCGTCTACAAACTTCCCCAGATATCCCTTTGTATTGACAGTCTGCCCAGCTTAAGACTTACAGTATTTGCACCGGCGATTAACCAGTCCAATAATTGTTTCATATTTCGTTCTGTATCCAATCCGAACCTAATCCAATTCAGGCTGCGGTGGCAATATACCAGTGCTTCCAGATATAGCCAAAACCACACGTATATAGCTATCCATATGTCGGGCCCTTTCTAAACGAAACCTTACAGCCTCTGACTATAGATAATCTCTATAAACCGCTACTCCACCCACCCACAGGGTTGCGATAGCTCTACAGCCAAGCTATACGCACTAACTCCAAGCTATACACACTAACTCTAAGCTATACACACTAATTCCAACCCGGGACAAGTCTGGTGATAATATCCCTTTATATATAACTCTACACCATACGAATTCTTCTGAAAATTATATTGATCGTCCCTCTACTTGTAAAACTCAAACTTATCGACGTCGGAACCGACCTTGACCTGGGACGTGTAGGCCTCCTCCAAGTCGCTCTGAATGATAACGTACCGGTTCTTTCTGACGGCACGCAATCCGGCCTCTTGCATGATGGCAGCAATAACGGCCCCAGACAAAGGCTCATTGCGCAAGACCAATGAGTCCAAGTCAACCTCCGGAGCCAAGGACATCTTGGCGGCAATGGTGGCGAAGATCAAGCGCCTTTCTCTTCTATCCTTTAACGATGGGAACTCGATCTTTCTGTCCAACCTGCCGGGTCTCAACAACGCCGGGTCCAAGGTGTCAGCTCTGTTGGTAGCCATGATGACTTTGACACTGGATGTCTGGTCAAACCCATCCATCTGGTTCAACAACTCCAACAAGATACGTTGCACCTCTCTGTCGGCACCAGTCTGAGCGTCGAAACGCTTCGTGGCGATTGCATCGATCTCGTCAATGAAGATGATCGACGGGGCGTTCTCTCGCGCCAATCGGAACACATCTCTGACCATTCGCGGCCCCTCCCCGAGATACTTCTGCACGAACTCGGACCCCACAACTCTGATGAAGGAGGCGGTCGAGCTGTTGGCTACAGCTTTGACCAACATCGTCTTCCCGGTACCGGGTGGGCCGTACAACAACACACCCCTAGGAGGGTCGATACCGATCTGCTTGTACAAGTCCGCCTGGGTCAATGGCAACTCCACGGCCTCTCTGATCTCCTGCTTCTGCATGTCCAAACCACCCACGTCTGCATAGGTCACATCTGGCTTCTCATCCTCGCCCACAATGGCGATGGAGGAGTCCGCCTCAGGGGGCAAGATGTCAACCAACGCGTTCGAGTGACGGTGCAACGCTACGGACGAGGACGGCTTCAATAATTCGCGGTCCAAAGTTGACAAGATTCGCACCACGTACGTGGAGCCCGTGGTGGACGACACAATGCCGGTATGCTGGTCGATCGGTTCCAAGAACTGCCCGATGACCAATGGCACCGATTGGATCCGCTTGACCTCCTCTTGGGCGCGGATCAACTCGCGCTTCAAGTGGCGCTGTTCATCCTTGATGTAATCCTCCTGCAATAACAATAACTCCAACTCCTTCTCCAACTTTTTTAACTGGAGGTATGCATCCGCGTTTTTGGCTGGCTCCGCGACCTTGCTGAGTGCACTCAGAGGGATCTGTAGCTTGGGCGCTGACGCGCTGGGGAAAATTCCGAGTTCTTCCATTTAATTGAAATGTAGTTGGAATGGATAAACGGGATGAAGGAGGTGGCGCTGTTGCTGCGTTTTGATATCCGGCGTGAGTTGGCCACCGAGAGAGTCGATGCGGGCACGACCCAACGGCTAAGCGAAGTGTTGAGGGATGATTAATTAAGGGTAGAAAGCTGACCAAGATTATAAGGCGTTGACTTTCTCGAGGGCAACACAAATTGACTCGAGGCTTTTTCTGATTCATTTCATTGAAATTCAAAGCGTTGGTGTGAAACGCCAGCTCTTTAAATATGTGTACACTATGCCGCGTACGGGGCAAAGGAACATTCCTTGTCTAGGTAAATTTCAGTAACGTAACACCGTAAAGTGCTTAAAAATAAATTGAATGGGGTGCAAAAATTATAATAGACCTTAAATAGTGAAATATCGATATTTCTGTTTGTTTCTAGTCTGTGCGAAACTGGATGTTCTCTCAACCAGCGAGTATAACTCCAGTGAACGCCTCGAGGTTTGGTATATGGTCTGGGACTTGGATGCTATAACCTATATACGATTATACTATGCTAAAACTAAGTACATCACCCCTTACCCATTCTTTGTTTTAGAGAATGGGAATCGGACACTCCATAAACCATAAATGAGGTTGAACTATCCGACTGGTACCGAAAAACACAAAATGCAAACATGTGTGGGCATATTAACGTAACCAATTTGTGAGGACGCTCCCCAAGACGCAGCCAAGTCCGACCGCAGCACCCCCGATGACACCAAGCTCAATTTTGTCAAGCACTACCGACTGTGACTCTGGTGACTTTAAACCATAGTAGTGGGAGATAAGAAGGTTCCTAAGCGCATTCCATGTGTATTCCTTGACCTTGAACGAGACGTAATATGCAGACAGGACCAGAGAAGTGACTGGAATAGCCATAGTATTTTCAACTGCATCCAGCTCTTTCAATGGTTCGGTAGTGGTAGAACCCAAAGTTTTAACGGCCAGATCTAATTGTTCTTTAGCGGTGGAAGTCTCTACTAACGGCTCAGTGGCTGAGACCAGCCCAGACAATTGCGCTTCAGCCAACGCCTGCTTCACCTTCTCCTCAAATGAGCCCACTAACCGCTTGCGTTTCCACGGCTCCAAAAGTAACTGCACTACAAGAAACAAGAATACGTTAATGCCCATGATGACAAACGTCCCCCACGTGGAGGTTCTTCTGATCTTATCGGACCAGATCTGTTCCTCGTGGTAGCGGGTTAAAATCGCCTGTGTCAAGTTCAGCTGGATCTCCTCCGCCTCATGCTCGGCCATCTCGAGCTTTTTGGAAAGTTCACCCTCGGTCTTTTCGTTCACGTGGTCGTTCTGGAACAACTCTGTGAAGCGCATCAAATCCGCAGACGTCCAGGTGTGTTTTCTCTGCAACAATTCGTTGACCTCCTTCTGGGAGGCCGACCTTTCACTAATAGCAATCGCGTAGGCCTCCTTGGAGGCCTTCACTCGACCGCGTGCACGTGCTAACAGCTCCTCCAAATTCTCAATCGACTCCTTCAATACCGCAATCCCCGAGTAGCCCGTCACATCGTTAAGGGTTTTGCTTGCCACCATGACGGTGTCTTGAATGGAGTCGAGGTACTCAGCGAGCTTCCGCGAAGCGTGGCTCTTGGCCTTATCGATCTGCGACGGCAACTGGTCGATCTGCTTCTTGGTGAGATGGATTTTGGACTGAAACTCCGCAGAAGTTGTGATGGGGGCGTGCTTCAGGATGATTTTCGCGAGCTCATCGGTAAAAATGGCGTCCTTACTGGATACTGTTGGGCTTGACTTTGTGGAATTGAACCGTCTGGCCAGTGCAAAGGCACGGGTGATTGTTGTGAAAGGTTTCACCAGTCGGAAGGGAAACATAGCGGGGGGAGAACAGATGCGAAGGGTAGGATGATAGTCGGTAAACGCCAAGAGTAGTAATAAAATATCGAGACCAGTAAAAGTGAAGTTTTCAAGCACGGTAGGATGTCTATGTTTCGCAAAGGACGCATCCTGGCCGATCTGAGGCTTCTATGAAAGTCTAAGTCCGAGTCAGAAGCAGGTCTTGTCGTTCCGCGAAGTACACTGTCGTATTTCCGCGAAATGCCTGGGCCTATCCGAACTTATGCACGAAAGTTTGTGCGTAAGATTTGCAGGGTGGGACACATTTAGAGCTCATTTCACTATGTTCCCACTGTCCTACCCACCCGACACATACAATGGCTGGCTTTGGTTTCAGTATAAAAAAGAATGAGAAAGTTTTAGATCCCCCTAAGAAAGTCTCCATTGGTTTTGGGTTCAAAAAAGCGCCAACAGCCAAGAAGCCCCTTGCCAAACCGTCATTATTCCATAACCCAAATGACGACGAAGAAGAGGAGGGAAAGATACAGAAAATCGATACCTTTGATTCCCGTAAGGGAGGCGCATTCCACAAGGATAACGTCCCAAAAATAGTTTCCCCGCTAATCATCAAGCCGGTGCCGAACAGGGACTGGCGTGCCGAGGCGTTGGCTAGAAAGGAACAGTCCGTGGATGAGCCACAAGAGAGGATGATTTATGGGTTGAACCAATTCACGACTGAAACCAACATCTCTAAAGATGCTCCAGAGACCGATGAAGTCATAAATACCCCACTGACAGCAGAGGAGCAGGCTCGTGCGGAGTTGCTAGCGAATCCATCTACGATGAGCACATCGGAAAAACTCACAATCCCCCTTGAAGGCTTCGACGAAGATCTGTACAAGCGGGATATCGTAAAAAGACCTGGAGCAACTACCCAAGACGAATACGAAGCAGTTCCGGTGGAAGACTTTGGAGCGGCCCTACTCAGGGGCATGGGCTGGAAGGGTAATAAGACCAAGAAGGCTTCTCTACAAAATGGAAGCAGTGCAGTTAAGAAGCGGCCAGCCTGGTTGGGTATCGGAGCCCAACCCTTAGACGAAGAAATGGCCAAGGGCCAAGTTCGTGGGATGGAAAGAGTGTATAACCCGATCGTGATGAGGGATATAACCACCGGGGAGATTATGGAGCTGTCACCGGCGGGTGGAAAACGAGTATACGAGAATGAGGGGAACGGAGTGGGGGTTAAAAGACGCAATGACAGGGATTGAAGGTGGTGAACAACGCCGAATTAACTACAGAGACACAAAGGGAGTTTGGAGCCGGGTCTAGAACCATTGTACTCTGCTTGCGCTACTGTCAATGCAAACGGCGTTAGGTGTATATGTACTATGAAATATCAATTAAATATAGTGAACCTTGAAACCCAAAACAAATGTCTTAGAAACAGAAAAAAAAAGCAAAACAGCAGAAACTTGAACAAAAATATACAAAAACCGAAGGAACAATAAGAAAAATGAAGATGAAGATGTGTGAAAACAGGGATCTGTGGATGAGAAGGGTGCAGGATAGGAATTGTGGCTATAGGGAGATTAGATCTACCCGGTAGCTTAGTAACGCTCCTTCATTCTGGAGGAAATAGTACGCAAGTTACCGTAGACCTTACCTGGCGGGGAACCCAAAATCAAAGAAACAACGGCTTCTCTGGCGATTTTAATATGAGTGAAACCACCCAAAATGTGGATTTTGGAGTCTGCTAACACGATTCTGGTTCTGGTGGCATTCTCAATGGCAAACTTGGTCTTACCATCCTTACCGGCAATACGGCCAATGGCACGGCCCATATGGTCGTTTTGCAAGGTCTTGACGTCCTTGATTTCGAAGGTTTCCATGTACAAATCGTCCAATCTCAAAAGGGCAATGGCGTCGTCGACATCGAAACCCAACGTAAAGGCCTTGATAAAGTCTGCACCCTTTTGCAAAGCACCCGGGTCGGTGGTGGTCTTACAGGTCTTGAGCTCGACGGTTCTCGTCTTCAAGTTCATTCTAACCTGCAACTTCAAGTGATCAACCAAGGATGGATAGATCTTGGTCCAGTTACCCTTCAATGGAGTCATTCTGTGGGGTGGGACAGGAACCTTACGGGACTCCAACTTTACCTTCATACCAGCGGTGGCGGCGGAGTTGAATCTTGGCTTTCCTGATTCGTCTAAAACAACCCCAGCGGTTTCCTTCTTACCAGCAGGAGTGGCGGTTTCTTCCGTGGCAACAGATTCTAACTGTGGAATAGAGGCATCAATGAGAATATCATCGTCATCGTGGACAATTGGCTGCGGAACTTGTTCGGCAACCTTCTTGATAGCAGTTGGGGCGGCCATGGTGGATGTATATATACGTGGGTAAAGAAGAACTGGAAAAATGGGGGATGACTTTTATCGGTGAAAAATATGTTGTATACGAGGGGTGAATCGAGTTGGCCTTGAGGTAGTGTTTCTCTGTGTTATTTGCCAAATCGGATTATGCGCCTAGTAAATTTTTCTGAAAAAAAATAAAAATTCCTCAGAAAAAAAGAAGTGCGGCTCTTCGCACCGGGTAACAATGTAGATACGGTGCCATGAGGGGGTCGTGAATGGGCGAAATGTACTGCACCGATCGAGGAGCTTTTAAGGTGGCGGCCCTAGAGCACAAGGAAGAGGATGTATGGATAGACCAAGCAAATAGGAGACTTTGGTGCGGAACGCTAGCATAGGAAGGGGCTGGGATAAAAGTTTTCCTGGAGACCAGGAGGTCCATGACTAAACGTGTATAAGACAGGTGGGTATTGAAAAATTGGACGAAATATGGTCCAAAAATAACCTCCAGGCAACTAAAACTGGTTTCTTCTCACGTAGCTCCAACCTGTCGGTTATCAGTTTTGTAGACGAAATTGACGTCTGCGATTTCCACCCCGCATCTAACCCCTTTATAAAACTTTCATGTCTTAAACTTCATCTTCCCCCCCTTTTCGCAGATCTAGAATTAACATTAGCCTTACTGTTGTTATGTATCCTCAAATACCCCTTCGCCACTTGTCAAAATTTATTTTTATTCTGGGGGAGGGGCACTACGGGCCAGTTTATTGGCGCTCTAACTTACTACGTAAATTATAGTAATCCTAATTTCCCACTTTCAAATCAATACAATGATAGCATTCCAAATATATGATTCTCGTTAAACGGCAGTAGCAAGCATAGCTAACCTCTCGATTCCTGACGTTGCCTCAAAAAGAAAGCTCGCATACTTGCTGAATGGCAGTGAATCTTGCTACTAATACGCGGTCTTGCTGCCTAGACAGCTTCCCCGGAGCCGGCCACGCGTTCAGCCCCGCCACGATCGCGTGCGGACTAGCGGGCAGGAAAAATTCAGCCAGTAGGGACGCGCATGCGAAAAAGGAACGTGATAAATCCCGCTCTCTCCTGCACATGCTACTAATTTTTCTAGAATATGGCGAAGTAGCCCTTGAAAGTTACAAAATAGCTTTCTAAACAACTAATTGCTTCGAGTTATTCCACTATCCAAACATAGTAAGAGTATATATATCCCGGGAAATATTACCTGCACATTTTCTCATAGCCAGACGCTAACTATACTCATCCGTGCTCCGTGCTTTCCGTGCTTTTGTGTTCCAGAATGGCCTCTTTTTTCAACCAAAGAGTTCTTTCAGGGCTCGTCAGGCCTCATCCACATAGCCTTCTTAGAGGCCACCCGCACATTTATATAGGCAACTCAAGCCTCTTCAGAGCGGGTTTTGCTTCCAGAAGCCCGCTCTACACCAGATCTTTCACATGCATTGCCTTCCTCCGTAGTAAACACGAGACGGTGGAAAAATCGGTGGCGTCTTCGCCCATTACCCCCATCTCCCCATACTCGCAATCGTACCTTGCCAAGAAGGTGACTAAAGAAGAGTTGCTCTTGCAGGCGGATGGGTTCGTGGAGCGGTTCAAGATCCGTAGCAAGTGGTTCCTCATCCGCAACCCCACACGGCCGCTCAACATTGACGAGTACAGCGCGGTTTTCTCGTGGGTGCTCATGGGCCACGTTTTGTGGTTTGTCTTGGGGACCACTACCTTTGTGTCGTTGTTGATTTACGGCTTCAATGTGTTGGTGAACAACGAAGAGTACACGAGCATGCTTTCCAGCGCCATCTTGGCCCACGGGCTTCACCTCAAGGTGACTCTCCAGGGCAAGGCCCTACCGGAGTGGAAGAATGGGATGCTTTCCTTTAACGATCTCATGGTGGAGTCGCTCCCTGAAACCGATCCTAAGATGGAGTTCGGCATCAAGATCGAGAAAATCAACCTTTCCTTGAGCTTCGCTAAGTGGAGTGAGGGAAGGGGGTTGATAGATGCGGTCGAGGTGTTTGGATTGCGTGGAGTAGTTAAGACGGAAAAGATGCCCGCATCCGGCAACTCCGACGAAGCCTACTGGTTGCCAAAATCATACGCCTTGAACTCCGTCAAAATCAACGACTCCTATGTCGAAATTCACCATAAGGATCACCAGAACGAAGCGGAGCCGATGAAAATCTCCATCTATAACTGTAACTTGCCGCAGTTGCGCTCGGAATGGATGTTGCTCGATTTCTTCAACGCGGATAACGTTTCCGGAGTCATTAACGGCTCCATGTTCACCATCCATAAGCGCCAGTCGTCTACCAAGGCCACGGCCTTTGTCAATGATGTGGAGGAGGACAATTCTCCATGGAAGAAGATCACCAGATTGCGGATCGACTCCGTCGATTTGAGCAAGTTTGCTCGCTTCAACTGGGTCAAGAAGGGCGAGGCGGAGTTGATCTGTGACATCATGTTGCCAAACGACGACCTCTTACTTGGCGAACATATGTCCGCTACCGAGCTCCAGGCTGGGATCACCAACCATCTCTACGGCTTTGTGGAGAACTTGAAAGACTTGTTCCACGATGAGAAGCACCACTCCTACGAGTACGACTCCAACGGAAACGACGCATTGTTGACCGGAGGCTTGCCAGCTCCACAGCAGAGACAATCTGCAGTTCCGTATGTGGTTATCGATGTCAAGTTCCAGTTTCAGGATGGCTTGAAAGTGTGTTTGCCCTCCACGTTGCCTGAGAACCCCCACACCCATGAGCCATTTGTGTCGCACCAAGATTTGAGAAGGATCATCAACTACATTAACCATGCCCAGTCAACGCTCAACAGCTCGGAAGCCGAGTATCCAGCTGGCGAACAAGAGTCCTACTTCTCTGCCTTATCTCCAGTCGTCTCTAATGCCGCAAACATCCCCGTTTCCGCCTTCCAGGACCATCCAGCCAACAGCAGTCTTGCCTTCACCTTCAGGGTCATTGCCAGACACGACCATTTACGCAACCAGACCACGATCCGCGACACCGGCTTGGTTGACCTCATTGTGCAAGAAGCGTACAATGAGGTGGTCAAATCTGTGGATGAATCCAACATCGACATATTGCAATTCAAAATTGAAAGTGAAAAGAACTACAACTACTGGAACCACTCTGTGTTTGGCTCGTTGTTGTTGGTTGGTTTAGGGTGGCTTAATTGATAGTTTTTATTTCCCCACCTATTTTATATTTCAGCATTTTTTCAGCATTTTTTTTCTGCCAATTGGCAGATTTTCATATTCTTTTACGGTTTTCGGTTTCTTTCCTGTTTAGTATTTTGTGCATTTTGGCTGTCTCTTTGTCTCATTATAAGAGCCCATGTTCGACTGGTGATAGTTCACCAAATATATCCATTCTATTTCACTGAAATGTGAGGGACAATGATTAAGCATGTGATTAAACATATCGTGATGCTTGACCAGTGTGGGATCTCAAGATTATGAATATTAAACTCAAGGTCATATCCAAGAAGCCTAGAGGTAAAAAGGTAGAGAGTTCAATGAGCCCTTTTATCTTCTGTTTTAGACCGACAGTACGATGTGTAGAATCTGTATCCAGGAAAGGATTGGTACGCTTTCTCGAGCCAAGGATTTAGAGCTCTACGGCCGGCAAACAGTAACCCTCAAGTCCAGAGGGGCCATATAAAGAGGTAGTTTCCAGTAGATGGAAAATGAATTTAGTTTAAAAATATTTTTATTCTTGTGGAAGATCGTGATTGTATTAAGTGGGTTAATTTGATAGTATCTTGTGAACAGATGACTGACTACAACCCCCTGACTGGAATCCTATCAGTAATCTTGAGATTGGGTGTTCTAATCACCCTTCCAAGATATGTTTTTGCTTCCCTGTGTATAGTTCAGGCTATACTCTACTGGGGATATTACTTTTGGCAAATGGGACTCCAGGTTTAGTAAAATTGGTACTTATTGGAAAATAAAATCTGGGCTTTGACACACAATAACTATCACAGAAAATATGTACTCTAACCGTAAAGAGCTTGGCTCCTATGGAGGCTTTAAACTAACTCTGAGGCTAGGCTTTAAGTTGTGATTTGCGCGATTTACTAGCGTTCTAGAAACAGCCAAGACACTGTACCCTTTACACAACTATTGGCAGTTCATGAATGACCGCATTATAGATTCTTTGATTCAATTCAGGACAAAAAGCTCGAATTTATGTATCAACATCCATCGTCATAACTATCACCGTTGAGGGTTGCAGGTAGATACGGCTCAGTTGGAACACAAGGTGGGTAGAGGACTATCTCATTGAGCCCATACTGCGAGAACCCCAAATAGATTTATTCTAACATTTATCTGGGAGCAAGCGAGTATTCCAGATATTCTGCATTTTGTAGTCATAGTCGATCTGGTTTACGACGTTAACTTCAATTTCCTATAATTAAAAAAACAGTCAAAAATATGCATCTTTTGGTTCTGTAAGTTAATCATACTTCCTTCCAGATAGGGAAATATCTATGTTTGTTAAACTAGCCTTATTCCTAAAAGGGCTACGCGAGCCGGTAAAGAGTCTCAGAAATTTACATAGCAATACAAAAACCAGGTTTCTGCATTCAGATATCGTTATCTAGCTGTATGCGATGCACCGACAAGGCAATATGGGGACACAACACGTAATATGACGATAACAGACAGGAATGTAAAATCGAATATTGACGAAAGCTTAAATCTGTAAAACGTAGTGAAAGTCACGCGGCGGCTGTAAATTGAAGATGTCCCCTTAGGAATTCCCCTACTCGCCCACACGCTTTTTAGAGTGCTAGACCCAGGTATCTGTATTTTCGCCAAACAGAACCCCCCCTCACTTAACTTCCTATTAGCAGCAATATCGCTGCCTGATGTAATCTTGGATCACTTTGTACCTGAGATATGACGCCCCCAATCCTTGAACTGCTGACCAGGCGTCTGTGGGCTAGCTCAGATGCAGGCTAAAATTTAACCAGATGAGGTAGTCATACCTCTGCGAAAGCTCAAAGTAGAAGTTTGTAACCGGCAGTTATACAAGGGGGGAGGTGGGATTTTAGGGTTTTCTAGACGCACAGGGGGATGGCTACCCGGAATATATATTAGTCATTTGAATAATGTGACATCAGGTGCAGAATCTCAATCACAGGCTTACCCTAACCGGTTATTTATGTAGAGCCGAACACATCGGGGGGGGGGGGGGTCCACTCGATGGCCCGTCCATGGAGATCTAGCACAAAGAAGGGAGGGAACATGGCCTGATATAGTGCCATCTCTCAACCGGGGAGTGTCTCTCACAGGCCAAGATAGGCATTTAACCAGACTACAAAAGGTGTAAATAAGTAACCTGTGACCAGGAGAGCCCTTTGAAATAACACAGAAATTTATACGGGATAGGTATTAACTGAGGAGTTTTTGATGCAGGGTGGTTGATACGGACATGTATTCCTAGCTATGGGATTGCAATCAGAGACAGATGGTGCTATATGAGCACGTTTTCAAGTCCACCCTCAGGGACGAGTTACTGTAGGAAGAGCCCTTGGTACCATTTATTGACCCACCCAAATTGGATATGTTTCTTTTTAGATGTGTCTTCATGTATTTTGCCGGTTTCTCCTGCTCGTGTAAGACATGTCTGCCACCGTTCAAGCATCGACACAGTTCTGTATGTAGACCCGGGCCCGCATGCAGATCCAACCCCGGAGATCCCCCAGGCGGCATTGAAAAAGAAACGTGTACTTCAAAGTCTCAAAATGAGTTAATAATACACTCGGATATTGGTAAGGGCAGGCCAGAAGACCAACAAGACAGGCGGGATCCATTCATGGCAAAGAATATTTAATTTCCGGAGCCTACAACTATTGTTAGATCGTAAAAGCTTTCTTCACCGGCTAGGATTAGGCTTCCCTCAGCTGGGATTATACTTCCTCCTCAGCTGGGATTAGTCTTTCAGTCCAACCGGGGTTAAACCTCTTACCCCAGCTGGGATTAGACCTCCAGCCCAGTTTTCAGATAAGATACGAGTTTACCGTTCTATTTTCACTACCCCATGGGAGCTAGAACACGTCGTGGTTCTGGACAAGGCGTGGAATGCTAGGCGTTCTATTCTGCCGGGATAGAGTTCCAATCGCCCGGTCCAGGCTCTGTCTAAACTGCACATCCGCATTTTATGCGCCACATAATTTTATTTATGACGTCTTTTGGCCCTACTCAAACCCCGGTAACACCATATCCACAAACGGCTCTATCCTTGTTGCACTCAAACCGCCCGTATAGCTCATTGAAATCCAAACGAAGTTTAGGGGACGGAATACACCTGTAGAGTATTTCCCTTAAACTTCTCGTTTTTTTTCCGGAGAGGTAACGTCCCATTAGGCTCGTGATGTGAGAACTCAAGAGTGCGGTGCCTCGGTGTTCTGATGAAGAAAACTTGAAGGTACATGCGTAGTGAAAACGCACTTAGGCTTAGGAGACGTTAAATTAGTGGCTTCTAGGCCAAGGGTGGGAAACTAGACCTTATGATTAGAGCCTAGTATATATAACGAGGAGTGCTTGCCGATTTTTCCTGCGTCAATATTGTGACACTAACTCATACACAGCTAACTAAACTTGTGCCTAGATAGATACGTATCGTGGTCGCTACGTCAGCTCCTTATTCCCGATATTGCTTACCCAAGACAAATTCGCACCTTCTGACAAGTCTCCTCGGTACAGCTAGCTGAGCTTTGCAAAAGTTTAACGTTAGTGCTAAAAACCTATTTATATCCTATCTGCAGGGAGTCTAGAAAGGCCTATTTCGTTCAAAGGACAATCACAGACCTGGCTGCGCCGCTGCTATCCACTTGCTTTTCGCATTACATCATTCTGCCTTGGCTGTTGAGCGAGAGAAAAATAGACTACGCAAACAAAAAAAAACTATTGTTATCCCACCTTGTAAACATTTCACAACGAGCACACACTCTTCCCGCTGAAACCACAGAAAAAACACGTATATACCAAAATACGCCACTAAAACACCCCCATCATAACGTAGCTCCTCCTATTGCTAGTTTTCCAACCCAGAGCTAGTCTCCTACTTCCAATATTAACCGCCTAACCAGCATATCGCCACCTAGAGCTATCACCCAGAGCTATCCCTTAGAGCTATCCCTTGGAGCTATCCCCTGGAGCTATCCCTTGGAGCTTTGACCCCTCCGATTTCTCTAATCTCTACCGTTACCCCCCATCTCGTAGCATGCTATCCAGTAGATCCCCTGCGATGGCATCACCCCACTCTATGGTGTCACCGCACTTCTCATTTCCACACACACCATCGCCGATATCACACGCCAGCTCTTCGCCCCACAGCCACAAGAAGATGCCGGCATATAACCCACTCCGAGAACTCAACAGTCCACGTCCCGCCGAAGGCAGTGATTACTTCAGTCTAGCACCCCCGAAGACATCCAAGGCTCCTCTCGTGACACATACCAACGATCCCTCGAGTCTCTTTGATGTGCCGCCCTCGCAACGGAATGGAAAGCAGTTGGTTCTCGATACGTGCCATTCAAACTCGTCCGTCACATCTTCCCACTCCGATTTCCACAGCGCCCAGCCCGGCCCCTGTAAGTCCGCCACGCCAGCGTCAGATGCCGACGGCGAAGACTCGCCCTTCCCCGGCCACAAGGCCAAGCAGCTCGGCCTCTCTCCCGCCGAGGATGTGCTCCCCTTAGGGGTTCTGCCGTTCAAGCCTCAGCCCCTTATCCGCAGCTCCACTTCTCTCTCACAATCTTCTGCCACCAGTGGCGCCTCCGCATCCTCTGGTAGCTCTGTCGTCACCATTCCCCGGTTCCCTCACTCGGCCATCGAATCGTCGTTCGACTTTGAACAGGGCGCAGTAAAAACTCCACAGAATATAGGCCACAAAACCACCATGTCGTTACAGCTTCCGGATTCCAAGCTGTTACCGTCCAAGTTGAAGAACCTCCTGACCAAGAGGGGCCTGCCGAAGGTACTCCTACCTCCATTAACCACCGCCAACTCCCCGGTGAAAGCTTTTGTGTCTACTATGCCCTCAGCCACGAAGATGTTAGGCGGAATTCCGCAGGGCCACTTACTCAATTTCCAGGCCCTTCCCTCGCCCATCGGCGGCCCCAGCTTACCTCGCTTGAAGCCGAAAGACCTCACGTGCCCGATTCCGGCGTGCGTGTCGTTTCTCCCGGGCGCGGTGCTCCACGACTACATCCGGAATATCGTGAAGAACGAGCATTTGGTACCGATGAACTTGCTTATCATCGATACCAGACCGTTCACCGATTACGTCAATGACCATGTGGTGGACTCGCTCAACATCAGTCTTCCTTCGACGTTGCTTCGGCGCCCTAACTTCAACCTAGCTCGTATTATCAACTCCTTAAGTGACTACGAGCAGTCGGTATTTCAGAACTACGGGGCGATGAACAAGCCTTCGACTATGGCTGGCCCTTTCTTCAACAACGGCGTCCCTAGCGGCGAGTTCGGGCTCCCGGCCGTGCTCCTCTACGATAACTCCTCCTCGGATGACACCGCCTCGTCCGTTGCCATCTCATACATGGCCTCCAAGTTTTCCCTGAACGAGCTGTGGAATGCGCCCGTTTTCATCTTGCAAGGAGGGATCCATCGGTTTAAGGAGGACTTTCCCGAAATGGTCGAGTCGGGCACGAATGAATCGCTTAACGTTCCACCCACTCCAAAAGGAAACGGCTCTTTGAGCAGATCCAACTCCCACAAGTCTCCCCGTCCAGTCGTCAGCTCCCCGGTGACTGAAAGCAGCACCTTTCAGCACTCTCCGGGCACTGCTCTGTCTTTCCACCTTCCAGCGACATTAGATACCGCGCGTGCCAAAACCGAGCCTAGAACCAAGGCCGAAAGCATCCGTTCACATACTACCGTTTCAATGGACTTCAAGCGCCCAAAACCCCCGGCCTTGGCCAGATTTGTTCTCCCGGCTGCCGCCAAGCCAGTCTTCAAGACCAGACACCACGAGGAGGTGTCTTCTGTCGTTCAGGATCCTACTCTCACTCTCAACATCTCCTTGGAAGACTGTTCCAGCGGTGAGGTTAGTGCATTCCCCGAGTGGCTCACGTCGTTCATCTCCGAAGAAGATATGGTGGAGTACATGGCCCTCAAGTTCCAGTTCTTGGAGAACAAGGAGAAGGAGCGCATGAACTTTATCTTCTCTCACTGCCCGGATTCCAGAGCCCGTGCCAGGGAGGCCTGTACCCGAATGCTTGCGGACGAGTTGGATAACATGGGCATGCCGAACGCCGGGCTCGAGCTCGGGGCAAAGAATCGCTACAAGGACATCTTTCCGTACGAACACTCGCGTGTGAAGTTGGGCAACTCATTGAATGGCTCTGATTACATAAATGCCAACTACTTATCGTCCACCGGCGCCGACTGCCCCAAGTATATTGCCTGCCAGGGTCCATTGAACGACACCATAGGTGACTTCTGGAGATTAGTGGTTGAGCAGGGATGCCCAATCATCTTCTCACTCACTGACAAGGTGGAGGGCGGCTCAGTTAAGTGTGCTGCTTTTTGGGAGTCCGGGGAGTACCACACCAACGGGTTGGCCAAGGTCACTGAGTTGGAGACTGTCAATGGCTTGAAGCTCAGCCATTGCGAATCCAGGATGGGGGTCGTCTTGCGCCGCTTACTCATTACCATTGACGACGCCCTTGGAGAGACCGTCAACCACGAGGTGCTCCAGATTCAGGTGCTCTCGTGGCCCGACATGGGCACCTCTGTGGAATCAGTTGATTTGATCTCTTTGGTTTCTATCAAGAGACACATCCTAGCACAGCTCAACGACGGCCAGACCAAAGGTATGAATGACCACAGCGGCCCGGTGATTGTACATTGTTCTGCTGGTTGTGGCCGCACGGGTACTTTCTGCGCCATTGACTCAGTGGTAGATAGCGTTTTGAACAATAACTTCTATCCCGAAAAGAAGCTCGGATTTGACCCTGTGTTCGATGCGGTGGATGGTTTTAGAAAGTACCGATTATCAATGGTACAGACGCTCAGACAGTATATGTTGGCGTATGATACCATTTTCATGTTTATCCGGTTGCAGTTGGGCAAGCAGAACGAGGAGTTCCTCAGACGCGACCATGAAAACTTGCAAATGGGGATCTTGAAGCGGTTTATTGATGACTTCAAGAATTTATAGGGCCCTCATTTTCCGTCTGCACCCTTTGGTTTGTCATCTTTCTGGTGAATCCGAAGGTGGGGCACGAGAATTCCGTTTGTGTGTTCTTGCCTTTCACGTTTATGTTTACGTTTATTATTTTTCTGGGCTTAGATTAATGTTTCATGTCTGCTAAAACTGTGTGGCTTTGTGCTAAAGTATCTGTAGGGTATTCACCCATGAATTTAAATGCCTTGCAGGTAACCAGGAGCTACCGTATATTTTAAGCATCTAACCAATGCGAGGTTTTGTTTACGGATCTGGGTAACAATACAAAATGTTAATTGGCCAAACAGCAAGAATCCGTTGAATTTTACATAAAACTTCCATTTCCAGCTACGTCCTAGGTATTGTGCTTCTGGCCTGAACCACGAAGGCAAATGTATCGGTTATGCGCCCTGCGCCAACATCTGTGAGATAACTTCTCCATACAGACTATTTTCATGAATATACGGGAAGTAAAGTGTAAACACCCGGGCTAGTTGAAGTAATATTACATCCTACATCAGCTGAGACGCTCGATAAAGTTACTACGTCTCCGACACAAGACCCAAAATAAATCACATCGCCCATCCGGCTACTTCCTGAGACCAAAATCCAGATACGCTTCTGTTCACATCTTTATGAGGCTAACACGAGCGAAAGCGCTACAAGAAAATCCCAGTGACCGAATACTAGTCTTTCGCGGTCACACACTCACTGGACGAGAGAGCATGGAAACGTTTATGGTCACCATTCGGTACAAGGATATCGCGCCCAAGAGACCTGTTGATTACACAGAGGGGATCGAACCCATCGAAGACACTCAGGAAAATGCACCTATAAAGAAGATAAAGCTCGTGTCAAAAGGGTTGAAAATTCGGATTCCTAGTGCTGCACTATCCACGTCGATTAGCAAAAACCCTGATATACCGCAACAGTGCTCCACGCCAGGGGACACGCAGCCCGCTAAACCGGATTTTTTTGCTAGTTTCGATGGTGACAGCTCTGAGGACGAGATTTTTACGAAAAGCGATGAGGAGTTACTAAATCAGCTATGTTCGCCTGCGGATACCGTGCAGAACTCTGCCCCGATCACTGCCCCGATCACTGCCCCGGTCACTGCCCCGATCACTGCCCCAATCACTGCCCCGATCACAACTCCTAAGGCACCTACCTTTGACGTCACTCTCAGACTCCCTCTGAGAAAAGCCGGGATCACCCTTAACGTTGCTTCAGTCCAGAAATCTATAGAAGTACCGCAATCACTAAATCTCACTACCTCGGTAGCCTCGGATACTTCTCCCACCGTTTTTGTAAAGACAGAGCACTCCACCAGGGAAATCCCCCTAGCGCTGGCGCAGTCACCCACCACTGATATACTAGGACAGTTTACCCTGATTCCCCACAAGTTCCTCACAGAGTTGGCGTTCGCAGGTCTTTCTCTCAGCGAGGAGGATGCGGAAATAATTGAGGAATCCATCAAAGTGTCGCTAAATGACTTGATTTTACCCACAAAAATCACAAAGCCTGTTCGTTCGTTCAAGTGTCGCCATATTCAGTGTTTTGACTTGAAAAATGTCTGTGACTTGTACAACCTCAAACCGCCAAACATCCCCACGGCCGCGGTCGCCTTTAACAAGCGACACTACGGCATGTCAGTAATGGCTTCCAATCCCAAAACGTACAGCAAAATCTCCATGGCAAGGCCCGTCCCGGAGCCCCAGCCCTACACGTACACCAGCCGCAAGCATGAGGTGAAGAGTGCCAAACCTCACATCGAGTTGCGCCGCTGTCCTGTGTGCGACGTCAAGTTTGACTTTTACAAAGATTTGTATTATTCAGACTTCTATTACTACATTTTGCCCAAGGTCAAGTACCGGGACGATATCGATGTGTTTGAAATCGTTCCAGAAACCGTGTCGTATCGGTTTGTGCTAGAGGAGAAGAAGCCTCAGGTAGCAAAGAAGCTGGAGAGCACACCAGAAATTATTGATTTAGACGATATCGACGAGAATGAGGATACATCTTATCTCTATAGAAAGACACAGCCCCCGCCCCCACCTCCGCGTGCCCCTCCACCCCGCCAGAGCTACGCCAGCATGCCGCTTGCCAGGCTTCCGCATCCAGTCCACGGAATGCGTCTGATTGCTAGCGCATATATTTTTGACTCAGATGACGGTTTGGACGACGGTTTGGATGAGTTGTTTCTTGGACTAGCAGAGAAACTGGGTGCGGTGGGCACCCAAGAGGACCCCCTTGTGATTGATTAGAAGATTCATTGTGCACAGAGACTAGCCACTTTGTTGGATGATACCAGAAAGGATGGCTTCATTGGCCAGTGCTCCTACCTGTCATACACCCTCTGTAGCTTGTCATGTCAGTCTAGCTGGTTCAACCAGTTTGCTCCCGCGGAGGAACCAGCAAGGATGGAAAAAGTTTTCTCATAAGTGGAGTTCATCTGAAATTACGGTATTCTACATTTGTGGTCTTGTCAAATACGGCTGTGAATGGCTTCTCGTTATCAATCCGGATGATGGTTCCCTCCGTGTACCAGCTTCCTTGGAATGCGACCGATAGGCGCAGAACAAGCCGGCCTGGTTATATATATGGATTCTAAAGCAAAGAAAAGAGCCAAACACACCAGATACGTACTAGTGCAAGGCGTTATCTCATGACCTAGGCGGGTGGCCATTGTAATTAATCCCCAGGACTTGGGCGAAGGAAATAGAACATAGCAGATCACTTCGGTGTGCCGTTTTCCGGTTTCAAGCCGAGGAATAGCCAATACCGAAATGGTAGTCGTGCTCTCTCTTTTAGGGGCTTACAGGACCTTCTGTGAGCCTCAGTCATTTCACTTTATATAACGGCAATATTAGCATGCTGGTCGACGTCATACCACCATATATGCAGTGACAATTTCCGCCGATCTTGCCAACTTTTATAACAGGAATACCTTAGATTTTTGGTCCCTTGTCTCTTGAACCTCATCTTATTCCGCATACTAATTGATTTTCCCTTCTGGTTTTAAACCTCCTTCAGCGGCGGTTGGCGTAGCTATATTGTAACAACCTTGGAAACCCACTCGGCATCACTCATAACCAATGCGCCAGTGCCTGCCTGCTGCGCCAAGCCACATATGGCGTGCGGACACCAGCCCTTTTAGGGATATAGCGGCGCCTGGCGTTTATCAGATACGTGTGCTTCGTTTTGACACTTTGCGATTCATTGCATTCAACCACAATGGATACCACAGAAGAGGCGATGTTCCGTAAGTATGATTTACTGCCACTTGATAGCAGTGCCCTATGGTGTCTATCTCTGACTTTGGTACTAACCGTCAGGCTCTGCGGAAATGTCGTTGATCCAGCTCTATGTCGCCAGCGAAATCTCCCGCGACGTCGTGTCGGTATTAGGGGAGCTCGGAACGGTCCAGTTTCGCGACTTAAATGAGGGCATTAGCTCGTTCCAGCGGTCGTTTGTTAAAGAGGTGAGACAGCTCGATATGCTCGAGAGACAGTTGCGCACGTTGGAGGACATCATAGAGAGCCACCCCGAGGTGCACGTAACGCGGACACACGTGACAGCGCTCATCCAGTCAAACATGTATAATAAGGCACCGGTCGCGGCGGAAATGGAGGACTTGATGCAGAGCATCGCGGGTATCGAGGCGCGCGTCGTAAACTTGCAGCGTGCGCGCGACGGTCTTGCGCAGCACCGTGCCGACTTGGTGCAGAACCGCTACGCCATCAGCATCTGCGATGCATTTTTCCGCGGTCCAAGTGCTAACCCTATCCGCGTTTCCATAGAAAGGAGCGGGTTGCTCGACCTGGAATTTGACATCGAGACTCAGGAGGTGAATGTCCTGGGATTCGACCAGGCATTAGATGCGCGCACCCAGGAGACGCCCCTGACTACATACGAGCCGCAATTGCGCTTGAACTTCATCACGGGGATCATTGACCGCGCAAAGCTCCCCCTTTTGACAAAGATCTTGTGGCGGACCCTTCGCGGGAACTTGGTCATGGACAGCCAGCCTGTCGACGCGTTATTACCAGACAAGAACGGTGTTCCCACGGCCAAAGACGTGTTTATGGTTTTTGTGCAAGGTGAGATGTTTAAGGCGAAGGTGCGCAAGATCATCGAGTCCTTGGAAGGGGTCATCTACCACGTCGACCAAAGCCAGCCGGAGCGTGTGGCAGCCTTGGAGGGGCTCAACGCGCGGCTCATGGAGGTGGAGCACGTTCTTGACGGGACCGAGGTGCACTTGGGAGCAGAGTTGGCGTACGTCGCGGAACACATCGAGCTGTGGGCAATAACGGCAAAGATGGAGAAGTCGCTTTTTGTGGTGCTTAACAAGTGCGACTACGACCCGACGCGCCGGTGTCTCATTGCAGAGGGGTGGATCCCGCGTGATCAGTTGGGCGGTGTCAAAAGCGCCTTGCGTGACGTGACGGAGCGTTCCGGCACCAACATCACATCTGTCGTCAACGAGTTGCAGACAAACCGCACGCCGCCGACGTTCCACCGCACAAATAAGTTCACCGCTGCATTCCAGTCCATCATCGATGCATACGGCATTGCAACGTACCAGGAGGTGAATCCTGGGCTCGCGACCATCGTCACCTTTCCGTTCATGTTTGCTATCATGTTTGGTGACCTTGGACACGGTTTTATTGTCTTCCTTATGGCGCTCTACCTCATTCTTAATGAAAAATCGCTTGCGGTATTTGACGGTGGCGAGATTTTCGACATGGCGTTCAGCGGCCGCTACATTGTGCTCTTGATGGGAGCGTTCTCGATGTACACGGGGCTCTTGTACAACGACATCTTCTCCAAGTCAATGACATTGTTTCGGTCGGGCTGGGTGTGGCCTGAAAAGTTTGCTGCGGGCGATACCATCCTGGCGAGCTTCAAGGGAACTTACTGGTTCGGCTTGGACTATGCCTGGCACGGCTCCGAAAACAACCTCTTGTTCAGCAACTCGTACAAGATGAAGTTGTCCATCCTTATGGGCTTCGTGCACATGTCTTACTCATTGTACTTCTCGTTGGTTAACTACCGGCGCCGCAAGTCGCGTGTTGATATTATCGGCAATTTTATCCCGAGCGTGTTGTTTATGCAGAGTATTTTCGGCTACTTGGCCCTCACAATCGTGTACAAGTGGACGGTCGACTGGCCGGCCGTGAACAAGCAACCCCCCGGTTTATTAAACATGTTGATCGGCATGTTCTTGTCGCCTGGGAGCGTTAACGAACAGTTATACCGCGGCCAGGCAGTGGTTCAGGTCGGTTTGGTCGCTATCGCGTTTTTGTGTGTCCCGTGGCTCTTGCTTTACAAGCCAATGACAATTCGTAATGAGATGAATAAGGCGATTTCCCAGGGTTACGCCAGTATTGAGGATAGACTCCACCAGGACAGCTTTATCATCTCGGACACAGAGTCAACCGAGGACTTTGTCATCCAGGACGTCGTTGAGCCCCACGACACCCACTCTTTTGGCGACATCATAATCCATCAAGTTATCCACACGATTGAGTTCTGCCTTAATTGTGTGTCGCATACGGCGTCGTACTTGCGCTTATGGGCGTTGTCGTTGGCGCACGCGCAGCTCTCGTCTGTGTTGTGGACCATGACGATCCAGAACGCTTTTGGTGCCACCGGCAAGAAGGGTATTGCCATGGTGTTCTTCCTTTTTGCCTTATGGTTTGTGTTGACTGTGTGTATCTTGGTGCTTATGGAGGGAACCTCGGCGATGCTCCACTCTTTACGTCTCCACTGGGTCGAGGCGATGTCGAAGTTCTTTGAGGGTGAGGGCTATGCCTACGAGCCTTTTGCCTTCAAGACTGTGTTGACTGAGAAGGAGATGTGATGCATAGAGGGAGGTTTGATGTATATAAGGTTCAAATGGTCAGCTGTGGTGGATTCTCATGCCCAGAAACAAATCTGAATTCCTGGTTGATCAGTTTTTTTTGAAACTTAACGGATGTTGATACAGCCGTGGTGTAGATGGAAAGTCGGCAACACACCATGGCAGGCCTATTTACGTAGCTTTTCATTGAAAATTGCTTATAGCTATCAGAATACATGTAATAGAATTTGAAAAAAAAAAAAAAAAAAAAAAAAAAAAAAAAAAAAACTGTAGTTTACCGAGTTAGATTCGAATGGAGGCTGACGCAACTCCATAACGATGATGTCATCGTCGGTACTTGAGGCTCCATTCAGGTTAGCCTCTAATGCTTGTCTCGAATTACACTGACGTAAATGTCTAGAAATCAACATAAATGCTCATAACTGAAAGTATTGAACTCACCAGATTGCTAGGAAAATGGCCACCCTGTTTCGTAGCCGCCTCGTATACTCGTATTTAATGCGCTCCTTGGCTTCAAGTTCCTTTTTCGGGAACACGGCAGCCTCCGGCCGAAGCCGCACGAAATTATGCGAAGACCTGCGACGTTGTCGTGTTTATTTCACCTCCATGCCTTGACCCCAGGACCTCATCGTTGACTTTCACCCGCATAATGACGATCAAGGAATCCTCTAGCCCAAAGGAGTTGACACAGCGGTTCACTCCGTTTGAAAAGCCTGTAAACCCCATTAAGGCCCCGGTATTTGACCTCACCCCGGAACAGCAGGACAAGTACGACAAGGTGTTGGCTCACTTCACCAGTTTGGATGGGATCGCTATGAACGAGGAAGCTCCAGCAAAGTCGCCCATTACCGATGCTGAAAAGTCCTGGTTGACCAAAGAGCAGTTTTTGCGGTATTTGCGCGCTACCAAGTGGAACGTCACCAACGCCATCAAGCGTATCGAGGAGACGATGATCTGGAGAAGATCGTTCGGGTGCAGCGGTACGGAAACGGACCTCCTTACGGCAGAGTTGATTTCCGAGGAAAACGAGACGGGCAAGATGTTCATTTTCGGTTACGACAATGATAACAGGCCGTGTCTCTACTTGAGAAACGGGTACCAAAACACAAAGCCCAGCATCAAGCAGGTGCAACATCTCGTATTTATGCTCGAGAAAGTTATCACCTTTATGCCGCCAGGACAAGACACATTGGCTTTGTTGATCGACAACAAGCCGCCGGACAGCAAGTTTGTGTCTTCCAAGTTCCCGCCTTTGGGTATCACTAAGCAATGTTTGCACATCTTGCAGTACCACTACCCAGAGAGACTCGGGAAGGGCTTGTTCACTAACCTCAACTGGCTCTTCTGGGGTTTCTTAAAACTCTCCGGGCCGTTCATCGACCCGTACACGCGCTCCAAAACCGTGTATGATGTTCCCTTTGTGGACTACGTACCAGCTGAGCAGTTGGATAAGGAATTTAACGGCAGTGCTGACTTCCAATACAAGCACGAGCAGTACTGGCCCACGATGTTGAAGATGGCTGAAGAGAGACACCGGACGTATGTGCGCAATTTTGAGAGATTGGGTGGCAAGATCGGGTTGAGCGAGTACGATTTGAGACTTCCTCTGGAAGATTAGTGGAAAGGGGGTTTATACAGATATAATGATTAATTGATATAAAGACGTATACGAGGTTGGAAGTAGGATTTGGGGTGTGGGGTTAGGTTGGACTGAGAGTGATAATATCGTTTACGTGGATAGTGTGGCAAAGTATACCTCAAAACGCATATATGTGGCGCAGGAGCTGCCGGATATGAATTCGCTATGTAAACACCAGAAGTAACGGGTATGATTGATCTCCCCTCCCTAATTACACACACCATTCTCATTATGAGCACCCGCCCATTTTTATCGCACATCCCATCTAGTACTGGACCCAAGAAGGGCCGCAGGAAGGACCCCATCGAGCAGTTCATTGGCAGCAACCAGGTGATACTCCAGTCTGGGTTGAACCAGTTGCGATACATGGTGCTCGTTGAGGGACTACTCACCCCTGAAGGATACGAGGTACGTTCACCACTAGATACTTCTTGGTTGATACTAACCTGTTAGACCTGCCCGTATCGAACGTATATCTGGTCTATTCTATTGCGGGTGCCCCCGCTAGACACCCAGGACTACTTAAACATCGTGGCGCAAGGCCCGCCAGGGGTGTACGCCAAGATCAGAAACGACACGTTCCGCACTCTCACCAAGGACCTGAAGTTCAAGAAGAAGGTATCAGAGGAGGCCTTGATCCGTCTTCTCTGCGCTTTTGCGTGGGTACAAGAGTACAACGTGGAACAACAAGGGCTCCAGGACTCCACCTTGCCTATCGGGTATGTCCAGGGTATGAACGTACTAGCAGCGCCTTTCTTGTATATCAGCAAGAGTGAGACAGAAGCATTTGCCTTATTTCAGGCGGTGATGGAGCGGAATATTCCGTTGTATATCCTTCCGACGCTCAACGGCGTGCACACTGGGTTGCGACTTGTAGATATCTGTTTACGTGTCGTTGACCCCGAACTCTTTGGATTTCTCCAATCCAAGTTCTTGAAGGCAGAAATCTATGCCTTTGCCTGTAAGTAATTTTCAAGCTTGTACTACATGGTTACTAATTCTTCTAGCTGTATTAACGCTCTCAGCATGCACGCCTCCGTTGTCCGAGGTACTACACCTCTGGGATTTTTATTTCGCCTATGGTGTACACATGAACGTCTTGGTGGTTGTTGCTCAGTTGATCTTGATAAGGACAAGAATTTTCGAAAGCAGTCAGCCGATGACTTTACTCCGCACTTTCCCAGATTTACAGGCGAAGGAATTAATCAAGCTAGCAATCAGCTTCATCCCCAAGGTCCCGGAAGACATATACAGCCTTCTTGTGCGGCATCCGTTTGATTCTGGGATCCAGGATATCGTCAAGAACACAAGGCTATAAATTGGCGCTAAGCTAAATCTCGGGTTACAAAGTCAAACACGCGCAATGTGGATAAAACTCCATGATACATACCAGGTCCAATGTAACGTCCAGTTTCCCGTAGTAAATACTTCTAGGCCCGCCAACTTCAAATAAATGGTCTCCGAATACTGTTCCATAATTGTACGGTTAGGGGTCCAGATATGTACATTCACTAACGCTCAGTCAGCGGTTTAAATCTGTATCTCGGGTCATGAAAGTTCTATATACATATACGTAACATAATTCTTCAACATCTTCAGTATCCACTAGTAACAGACCCTTCTCTCTGTTAACCCTTTAGCTGGTAAGAGCTTTTGTCTTAGAAAAGATCACACGTGAAATCTTCGTCGGAGTAGAAACTTCCAACCACGGTTCTAAAATCAAAGGTCCGCCCAACCATCCCGTGCAAAGCTTGCTGGGCCCCCGAGAGAGATGAGAACTTGACAAAAATTGCACCGACACCAGGCTCAAGCTCTGCACCAACGACCGGTGTCTTGGACGGTCTGGGAGACCTCACCGCAACTACCTCACCAAAGCGAGAGCACTCCTGCTCAACTTCGTTTACCACATCAGCGTGCAAGCTCTCGGAGCTCAACTCCGCGACGGTTAGTAAGTTGTAAAAGGCAATAGCGGATGACGGCTTGGACGAGGAGATTCCGGACCCACGAGCAGCGGCAATAAGGGTCTCGTACGTCACCTCAATCTCCTGTTTGGCACCGGTGCAACTACCAAAAGCAATGGCGGGTTTTTCCTTGGAGAACGTGTTTCCATTCAACTTTTCCAACGCCGGGTTGATCAGCTTTGAATCTGCAAACTCAAAAAAGATAGTCCCCAAGAAACGCTTAGCACGCGAGTATAACGGCTGGAACGCCTTTAATGTACCAAGAGTTGCTAGGAAAGCCTTCACTTCTTCGACGTTGACCTCAGGGTCCACGTTAGTGACGGTCATCTTGAAAAACGAATCAGCAACATAGGGAAGTATTTCCTCGGAGCGCGGTTTATCATGGTTGTCCACCACCCGGGGAGTGACATACTCCTGCGGTCTGGAAGCGTTCAACACCAACTCGGTACCGGGAACGGCAAAGTTCTTCATCGATACAACCACGGTTGCAAATACAGCGTTACTGAAGGTTAAGCACAACTTGGTCTGCTTATCACACACACGGGTACTGTCAATGACCGTTTTGGGGTTTTCTGTTTCGGGAATCTCCATAGACAACACAAAGTCTTCGATCCACTTGGCCACAGTGGCGGGATCGGTCTTGGAAAAGTTACCAGGGATGATCACACTCTTGGCGGAACGCGATGCAACGGCTTCAAGATGCGAGTCTTGGTGGATCTTTGCTTCACTCTCGTCCGGCTTCAAGCTCTCGATGGTTTCATTCTTAGGTCTGCCGGGTAAGTCAAAGAGACCGGACGCCTTGGCTCTATCAGTAGAAACGCTCTCAAACCCAGAGGGCCTAATGTCCCACTTAGATCCGGCTCTGTCATACTTGTTGATCGGAATCACGTCGGCCAACTCCTCCTTGGTGTATGCATGTTTGCTGCTTCTGGGAGGGTACCCTGCGTCGCGTGTGTCTCTACCCCCGTACCCACTGTCGCGAGTATCCCTGCCTCCGTATCTGTCTCTGGAGTCACGGTGCGCACCGCGTGGCGTATAAGAATCACGACCCCTATACGAGCTGCCCCTGTCATAGAGCTTGTCGCTTCGATAGTCCTCTCTCTGCATGTGTCCTCTGGTATCACGAGGCCCAGAACGGTCGTCCCTGTATGTATTTCTGGTGTCCCTAGTGTCTCTGGTGTCCCTAGTGTCTCTTTCTCTGGGTCTGTTGTCCCTGCTGTCTCTTGGTCTGGACTCATTCAGTCTAGTATCTCTGAGGTCTCTAGGTTTGTTGTCCCTGAAGTCTTTGTCTCTTGTGTCGTCACGTCTGGGACCTCTGGTGTCTCTGGTCGGATTAGGGGAGTAGGAACTGGCGGCCCTCAGTGGGTCTCTAATATCACCATGCTCGACTGGTTTTCTCAGATACAATGTCGATTGGTCTGGCCTGGCGGCTGGCTTCTCGCCTCTGCGATCGTTCTCGTAACCGCCCCTTCTCTCGTTTTCGTAGCCATTTGAGGCTCTTGGAGCAGTGGGTGCTACACGTGTTAGTAACTCAGGGGATATTTGGAAATATCTCGGTACATACGGTTGTAACTCATGGTGGGTGATGAATGGTTGTGTTTCAGGTGTGTTTGTGTGATATGAAAGAAATGTTTTAGTATGTAGAATTTGCTTCCCCCGGTCGGTTAGTGCACGCTCTGATTGACAGATATGCGCGTGTGATATAAGACATTTTGTGAATTATGAATTAAATCTGAATAATTACAGAGCGTTGGATTAAGCATGAGTTGTTTTTACAAAAAAAAAAAATATTCAGCTGTCCGTTCTAACTGAAAGTAGCCAGGACAGATGGTACACACGAGATGAGTACAGGCATGTCCCAATGAAGCTCTCTCTTTACTCAAACCAGTAGAATATGCCAAATATTGATTGCAACAAGTTCTATAGCTCCTTGAAGCTTACAATCAATGAGTTTCATTTTATAACTATTATTGTTAGCTTAGCTTACCATAAAGATCGGTATTGGAAAGAAATGACCTTAGTATGATCTGAGGTCTTCGGTGTACCCAAATATTATCGAGGCGGTTTGCCGAGACCCGACCCAAATACTCATTAGCCGCCGTATCACACCATCAGCGTAAACAGTACACGTGATGCCACTGCCAGCGCACGTCCCGGAGCGTCAGACACCTCTGAATTCTGCTGGCGTGTACACGCCCAGAATATCGATGCAGGCAACGGCTACGTATCATCTATAATCGCTGCCTTCTCAATTACTTATTTCCTCTTCTCTTTCCCAGCATAGCACCTCAACATGCAATTCACTACATTGGTACAGATTTTCATGGCACTCAGCCCTGCGCTTGCGGCATTGGTCGGGGTGGACTTTGGTCAGGAATTTACCAAGTCGGCGCTTGTGGCTCCTGGGATTAACTTCGAGATCCTCTTGTCGGCTGACTCTAAGCGCAAAGAAGTGTCTGGTCTCGCGTTAAAGACCATCGGTAAAGACGAAATTGAGCGTTTGTACGGCTCGGACGCTGTGACGATTTGCACGCGATTCCCTAACGCGTGCGCCTTGCACTTGAAGTCGATCATGGGCCGTTCCTTGGACGATGCCAGCGCCGTGGCATACGCCCAGACGCACTTCGGCACGATCTTGAAAGAATCCAAGAACAACAGAAACACAATTGCGTTGAACATCAACAAGCAGGACTACCTTGCAGAAGAATTGCTCGCGATGTCGCTCGCTGACATCAAGGCGCGCGCGTTGAAGGAGATCGCGGCCGCGCATATCGGTGCGCAGACTGCGGACGACTTTGCAATCACGGTACCAGGGTTTTTCACGCAATCACAGCGCGCGGCACTCTTGGATGCTGCGCTGGTTGCAGGGCTCCGCGTTGCGGGGCTTGTTGACGACGGGGTCGCCATCGCGGTCCACTACGCCAGTAGCCGTGTATTCACTGAGGAAAAGGAATACCACATAATCTATGACATGGGCGCCGGCTCCACCAAGGCTACATTGGTCTCGTTTGTCCAGAACGGCACCGCGACAACGGTCGAGGTTGAAGGCTACGGCTTTGACGCGACGCTTGGCGGGCATCTCTTCACTGAATCGGTCTACGAGGTCTTGAAAGCAAAGTTCCTCGCCACGAACCACAAAATTAAGACAAAGACGTTCTTGGCGGATGCGCGTGCGCAGGCGCGCTTATGGCAGGCTGCCGACAAGGCCAAGTCCATCTTGAGCGCCAACACCGAGGCCAAGGTTGCGGTCGAGTCACTCTATGACGACCTCGACTTCAAGTCGGTCATCACGCGCGCGGAGTTTGAAGAGTACAATGCTGCGGGGATGAGGCGCATTACCAGCCCTCTTCTCCACGCCTTACAAGGCTCAACAGTCACCTTGAAGGATGTCAAGTCTGTCATTTTGGCCGGTGGGTCTACGCGCGTGCCGTTTGTGCAGGCGCACCTTGCGATGTTGGCGGGCGAGGATTTGCTTGCGCGCAATGTCAACGCGGATGAGGCTGCGGTCATGGGCGCGACCCTTCGTGGAGTCCAGCTCTCGGGGATGTATCGCTCCAAGAACATTGTCGTGATCGAGCCGTCGTTGGACGAGTATGATTTGAAGTATACCGCCGACGGCAAGGCCACGGAAGTTGCCGTCTTCCCGCGCGGCTCCACGGTCGGCAACACCACGACTGTGGAGCTTGTTGGCATCGCGGACAAGCCCTTTACGCTCGACATGTACGAGAACGGACACTTGTTGGCGCTGCATGAGTTCAAAGACATCAAGAAGGACATCAAGGCGGTGGTGGATGGCTGCGCAAGCGCAGCTGATGTCACTGTATTTGCCACATTGTCGCTCGACCCGAGCCGGATCTACGATTTGGTCAAGGTCGAGGCCCGCTGTACGAAAATGGCGGAGACTGAAACAGAAACCACCGAAACTACTGATACCAAGACGAAACCTAAAGTTAGGGGTAAGGCCACCAGAACGTTACTCGGGGTAACAAAGTACCCAAATGTCCGCCCAATGGGTACCGCCTCCAAGTTTACCTCCTCTGACAAGCTCCGCGAGCTCGTGCGCAAAGATAGACAGCGTGTGGAGCTTGCCATTGTGCGCAATGACCTTGAATCTCTCCTCTACAGCTTGAGGAGCCTCTTCGACGAGGATGACATTGTAAACAACTTCGCTCCAGGGCGTCTTGAGATTATTGCATCCAAAGTTGCTGGAGAGTTGGAATGGTTGGAATATGACAGTGACGGCGCCAAATTGGCCGAGTTCAAGACCAAGTTAGCCGAGTATCAGGCGTTGAAGTCGGAGATGCTGTTGTTTGCGCAGATCAAGGATGCTTCGTTGGCGAAGGCCGATTTTGTCGAGTTGCTCAGCGAGGGCAAAAACAAGACGTGGAACTTGCAGGACTATGTGATGGACCTTCTCGACGAATCGTTGGAGTGGGAAGGCAAGTTTACCAAGTTGGGGCTTGACTTTTCCAAGGAGTCAGCTAAGGTTAATGTCGAGTTTCCGTTCAAGAACAACGAGATGGACGACGCCATGAAGCACTATCTCGCGGAGTTTTCCCGGATAAACGGCTTGATGGATGGATCTGCTGTGGGGGTAGACGAGACTGCGTTTGACGATATGACGGATGGTGAAAAGTTCTTGTTGAAGCTCTCGTTGGAGAAGATGCTTGATAAGATTGACGGAATTTCGGCGTCGTTGACCGCCGTGTCGAGCAAGCGGAACAAGCTGCTTCAGGCGAGACTTGCCAGAGCAATCAAGAAGCAGAAGCGGGAGGAAGCAGCGGCGTTGGAAGCTGAGACTGAAGCTGAAGCCGTAGTTGAGGCTGAACACGCTGATTCTGGTGACAAGGTCGAAGGTACAGCCGAAACCAAGGCAGATACCAAGACTGAAAAAGGTAAGACGGAAAAGGGCAAGGTAGGGAAAGACAAAATCAGAAAGGGTACTTCCGGGAAGGGTAAAGCCGTCGATGCCGAAGCCGAGAAGACCAAGAAGTTGCTTGATGATTTCTTAGCGCAGATGGAGGCTGACAACGCTGAGAAAGCCAGACAGGCTACCGAGCATGATGAGTTGTAGTTTAGAGTAGAACCTGTATATTTAATCAATCAGAGAAGGAGTAATCAGGGGTATCAACGGATATTATTAGGCATAATTGTTTTGTGCTTTTTATATGGAACCCAAGAACAAAATGCTGCTATCAAGGCAGCGATATTTTGGAAGGTTAATTACCGATATATATGTCTAAAGCAGCAGATGCGATCTCTGTAGTCATCGGAAGGTTTTTGCTTTCTTTAATACTTATACAACTTGCCCTGATTCAGGTCGATGCCCATCGTCAACGGAGTCTTTGCGGTACTATTCGATACATCGTGATTAGCAATACATTTCATATCATTAGCCATCCACGTAAACAAAATTGATTAAATTAACATCTATTGTTTATCCTCGAACTAGTCAGCTTGGCTACCCCTTACGGCCCACGTTGTCTCCCAAGCAACGGGGTGAACCGGCAATCTTAGATTTGATTTTGCGGGGGTTATAGCCAAATAATCACACAGACCACAAGTTATATATTGGTTAAATCATTCAAAATATATCACCTTCGTTACTACAACTCAGTTCTTATCAATTTCAATACCTATTTTCGATACAAACTTAGCTGCTAGAAGTACACACCTGCTTCTCTACAGGCCTTTCTCAATAGGTCGCAAATTCGCCCTGAGAACATGGTTAACCAGCGACCTTTAGCCTAACACCAATTCGTAAATAATCACTATGGTGTTGATTCCGATTAACGGCAATCTCAACAACGTTCTGGTGGCGCCAATTAGGTCGACAAGCCTGGTCTTGACGCTGCCCTCCCCCGGGTTACTGAAAGCAGCTTGGTCTGACGTGGACCATCCAACTATAATGTTAGTTATCATGTTGTGGTACTTTTCCTATTGGACAGACCGCAATACGTACTTCTGCTGAGGAATCTGTCCTCACTAAGAACCGCAATGCCGTTAACAAGTAAGAGAGTGACTGTGGGAGTTAGTATTCCGTAAGGGTTACCCATAAAGCTCATACGTACCATATAGAAATTTTCCAATACCAAACATTGTGAATGTGAATGAATTAAGATGATGGAAAGGTATGTCTTTGTGTGGTTTGAAGGCCATTGAAGTCTGATGTGTTAGCGTTAAGCTGGAGAGAGAAAGCTTGCGTGCAGGCCGTTTCTGCCTCCGGCAACAACTTGGTTGGAGGCGCGTGTAATAGTTTTAGGGTGTTGCGCATTTTCAGTTTGGTGTATATTGAGGAGTAAAAGGCCGATTAACTCTGAAAAAATCGAAGTCTAGTATTATACAGGTATTCCGTCTCCATTGTACGCATTAAGGTGCATATCATAGAAAGATGTGTCAGTACTATCGATATAGATTCCAGCGCTGTTTAACAAAGAGGGCAACATACAACTGGAGGTTACGCCTCAAATCTACTGACGGTTACATCCGTTTATTTGCACTCAAGAGTACGTATCGGGGCCACTTTTAGTACGTGCATTGTCTTATTGAGGATTCACAAGATGTTTAACTCAACACCCTTTTGTAACGTTTACTGAAAACCTAGGGAGGTAATTAGAGGAACCGATTAGTGGTTGAATACGGTAAAACCAAAGGCCAACCTAATAGAAAAGTATACAAGATAAATGAAAAATTATAAAGCATGTAATCCTATGGCACTGATCCACAAACGACGAAGCTCCTTTAGAGTACCATTTAATGGTGACGGCCATGATGGCGGTCATGACGGCGGCTGTGACGGCGGTCGTGGCGGCCATGGTGATCACTGTAGTCGCTGCCAAAATCGCCACAACCGCCCTGATAATTGTGATGGCAACCATGACAGCAGCCATGGCTATAGCCACGATGACAGTTACCGCCGAGAATGGAACCACCGTGAGACATAGGACCACCACCCATGCCACCAAACGGATTACCACTTGGTCTGCAGTAAGATCCACCGTAGCCGTTGTGCCTGCGGGAGGACCTGGTGAGAAGAGAGCCTACGAGAGCAGTTCCTATCGCACCCACACTGGCACCACCAGCAAACGAGCCCATGTTGGACCTGGACGAGGAACTGCTATTCTGCGCGGCTTGAGTCGCTTGGAAATTAGAATACTGTGATCGCTGCTGTTGGTAATCACTGCTGTAGCTTGGCGGTTGTTGGTTATTGCTATAGTTTTGCTGTTGGTAGCTAGCATTGTTGTTGGGATATTGTTGTTGATTGCTAGAGAGTTTTTGTTGGCTGTCATGGGTCTGTTGGTTGTTACGACTCTGGCCATCTTGGTTATACTGGGTCTGGCCACTATATTGCTTCACATACCCAGGGGAAGGAGAGGTTGGCTTTTCCCAGCTGGATTCACCGGTGTAGATATCCACATAGTAGAACGTCTGGTATTCTTCGTCAAACTTCGCACCCCAGCTGATAAGTGGTTAGTATTGTTGCCAATAGCGGAAACTATAAACCGGTACGTACCCGTGGGGCAATTCAGGGTCCTGTAGAATGGATGAGTACATTGTTCAAAATCTGGATAGTTAATCTAGAGAGGAAATGAGGTTTAACGACTGAGTGGCAATATAGGAAGAGGGTAAAGATATAAACCTTTCGCCCCGCCAGAAGTACAGGGCTCAAGTTTTGATATAATATCTGAATCCTGGTCTCGTTTGAATGCCCCGAGCTTGTGCTGCATGTACAGCCCCCAGAGCAAGAGACGATGAAACTGCGAACATTGTCCGGTACAGATCCTTAGAAGACGCTCGCTTCGTAGGCTTAGTGCTCGCAAGTACCCCTTCCCTGTGTGGCGGAGCTTCAGGAAGCCTAGTTCCTTACCTTGAAATTTACACAATAGATGGCATTCTCTGACGGTTAATACACCTAGTATAACATTGCAACTTGGTAGCTCTCTTTTTTCGTTGAGCTGGTAGCCAAAAACTCACAAATTTCTTCCAAAAATTTAACATATAAACTAACCTCGTGCAGCTAGTGGGAATTATCAAATTGTTCCATGCATACGAAATTGGACTGCGTCAAACCCTCAGATAGCTAGCAAACACAGGATAATACTGCCACACAATAACGTAACCGATAATGCAATGGATGCTTACCGGTTATTGTCGAATTGAACTACAAATGTTAAATCTAGCTGGTCTAGGGGCACTAGAGGAACCTGTAATTATTGAAAATTATATATAAATTAAAGGGGCTAAAGGCTGACAGCGCTTTATCGGTAGTGAGAAGCGATTTCGATATTTTGGAGATTCACCACTCTCACCAATCATTCCCCCCATCGTTGTTATCATCGCCATAATCGTTGTTATTATCACCATAATCGTTGTTATCATCGCCATAATCGTTGTTGTTATCGCCATAATTGTTGTTATCGTTCCTATCGTTCCTATCGTCATTGTTATCACCGCCATAATCATTGTTCTCGCCTCCATCGTTGTTATTACCACCATAATCATTGCTATCGCCTCCGTCATTGTTGTCGCCCCCATAATCATTGTTATTGCCTCCGTCGTTGTTATCATCCCTTCCAGAATCATTGTTGTTGTCATGGTCGCTATTACGGTTGCCGCGTCCAAATCCGTCTTCATGGTCGCCATCGTGTCGTTCGTCGTCGCGCCTATCACCGAATCCACCATGATTCCCGCCACCGAAGTCACCTCCAAACATACCTCCCGTGCCGAATCCGTCATTGGGAGGGCGGTTGTAAGAACTGCTGAACCCACCGTACCCAGGATAATAGCTATTGCTAGAAGATGAGTTATGGGAGGCACCATGGGATCCAAGGAGAGAGCCCAAAATCCCACCAATCCCGGCACCACCTGCAGCACTTGCAAGGGTACCAATGTTGAATTTTGAGGATGAAGACGCCTGTGTTGTAGATTGGTTCAGCAGCGATTGTGGTCTTTGCTGGGGCTGCTGATATTGTTGCTGGGGCTGTTGGTATTGTTGAGGCTGTTGTTGGTATTGCTGCTGTTGGTGTTGCTGAGTGTTCGGAGGAGGACCCGGAGGTCTGTCATTATTCTTTCTGCGGAAACCAGGCGAGGCAGTGTTTGGCTTTTCCCAGGTGCTTTCACCGGTATAAATATCGATATAATAGTATGTTTTGTACTCCTCGTCGTATTTCTTCCCCCATCTTTCAACAAAACTAGTTAGCAAACATCGGCGTCAAAAGGAATGTATACGTACCCTTGGGGAGAGTCGGGATCCTGTCTGATTGGTGCTGACATCTAAGCTCGGGTATTAGTTTACCTTCGGGGTACTCTGCGGAGTTGAGAGTATAAATATAATGGATATTTTAGGCAAAGTATGCTTGGTTCGATGTTTCTGTGAAAGCGGGTAAGCCCCAGGGATGGACCAGGGCGTCTGTGCTTGCAAGTCACGGCTTATCTCTGCGTTTCTGGAACCTCAGGGGTGTGGGCCTCAGCCCGCCTCAAACTCAAATGTGGTTGACACGCTAGTGAAATATTGTTTGCCCCAGACTGATATCCAGTTCTTGGAGCAGCAATCTTGGATTAATTTAAGTTATAAGTTAGCTCAGTAATGTGACTCCATGACCAATACTGAGTATAGCGATGCAACAACGTGACTCTGCAACAACGTGGCTCTGCAACTTATTTCTAGACCTCGTGACTCCGCTCATCTAGCTAACTCCCTCTATTTATATACTTTCATTCTGCGGATGTAGGGTGCGTAAAACTCTCCCTTCGTTCTCTTTTTCCTTCGATAGTTTGACAGACGCAACAAGCTAGCACAACGAATGCACTAAAGTGTAATCGCCAAAGTGATGCGGGATCATTCTGGGCCCTGGACCACCACTTCTATTAAACCCAAAACAAGCTCTATCGATTGGATATACAATGTAGATATTGAAGCTATGAAAGTGATACAATTATAAAATACGCGTGATAAAGGAACCAAAAGCGAAAAAAAGGATCCTGGGTACAGGCCGTTAAAGAGAAGTATGGGTTTTTTCTCTGATTTCGACCTCAACATCAGCCTTGGAGGTGAGAGACCCTTGTCCCATTTCTTCCTCCAGGGATCCAACGTCACCCAATAAGCTGATGTCAAAGCCAGTACTCTCCAAGTAGGTCAAGAAACTGGAATCTTCCTCCTGGATAGCTTCGGTGTCAACTCTTGGCAAGAGGAACAACACCATCAACCCGGAGAAGATACACAATGAAGAAGCAACCCAGAACGGAGCTTGGTTACCAGCAGTAGTATCCGCACCACCGGCGTTCTTGATGATAACTGGGAAAACCCATGTACCGACAAAGGCACCAATCTTACCAATGGCAGCAGCAATACCGTAGTACTGCCCACGGATGGCAGTAGCGCTAGTCTTGGATGCCAATAACCCAATGTTATCACCTGGTCCGAACTCACCCAACGTCATGAAAATGCCGTACACGACAACGAAAGGACCGGTGTGTTGACGCAATGTTTCGTACTTGGCCGCCATGATGAAACCAACCAAAGCCTGGAGAATAACACCCACGGAAAGGGTAAGACGTGGGCCAAAGTAGTCAGCCGAAATCGCACCCAAAAAGGCACCCGGAATGTAAAACAAGTTTAACACAATGTTCCAGCCAAAGGTCTTGTAGAGGTCCCCATCTGGGATAACCTGCGCGATAATGTAGGAAGAGTAGATGCCGAAGGCGTACGCCGAGAAATCGTAGATGAACCAGACAAGAGAAACAATCGTCAATCTAAACCAGTAAAACTTGATAACACTCCAGTACGGAACGCGAGTTCTCTTGAAGTTTAACTTGGTGAATTGCTCACCCTCCTTGAACTTCAAACGCAAGAAGAACAAGGAGAGCGGCGGAATAGCACCAAGGCCCAAAGTGATTCTCCAGACCGGAGTCAAATGATCCTTCCCACAGATTACGAGTAAAATGTATGGAACCACCGCCGAGACAACGAACCCGAAATCAATCATAAAGTTGGTGAACCAGCAGAACCATCTGTTTCTCTTACTCGGTGGCATTAAAGCAGAAGCTTCGGCACAGGCGACAGACCCGGCCGGGTATTCGCCACCAATACCGACCCCAAGGAAGAATCTGTAGACAGTTAATGCGGTAAACAACCCATTTGCATCGCTAGCGTTCTTACCCCACGAGCCAGCGCACAAAATGGCAAAGATAATCAAGATAACGGTCGATACCATCATCCCGAGCTTACGAGAGTGGTAATCAGAAATGTATCCGAAAACCAACTGTCCCAAAACGGTACCGGCAAAAGCAATAGAGGAGACATTGGAAATCACGTTCGAAGTCGCGTACTGCTTAGGGTACAAAAGACGCAAGCACGTAGAGGCAGTACCAATAGAGTTATTCACGTACCCGTCGGAGAACAAACCAGCACCAGCGGTGAAGATTGGCCATTTAGACGGTTTGCTCGAAACACGGAGCTTTTCGTTCTTCATGTCAACGGTCGCACTTCCACCGGAAAAAACTTCGTCATTAGCATTGAAGTAGTGGTGGGAAGACACGTCATCAACGACGGTGTTCTGCATCTTTCTCCTGTTTAAGATGGTCATCTCCGCTCTCGCCCGGGGAACCCAAGACGTGAAGGAGGTTGGTAAATCACGGGTAGCCATGACTAGTTGTTATGCCGGGAAAGATGCTTGTGGGCTGAAAAATACGTCACTAGATACGCGTTTATATTGGTTTCTTCCTGGGCAGATTAACGAAAAGAAAACCAGGGTTTGAAAGCGATGGCTTGTGGTGGCAGGTTTAGATCGTTAAGCTGAGCAATACAGGAGGAATGGAGGGTGAATAAAATACTCGCTGGGAGGTGCGTATTTATAGTAAAAGAAAGCAGCGGTAGGGTGGGAGAAAAGAGAATGAGAATCCCAAGTCCGGGTGGCCTGAGACGTTGGGAGGGTTTAAACTTGGATTCCCACGACGACAATCGTGCGCATGGAAAATAAATTGCCTGGATTCATCTGGGTAGAATCACATCACTACATGCATGGTCATTCTCGTTTTAGCACGGGGAGATAGTCAATTATTTAAATTTTCTGCCGTAGGTTTGACGCACAACGTGCATAAGTATTCCTCAGTAATATTAATACGTCGTCATTACCTGCACCGAAAGAAGTTTCCCAGTACCTCACGCACACGGACAGAAACCCAAAAGAGCTTAGACTGGAAACCAGACGGCGCTACCGCAATAAATCAAGTCACCGTCACGGTATTCAGGACCTCCGGTACCGAGTAGTGATAAAATTTGGATTGGCCCCCGAGGCATTCATCCTAAATGTCGTACGTGGTTTGGTAGCTTTAGTTTGGGTTGTATAATTATTCACCCGTCAGCGAAATTCAGTTCCGACTACCCTTCAGCTAGATTCGGGTCGCGGGGTATACATCAGGTTTTTCGTATGCACGTGGAGAGGGCTCCTGGGCGGAAATTTACGTAGCCCCTCCGCAGATCAAACTCTACGTGAATACATAAAGCTGTGTATCTGCCCAGTGCGTTGCCAAGCCCATGCGATATGAAACTTTCCACGTACGGCGATGTGTAGCCACGTTTCGATGTGTCGTTTATTTCTGTACTCGGATAGTCATCTAAGTTTGGTGGATTGACGCTGTCAATTAATAAGCTATTTCTCGCGCACGTTTATAGAGACACGGGGTTACTCCTTATGCGCCCATGATTTTGGGCACGTGCGGTTTTTATCTGCAGGACGAGATCTACCCCTCAACAATTCGAGGGTTCTCGGTGGTCCTCGGAGCCAAGCTACTCATCCATCCGAACCTCCAGAACATGCGGTACCGGTAACCGCCGGTTAATACGCTTGTATTGTTTCGGTTTGGGCATATTTACTATAACTGGGCCAGATTCAGTGTTGCTTTATGAAACTGGGTAGCATTCAAAAAACGACAGGTTCGAGATTTCCATCCGATAGCTGAGGATGTGTATCGCAAATCCCATGTGAGTCAAGCCACCCTGAAGCATTTTCTCCCGTAGTCACTCCAGGATTCCCTTACGTTCCGGAAGTATTCATGTTTAAAACTGCTGTATATGTCCCCACCCCCGGAGAATTTCTGGAAATAAGCCCCGTATTCCTGGTCGGTACAGTATTGGATATACTTTTTATACAGGGTGCCGCTGTAAGCGTTTTGGTGAGAGTAGATATAAATGTCTCGTGCTATTAAAGCAGTGACTATTTAGGTATACGAGTAACGTGTATATCATTCAAGGCAATGTAACCTACGTGCAATTATGTGCACGTGGTATAGTAATTATCGATAATAAAGAGATCTAACGTCTTTAACGCATGGTGCGGACCAGGAGTATAATTTACGCTAAACGCGCTAAAAGCGGAAAATTCGTGCGTTTCGTAAAAGCAAATTTGTATTCCTTGTAAAGGAAGCTTGGGTAATTTAGACTGTGATGCTTGTGAGATCAATAGGAGATGCCTGATAACACCTACGGTATGAGTGCTGAAGGCTGTTTTACCCCTATCGATCGAATTATCATTGGGATACTTGAAGATGTGAGAGATGCCCAATCTCAGTTTACTAGTCAAAATATTTCCATAGCCCAAATTGTTTCCACGGAAAATGTTGTATATTTTAATATAAATATTTTTAATAAACAATTCACGTAAACTTTACAGCTAATCAATTATGTATTTAAAAAAAGCTATATGGTATATGGATAATTTTATTATAATTATATTATACACACAAGCGGTTGAAGCAACTAAATTCAATCTCTAAAATTTAAATTCAGTTTTAGTGCTGGATGTAATGGTACTTACACGTCACAACCCTAAGGAATATATAAATTAACCAATTTCTATGCATCAACAATTATCAACAGTTAATACCCGTTAGGACTTTTTAAAAAGTATATGTACGGGACAACCCAAGTCCGGGCCTGTTGGCTTCCGCAGCTTTGATGCGGGATCTAAACCGCACTTGCATTCTTTCATTAAAGTCTTCCACATCGGCGTATTCTTCGAGCCATGCCTTTTTGAAGGGTGCACTTTGAATCTCTTGTGGAATACCCTTCATCGGAACCCAGAGAGATAACCCGGAGTAGACCACATAAGAGACGATGAATCCCACAAAGAAGTTCACATTATAAACATAGGTGGCTCCAATAGGGACAGGGGTGCCGACATTGCCAACAAACCCAACAATATTGGGCAAAATCCCAGAAATATACCCAGCATAGGCTCTCCAGTTACAGCCGATCCGGTTAAAGGTGTACGCGGCATCACTATCACCGGAATACAACTCTTCAAGGACGATATAGCCTCTCCTAATAAAGTAGTAATCGGCAGCAACCACGCCGGCAATCGCAGACAAGAAAATTGCATAGGCTGACAAGTAAGTAGTGAACTTGTTGGATGACTCCATCAAGTTCCATGGACAGATGCAGATGGAAATGGCCGCACAAACATACCCACCTCTTCTAATGGTAATGAAACGGGGCATAAGAGCTGTCATATCGGTACCAGCAGAAAGGGAATTGGCGGAAATGTTTGTCCCGAGCTGGGCTAACCCGAAGGCGACAGAAATGAAAAACACGCCAGCACGGTTCCCTGAGCTATAATTGTCCAAGAAGCGTGCTAGCACGTCTAACGGAGACCAATACGTTTCACCGTACATAGAGGCAGACGCGGAGGAAACGAGGATGCCGATTAAAGAGGTAAGAGAGAAACACACCGGAACAGCGACAAGTTGGGAATAAATTGGAGCGATCTTAGTATCTGCAAAACGAGAAAAATCTGGGGAGTTCACGATCAACGTGGCAAAGTTGGCAAGCGAGTTCATAGTGGAGCTGACAAAAGCCCAACCAAACGCGGAACCAGTCAACGTGGCTTTGGCGTGGATAACTGGTCCAATACCGTCGGCCTTGAGGACGGTCCATAGTAAGAACCCAACACCAGCCACGGGGACAATATACGCCTTAACCGTAAATAGGTGTCTTATTTGGTGTGGGGGAAACCAAATAAATGGCAACGAAATCAACCAAGTCAAGAAATAACCCAAGAACTGGAAGGAGGTGGTTCCCGATGATGGGATTAAATTTGGAATTCTTGTATCTAAATCAGTACCAAAGATGGACATCAACGTAATCTGCATGCACTGGCCGAAAATCCAGTTCTGAACGGCGTACCACACACACGCCATGACAACTCTGTTAATAACAGGCCAAACAGAACCGTAAATTCCGAAGGATGATCTGCAGGCAACGGGAAAGGATATGTGATAACATGAACCAACACGCGACGAAATAGTAATAAAACACCCGGCGATAAAATAACCCAACCAGACAGAAATCCAAACCTGCCACCACGCTAGTCCCAGGACCACACCGGTGGAAGCAATCTGCCAGGTGTTGACATTGAAGGACTCAGCAATCCAGAAGAAAATAAAGTTATACCACGACCACACTCGACGCTCGGCCTCGACTGGCTTCAAATCTTTATTGAAGAGGAACATTTCGGCCATGGTCTTATCCCCAAGGGGTTCCACTTCGAGAACTGACATGATCTTTCGCCATCTCGTTTGGGGTATTCTGGTATCTTGGATATCGTTCGAAGACTGTGAGGAGGTGGTAATGGTGCTTTCAAGTCTCTTTAAATCATTAGATTCCCCTTTTTCCACCATGTTGAATTGATGATCTATGGTCTGTGGCGTGATACGCGTAGCCAGACTAAAAAACCTGCTTGTTGTTTCAGATATCCAAAGAGAGACCTTCAAGAAGGTTAGTATAAGTAACGGTCATTATGCATTTTGTTATAAGTCCCAAAAGCTTGATGAAAAATTTTTCACTAATCAGTCTTATCACGTCTGTATGCATACCATCCGCCTATGCAAGTGTGAAGAGATAAGGTGAAAAATAAATTACGGGACTATAAATCACGTGACCTACATCCATTATTTGATAGACGTCTCTACCCGTTGAACAGAGCCGCTTTGCGAGCCACTCACAGAATATTGAGGTAAAATGTTGAACCGGCCACAAAATACATTATGCAACAAGGTTTTATTCTCTTGAAATTCACAGCACGATACCAAGGCTACAGGTTAGCGCTAAAATATCCTCATCAAAATTTGGCTCTTATCCTGAATCCACGCGTATGGCATGCTGTGCTGGACTATGGGTTTCAACGGCCTTGGCATACACAGGAGGGCAAACAGCGACGGTGAAAAATTTGTGCAAATAAAGGATGGAGATATGTTGCCGGAGATATTAAAAAAAAAAAATCTGTGACTTAGTATCGAAGCAAAACAAATATGCTTGAAATGAGAAATATTTTTATACCACTGGATATTTATTGTAACGGCTAAACATCAGTATAGGGCAGTCAAGCTAGGCGTATGACAATCAGCTTTGACATGCATGCATGGAGGGTGCTACTTACCGAAGGAGAAAAAAATGCACAAGGTGCATGACTTGGCGACCCAAGCCAGCTATGCAGCCCGAGATACTACAAATTATCATCATAAGAGTAGAAATTATCCCATCCCAGAGCTATAGTTGGATATCGAATTACCTGTTGTAAGTGAGGATTTACTGATACTCCGTGCAGCCGTTGTATGTATGGCGTAAAAATTGACATATGCCTATGTTAGTGTTGATCAACGAGCTCGAGGATTTACGCTTGATTGACTCAAGAGTCGACGATTATTACTAGTTTACCATAATATTTCTGGATTAAAGCCCGTACAAATACCAGGTTGCGGTGGTACATTCTTGCCACACTTACCTTTGCACACTCAGTGAGTATTCGCCCTTCTCCACAATCTTGATGTGTCTTCTCAAATTCATGTTGTCTTCAAAGTCTTCAACATCCGCCCATTCTTCGTACCAGCCCCTCCTAAATGGATCATTTTGAACCTCCTGGGGAATACCTCTAATCGGCTTCCAGATACACAAGAGCGAGTAGACAACGCCGGCAACAATGAACCCGGCAAAGAAATTCAAGTTGTAAAGATAGGTGGCGCCAACAGGAACCACGTGGGTACCGGTGGCCCCCACAAAACCCACAATGTTGGGTAAAATCCCACAAATGTAAGCGAGATATGCCTTCCAATTGCATCCGAAGCGGTTAAAGGTATAGGTCGAGTCGCTGTCGCCGGAGTATAAATCTTCAATAATAAGCTTCCCTCTTTTGACAAAGTAATAGTCTGCAGCAATCACACCTGCAATGGAAGACAAAAACACAGAGTAAGCAGATAAATAAGTGGTGAACTTATTCGACGACTTCATCAAGTTCCAAGGGCAAATGCAAATCGAGATGGCCGCACAAACATACCCACCTCTTCTGATGGACATGAACCGAGGGAAAATTGCAGTCATATCAGTACCGGCGGAAAGGGAATTGGCGGAAATATTTGTCCCAAGTTGGGCTAACCCGAAGGCGGCCGCAATGAAGAATACACCGGCACGATTCCCAGAGGTAAAATCGTCCAAAAAACGCCCCAAGACATCCAAAGGAGACCAGTAAGTTTGGTCAAACATTAAAGTCGAGGAAGAAGAGACAAGGATACCAATCAAAGAGGTAATGGAGAAACAAACGGGGATTGCGATGAGCTGCGACCAAATAGCCGCCTTGGGCGTATCGGCAAAACGGGCGAAATCTGGAGCATTAACAATCAAAGCGGCAAAATTTGCAACGGAATTCATAGTGGAGCTGACAAAAGCCCAACCAAACTCAGATCCGGTTAAGGTGCTCTTCTGATGGATAACAGGGCCGATTCCCTTCGCCTTGACAATCGTCCAAATCAAGAAACCAATACCCGCGACTGGTACGATATACGACTTAACGGTGAATAAGTGTCTGATCTGGTGAGGTGGGAACCAAATAGCGGGTAAAGAAAGCAACCAGGTTAGAAAGTAACACATAAACTGGAAAGTTGTGGTGCCTGAAGAAGGAATCAGATTGTGAATTCTGGTTTCCAAGTCAGTGCCAAAGATGGCCATCAACATGACTTGCATACACTGGCCGAAGATCCAGTTTTGAACCGCATACCAAATACAGGCCATTACGACTCTGTTTATCACCGGCCACAAAGAGCCATACACCCCAAAGGATGATCTGCAGGCCACGGGGAAGGAAATGTGGTAATAGGCACCAACCCGAGCAGAGATAACCACAAACGACCCAGCGATGAAATATCCCAACCAAACAGAAATCCAGACCTGCCACCATGATAAGCCCTGAACAACGCCGGTGGCCGCAATCTGCCAGGTGTTGACGTTAAAGGAATCGGCAATCCAGAAAAAGAGGTAGTTAAACCAGGACCACAATCGACGTGCGGATTCAACCGGCTTTAAATCACTGTTGTACAAGAACATCTCAGATGTAGTCATATTTCCCTTCGGGTGAACCTCCAAAAAAGTGAGGAGTCTTTGCCATTTCGATTGTGGAGGGTTGTATTCCAGGATGTCCCCAATCGAATGGGTTGACGATGTAGCGACGACTTTTTCGCCTTGCTTTATATCGGCGGAAAACCCTTTTTCGTTCATTCTAGAAATTTTAAGGTGTTTTCCTTGAGCAGTAGATTACCAGGTATAAAGCCTTGAGTGAACCATTTTCTAAAGAAGTGAAGGCTTGGGAAGGACCTAAACTTATATGGTTCTCCAATCAGCGATAACGTACCACAGGATATCTCAGGCTCAGGCTCATGTTACAGCATGCACTTTAGTCTATCTATGAGGGTACGTATTCACGGGGTACGTGTCAGAGATTAGATGGGGTCGAGATTCTCAGGAGTATGAGCAGAGATTAACCTTAATTGGCCCGGGCATAACCTATTCGTTGCAAATAATATTCACAATTGTTTAGCAACATCCTTGCATGCACTATTTTTTTTTTCATATACTTCGGTGTTCCCCGCTTATCTTGTCATCTTTCCCCAGAGCTGAATCTCTGATAGATAAGATGCCACGCTAAAGCTACCCAGCGATAAGAACTACAGGCTATCTGCCGGTTTAGACCAACGATCGCGCTTTCGTAAATCTTGTGGGGCACAGGAGGCTTGGGCAAATCCTACTCTCTCTGCACCACCATCCGAACATAACCTTTGAAACTCCTTTCAGGTTTGAGGACGCTGAAGTATCAGAACTAAGCCGTCGGGGACGCAACACCCACATATATTTTAAGTCTGGTTACATCTTGAACTGTAATCGCGAAACTGCATATTTACCTCGTTTCAACCGCGCATTGCAGAGACCTTATCCGAGCTCATGCGGGGGCCTCGGGCCGAAAAAAAAACGCCGTAGTCATTGCTATTACAGACAGCTACCATTTAACGATAATGACACGTGATCATGCAATACCCTAGTAGGCGACAGAGGCTTGTCTTGGCACTTAGAATAAATACCGGCAATTCACAACTCTGTAGGAAACTTTGTGAGATATTCTATAGCTATGATTAAACGGCAATAGAACTTCTAAACGTCCGATGAACTTTCCAATAAATAGGCCAAATTTCAACGTTCAAACCCCATTGGCCGAGAGTCGTACATTACTACTACGCCGGCTCAGACTTGTAACAGCGCTTGACTTTGGAATATAGACCATTATTTCGGTCTTCCCAGCTTGAATTACAAATCAGACAACTAAAGGATGCAGAAATATTAGCATGCATATTAATGGTGAACTGATGGCCGTCTATTCGGAACGATGACACCTACTGCAATAAAAGTTTGTAAACGTGAATATTCCAGCGACCGGATAACTTACAGCTTACGCGTCCGATTTGGTTGGGCAACAGATCAACGCCTTCCAAAGCCCAAATCAATACACAAATAATGACCTCTAGAACATCCTTTCATCCCAGTGTTCAGACACACAGCCACAGCTACTGTCAGGGGGAATAAATACGTCCAGTTTTAGAATTTATCTGAGTTACTCCCATTACATCTTATTTGGGTAACATCGAAGTATCTATGAGATTCCCAGGTCCTGGGTACTTTTCTGTATTCACTAAATGACCGATAGCTACTCTCATACCAGTGAACTGCCATAAAACATTAACTAGTTGTAGTAATGACGTAAAAGGGACATTGCCTTCTGTACTCTTTCGCTATTCTCCCCTAGCACAATCAACTTTCGACAAGCGAGTTGACTCCTGGACATGGCCCTATCTAGGACAACAACAGTATTTGTGGCATTTTCAATTTCATCCAACCTTGAGAACTTGGTTTCCTGTATTTCCAGGTACACTTTCTCCGATATCAAAAGGGATTGCATGTTCTCCCGAAATTTTTCCAACTTGGCTGAAATAAGGGAAAGGGCCTGGGCCGCGTTACTATTTGCATGGACCATCAAATAATTAACGGTTGTAGTATGTCTGTTGCTATCATATCTCTTTGGGTTCGCCAACCGACCGTCATATAAATGAGAAATACGAGTGTTTGATACCCTAGAAATATCATCCAATAAGGAAGCTCTGTGAGATATCGGCCCCCGTTTCTTGATGAAAGCATTAACTAGAAGCACAGAAATCCGGAGCGGGATAACTTCCTTCCGAAGTTTTTCGAGACGATCTGATATCGCGTTGAAAGCAGTTTGGGCGTCGTCTTTTCTCATACCCATTATCAAGAGATTGGTACACACCTGGGACTCGGCTTTTGTACAAGGCTCGGAGTTTGGCTCGGAGTCGTGTTTTAGGATGATTGCTCCGGTGTCTTTTTTAACTTTTTCGAAAAATACACCACCCTTACCAACCAACAAGCCCATGTAATTGTTAGGTACTTGGATTACGGTGGCCGTTTCTTTCAAGTGTGACACTTGCGATAAAAGGGATGCGTACGCTTCATTAACTTTGGCTTTATTATCACCTGTAACCATGATACCACTAGTGGTCTTCGAGCTAACTGGGCCCTCAGCCGTAGAATAATCCACTTCAATGGTGGTATTTGTATGAGCTTTGATACACTCGATATTTCTACCCTTCGGACCAATGAGAAAAGGAATGAGAAAGGTGGGAACCTTGAGGAGTCGAGAGTTTGCGCCCAACAAGCTTAGCCTCCGGCCAATGAGATCAAGGGCTCGATCAATTTGCGAATCAGACATACCATATACACGCAAAACCCTATCGGTATTATGCTCCTGGGAAGCCAGAACGGCAGTATCAATAATAGTACCGGTCTCAGCTCTAATATCCAGCAAAGCCATCCCATTCGAACCAAAAAAAGATGCCCGGTATTCACTGGGAATTGTTATTTCCTTAAACGCCTTTCCAGTGGTATCATGGAAAGAAACTACTCGTTCGATTCTGGCCTTCAAATCTCTAGCTACCCGTTCGACAGTGTATTTTTCAGGCCCATATAAGTTCACGAGCCGGGTCTCGTTGGCAGGCAGTTCGCTACTATGCACACTTTCCAATAAAACCAAAGTTCCACGGGGTGATTTAATCCGTGTGCTTTCAGTGCTTCCTCCCGCCTCGCCAAAAACATTCTTTGCGTAGGCCGATGGTAGGGATAACTCAACTCTGCTCATCATACAAGCTGATAGGGTATCTCCAAGCCGATTAAGAGCATTTTGAATGGCACTAGACGAGGTGCTATACACCAAGATGATCCTTACCGGTGTTCCTTTCAGATTATGACAAGCTTTGAAGACACAGGTGGTGGTTGTTAGTTTACCTAGCTGTTCTAGGCCAGCGACGTTGAATTGTAAGTCGAGAAATTCAAGTAAGGGAACCAGATCGGGAATGATGAAGGATTTAACATTCTGTTTTAGAAGCTGCACTCGCTGTTGAATGAGTCCTGTAGTTGCATTTATCGCTGCGATGGTGTCACCATATACTGTGACCTTTGTTCCTCCTCTGGGCAGCGGTTCTAATGTGTGGATGATACCGTTAGTTCTTGCTTCCTTGCTGCCAAATACCATCCCGAGGAAATCTTTACCATTGCCGTACTTTCGACTAATGGCCTGAAAAATCCCATCGTCAAGGACCAACGACTGCTGGAGAAAACTCAACCGCACAAGGCTCTGGTCTAGTAGTTTAGAGGCCCGTGCCACAACTTCATCAGATGACCCTTCTATCGTAACCACACCGTCATTGGACACGAAAATTCGGGCTCCCGTCGTATTCTGGACTTTTAATAGTCCAACGCCGTTGATACCACGAAGTACCGGGACAAAGGACGACCGGATAGTGGTGGTTTGAATCTTGGGTTTGGGCCTATCGGGGGTACCAGGTGTGAGAAGGTTTTGTAGAATGACATCAGGTGTCGCTTCTGTCACTGGATCACTAAGCGAAATCCTTGTGACCCCACGGTGGACAACTATAGGTAGGGCACCCCGTAGCGATCGCAAGGTGAAGTGAGAGAATGCACAAAGCATCGGGTCTGGTGTGAGTATGAGTGGGAACTAACCGAACAGGGGAAACGTAAGGAAGGGTGATTATCGGGTTACTTATGCAAGAGATAGAGAGCCGCGTAAAGAAAATACTCGCAGCTGCAGGTTACTCGTGCAGCAAACTTACCTCGGGGGAGTGCGAGGGAGATGGCTTTAAAGAAAAAAAAGCGAGTGAGAACAAGGATAGGTTTATTCGGGGTTATACAATGGCGATACCAATCTATCATAATCTACACACCCGCTAAGGATAACCCCTGTCAGCCAGGACATTATCGTGTTGCAAATTGTACGATAGTGTCGTGAATACTTCGCCGTCAGGGTGTAAAGGTTACCAGTTAGTATTATTCTACAGAACACAACGAGTCTGAGCCCGTCATAACGATCTACGGTTCCACTCCAAAACAAATACATATTAGTTAAACACAGGATGATGATAAAACGGGAAGTAAATGCAAAAGACCGGGTAGCTTCGCAAGTTGTGTTTCCGCCCGTGCTCGGCTACAAGTTCAACTCGCCCAAAATCTGCCCCGCCAACGCCTTGTACATCCACGTGTTCCCAAGCACCTTCTTAAACTGAACACCATACAACCCCACCAACGGCACCTTTACCAAATGGATCTCAAACTTCAACGGTGAACGGGCCTTGCGGATTTGGTTCGCGAGCTCTGGCGCAGGCTTCCCTGCACGCTGAGCACGGTGTTCGACGCGCGACGAGACCAAAATGTCACTGTGCCCTACGCCATTCATCGAATCCAACGAATCGTCTGACTCGGCGGTGAACACATTGTCTTGCACGTTGGACATTGCCGGCGACGTTGGCACCTCCTGGAGATTCGCCCCCGAGTCGGTCTTGCGCCTGTAGCTCAACAACGTAGTCCCGAGCGAAAACTTGCGACGGTGGGTCTTGCTCCCTTCGTCCTCGTCACCGAGTCCGATGGCGGTGTCATTTTCCGACGACTTCGACGTCAAAGCATTCTCGTATATCGGCTCCTCCTCTGGAACGGGGTTGGCCTCAATCGACGGCGTGTGCATACACACAAAACCGCCCTTGACCTCAGTGAACGTGACACCCAACTTGCTCAACACGCTCACAATATCGTAGCGAATGACCGGCAACGGTTTCGTGGATGTGGTCTGCACCGAGAAAAATCCCTTGAGGAAAAGCGTGCGTGGGAACTCAATCGACGGCATGGAGCCTGACGGAGCGCGCGCGGCCTGCTCAATGACCTGGCGGTCTGTGAGATGCGACTGGTGCGTCAACGTCGCGATGCTTGGAAGCGCACTCTTCTCCGGCGTTTCCCGCGAGTCGAGCGTCACATCGTCAAAGAAACTGCCATCCTTACCGTTGGTCAACGCGCCATACTGCTTCGGATCAAGGTGCGTTGGTAACGGCGGCGGGTCGAATTTCGTATCTGCGCGCATGTGGCCCACAGACTTTGCGCGCGCGGTTGGATGCATCTTGCGCTTAGTGGTCAGCTTCTGCGGTGGCGCATAGTTTCCTGAGACCACAAAGTCGTCGTTGTCGTGGTCATCTTCGTAATGCACGCCTGAGATCGGCGTGGCAACCGGAGCGGAGGCTGGGGCAGTAGGTGCCGCGGCAGAGGCCGTGCGCGTGTGGTTGGCGCGCGGCTGCAAGTACTTCTCGCCCAGGTCATTATCGTGCTTTCTCTCCCTTGACGTCACCTTCATACTCACGCCGCGACGTATAGGATCAAGGGTCATGTCCGTGACGCCAGCCCCCTTGGCTGTTTGTCCATCCATATCAAACTCAATATTCGGCAACGGAGGGAGGTCGTATCCCGGCGACACCTCCTTGGGCTTCTTCGCACTGAAGCGGCGGAACAAGTTGAACCCCTGCGCCTTGGATGGCGTGGTAGGCGGCTCGGCAGACGCCGCGCTGTCGTAGCTCTTGCGGGTAGACAGAGTGCGGCTCGGCTGCTGCTGTGGTGGTGCCATCGCAGGTGGTGCGGGGCCTGGCACGAGCGTCTGGTACTTGCTCAGTGGTGGCGCCGCGGCGTACGCTGGTTCCGGGAATGTCGGTAGCGTTACGTGCGGCTTCTCAGCCACAGGCTCAGGTTTCTCCACGGCCACAGGTTCTGGTTTTGGATCCTCCGCAGGTTTCTCTTCCGCTCGCACGGCGTCTTCTTTCGCACGCTTGCGCTTGCGCATCTCCTCCACAAGGTAATAGATGGAGATAAGCGGGTGGTACGCATTGGTAGGGTCAGGAATAATCACGCCCGAGTCGGGATGCACGTAGCTCACGTCGCGGTACTTCGCATTCGCATTGTAGTATGCGTACCAGTTGTCGTACGATGCCTTGTACTCAGAACTGGACAAGATTTCGGCCAAATCGCCAGCAATCAGCTCCTCCGTACCCATGTCGAGGTTGACCATGTCGCGCACAATCTGTTGGTCCAACGGGAGGCTGATGGGGAAACGCAACGGCATGTACGATGCAGGCGCACCGTCGAACCCCTTAACCATCCACGGATGGCTCATCACTTCTGCGAGGGTTGCGCGTTGATCAGGCTTCACCACCAACATGCGCGACAACAACGCAAGGCACTCACGCGAGAGGTGGTCCGGGTAGTCTACCTTGCCGCGCTTGATCTTCTCGTGCAACGCGCTCACCGAGGGGTCGTCAAACGGCACCTTGCCACACACCAACACGTACAACACCACTCCGAACGACCACACGTCCACCTCCGGGCCTATGTAGGGGTGTGCGGAGAGAAGCTCGGGCGCCGCGAAGTAGAGCGACCCACAGTACGTCTTGAGCAAGTTGTGTTTGTCAAACATGTTGGAGAGCCCAAAGTCGATGAGTTTAATGTCACCACTCTTGGCAATCATGATATTCTCGATCTTGAGGTCGCGGTGCACGACCGAGTTGCGGTGGCAGTAGTCGAGCGCGGACGCGATACCGCGCGCGAACTTGCGTGCATGTCGCTCCTTGAGCGATCCGTGCGACACGATATAGTCGAGCATCTGCCCCCCTTGTACGTACTCGAATAACATGTAGTAGTGGTTGGTCATCGGAATCATCTCGTAGAGTCGGCAGATAAACGGGTGGTAGAGCAAACGCCCAAGCGCGCCCTCGCGGATCGTACGCTTGTCACGCGCAACCTCCTTCTGATACTCTTTGGTACGCTTCGCAGCCTCCGCCTTGTCGAGCGGCGGCAAGTCATGCTGGTGCGCACGCTGGTAGAGCTTCGCTGCGCGTGGCACGATTTTGACCGCGCACACATCGCCCGTGCGCACGTGCTTCGCAAGCTTGACCTTCCCCATGGACCCGGCACCGATGGTCTTGATAAAGTCCCAGTCGCCAATGGATTTGCGGTGAAACTGCTGAGCAGGTTCGGCCTTGCGCTCCTCACGTTTAGATATAGATCGAGTGGGAGCCCCTGCAACCACAGGCTCCGCTCGGGCAGCATTCTCTCTTGCTGGATCGCCCCTGTAATCGCCTCTTGGGACTGGAACGTCTCCTCTGATGGGTTCATCGCCTGGAACGCCAGGCAAGCACGACACTGGGGGGTATGGGCGCGACGGAGAGCCGAGCTCCGCGGCTGGTAAGAGCGTTTTGTTATCCGCCGGTGGCACCGGCTTCCACGAGTTGGAAGGAGTTCTCAGATGCTGGTGCTGACCTGAAGCTGAACGCGCGTGCCGCGGGCCTGGTGAACCGCGTCGCACAGGCGTCACAGGCGTGTTGGACGCGATTCTCCGCGGTGTCGCCGCGACTGCGGCAGAGGCTGCGGCCGTGGCCATGGACGTCCCGGAGTAGTCCAGGTTCAGATAGTAGTCGTCGTTTTTGGAGGTCGATGCAGTGCGCAACATCCGTGGCGTGGCGGGCGCAACGTTTGACCGTGTCTTCTGGTTTAAGTTATCGGTGTATTCGTCAGGCATGGCGAGGGGTGACAACTGTGAATATTCGCTTCTAGCCCTCAGTCGTTTGAGTATCACCGAATCAAACTGATAATCGGTTTGTTTCAATTGTGGAATTGCTTTCAATTGTGAAACTGAGAGAAAGTTGGCAGTAAAAAAATAGATGAACGTAGCGGGTAAAGGAATGACGGGGCGCTAGTAATTCGGGTGGTTCGGATAAAAGAAAACGATTTGTAGTTGTTTTGGAAATGCTGAACCTGGAAGTTCGGAATGATCCTAGAATAGATGGGGAGGACGAGGCCGAGAAGAGGTGTGCGGTGAGATGCAATTGAGAATTTCGGAGGCGGTTTGCTGCTCGCCGGTTAACGCGCAAGGAGCGCTGAGCGCCAGCGAGAACGTTCGCACAAGCCTGGAGGATTTTCCGTACGCGCGCACGACCCAGCCGACTGGTTTGGCTTTAGCAACCGGTCTAAAAGATTTGGCGATTCTTTTTTTGTTCTACTAATTGACATATTACTTCATTTTTAACCAGTGGCAGCGAGGGGGTGTCTCTGTGTGTAGCAAGTGTGACTGATAGGCCGCCGGGACTCCTGCACCGAAACATGTACCATGTGCCAGCTAAATTTAGCGCAGGGAGTCTCAGGATCCGGGAGAGGGACTGGTATCGCAGCACACCAGTGCCTCTTCAAGATATTGGATTTTGAACTTTGAAGTTGTTTATAGCCCGTGGGGACGTCAGGCTGCGCCGCTGGTACACATCTTATGCAAAAGCTTGTGTGACGTAATAGAGGCAGGGCTTGAGAGTATGACGTATATACAGGAAGCGCAGCGCAGGCTCGGGATAGCCAGAGGAGAATGGCAGTGCCGCGGTTGGTCAGAGACCCAACTAAGGAATTAAAGTTTACGGATACCAATACGATTGAATCTCTGTCACGAATTTAGACGACTGGATAGTGTTTTCTTCTGAGATACAAATCATGAACGAAGTTCATACTTAACAAGTAATATACAAGACATCGTACGTGCATGTACGTGCGTACACGGGTACAGCGCTAGAAGACTCGGATCCATACCTGAGTTGGTCCTTCGGTCAAGATAGACGATTCATACGACTCTCTGTGGATATACTGGGAAATGGAGGGACATTAGGTGCGCTACCAATTTTTACGATTAGTTTAACGCACTTGCCGGTATTACTAACTCAGATTGCTTACTGGACTGGCCTTGACCAACTTTCCGTCGCATTAAAAATACGAGGCTGGATGAACTGTGAGATTTTCGCCCCCAGTTTGAAGCCGTTAGAGTACTTTATACTACGCCATTCCACGATATAATTGAATAGTTTGAATTACTGTTCTTGTTTTTTGTTTTTTTAGCGAGGAGCTATCACTCAGACTCGCACTCTTGGCCCTGACAGCTGTTTCCCAGGAGCTGTGCTGTAGAGTTGACAGGGGGTCAGTCTCTCAGACTTCTCGGCAATTTATTACCTTAACCATAAACTTCAGCCGCACTAAACGTATAAAATCTTGTCCATTTCCCTCTGCTAATTTTTGGCTTTGACCAGATATGTTACCTTGTGAGTGCCAAGATGTTGCTCCCGCTTATAGGCCATATAGCCTAGGGAAGAACACATTATGTTGTCTTCGATCCAACTTGTGGGTTGAACCAGCGAACCACAGGCGGACATTGAAATGAAATGCCGGGGCATTTCACAAAGCAGCCGTACAGAGCCATTTTCTAGTTACAAGCTATTGCATTTCTCTGGGTGATTACTAGTTTTTGCGGGTAATTGACTGTTCCAAGCCCTGTAGTCACCCCCCCTTGAGTCCCGACACAACCGAGTACGTCTCGACCACGTGACTCTCATTACCCTATGACATGTCTCTATCACAAACCACCCAACTGTAAAATTAGGGAACGGGATATTACTAATACCTAATTAGTTGTATTATCGGGTCATCATTCGATGGCAAACCTTATTGGAGAGTTTCAAGATCCGTCAAACTTCTTCGAAGCGTCTGGAAAATGCCAGTAATAGATTACTAAGTCAGACATAGGGGCAAGTGAGGCTGGAGTGTGGCTGCTTAGAAATCACCAAGCGCCCCCGTCAGCTATTTGTACCTTTATTATTAATCGAGGCACGCCAAATAACGTGAGCAACACGCGTCACCACAGTATTTTTTTCCAACGGTTTTCCGCTATATAAGCGCGGCATCCGCGCACTTTTATTCTTTACCCTCATTCCTATCACTATACCCACACACTATGGTTTCTGTTATTACATCCACCGACGAGTTTAAGACCGTTATCCAATCCGAAAACTTGGTTGTTGTTGACTTCTTCGCCACCTGGTGCGGACCATGTAAAATGATTGCTCCGTTATTGGAGAAGTTCTCCAAGGAGTACACCACCGCGTCGTTCTACAAGGTGGATGTCGATGAGTTGGCCGAAGTTGCCGCCTCTCAGGAAATTTCCTCCATGCCAACCTTGTTGTTCTTCAAGAAGGGTGTCGTTGTCGCCAAGGTTATTGGTGCCAACCCACCAGCCATCAAGCAAGCTATTGCCGCCAACGTTTAGACTGGCGATTCTATAATATATTTTGTTTCTGTTAAAGGAGTGTAGAGAGTATTGGACAGTAGCCTCATTGAGATCTAGTAATGTAGGTTTGTGTTCCATGGGATGGGCAATTTCGAGTGGTTTGTTATGATCCGTAAAGGGTGGAGTTATTAAAAGTCTCACGGGTATGACAAAGAATTATTGCCTCAGAATTTCATTTACAACGACTTGTGATTGGTGAGCTAACCCGGCTCAATTCGCTACTAAACCGAAATTTAAGTAAGCCTTTCCCAAATACTGAAGTAGAAACCCATGGTCAAGATGAAATATACCTAGTAAGCTACTGCTTAAAAGAGATGCGTGAAAATTAGCCGAAATTCCGCCTCTATCGAGGAATTGGAGTAGTCAGTGTAACAGAGAATAGCGGCGGTTTTAAAGATCATTACAACCCCCTCTTCTTACAGCAACATCTTATCTATTTTTATTCTTATGTACGACTAACTGGTCGGGTTCAACAAGGACGCCATGGAATCACGGGGAACAGATTCAGATTCCGGCACCGGCAACTCCGAGGTCAACATGGATGAGATAGAAAGAGTATGGGAAGGTATCGTTTCGGATTCAGCAATAGTAGCAGGTATCACAGGAATTTCAGAATCTAGATCGTTTTCCACCTGAACATCCTCGTTAATCTCCTCTTTCTTAATCTCCTCCTCCCTAACATTCTCATCATTGATCTCCATGCCCTTTTTCACAGCATCAGCTCCTGCCTTACATTCCACCCCCACAAACCGGTAGTCGTCCACAGTCTTAATGAGTAGTTGTACCTCTGTCGGCTGGCAGTGCACATGCTGCCACTTGCCGCACTCCTCACACTTGGTCATCTCACGGGAGTCGTCGTAATTCGTCCCATGGGCACCGCATGTGACACAGTCGAACTCCCATTCATCAGACAGAATGTTTGAGCTGGATTGGGGCCCATTTTCCGAGGCGTCAGGGGTTGCAAGTACATCCGGTGTTGCAGTTACGCCCGGAGACGCAGCTTCATCCGGGGTGGCAACTTCATCCGGGGTGGCATATCCAGACACAGTCGTGTTTGAGGTGTCTTCGAGGATCCTTCTCTGAAGAGCACGCTCTGCACGTGTCATTCCCGGCTCGGGCTGCGATCTCAGCGACAAAAAGTTGCCGTTACGCAACATTTGGCGCTTTGCAAGACGTTCCTGTGCCGCAGCACGCTCGCGTTGCGCCTGTAGCTCCGCCTCAACCGCGGCATGCTCTTCCCGACGCTTCTCTTTCTCCTCTAAGCGCGATGACCTTTTGCGGTGCATCAACAAACTCGCCATCTGCACCGTTTTGCGGCGCGCCAAGATCTGCCGGCGCCGCTTGAGATCCTGTTCCGCGATCTGTGGAATGCATTGCGTTAATGCGGTCTGTAACTTGCGGTTTTTCGTACCGGTGTTCTTTTTGATGTAATCGTGGAACTCGTAGATCCCCACCGTAAGGCACTGCCATTGCACTTCCGGCTCTATATCATACTCCTCCGGCGCCATTGTGGTGTGTTTGCGCTTTTTGGGCACGTTCATCGCAGGGTAGTTCACTCTTTGCACGTACAACCGGCTATCGTCGAGTAAATAGTACTGTTCATTCGCGTTTCCAGGACTTGTGTAGATCGCCTGTTGGCGGTATTCGATCTGCTGGTGGCTGCCCGGCGCAACCTTGTCCATCTGCGCTCTGAAGGCAGGTAGAGCAGTGACGAACTCAATCAACAAGTACAAAATCTCCACTTTTTCAAGCACATTCAACGTTTCAAAGGTGGTATCTTCTGTGTATTCGTCATCATCTTCGAGTGATGGATCGACACCCCGCAACGGCGTATCGTATCCAAAAAGGCGTCTCACGTGGGTTTCAAACAGATCTATTCCCGCACGCGATGCGCCGCCCTTGATCACATGGATCAAATTTGTCTTCAATTTACCGATAAACGGTGCAGGGTACGCGATCCCCACAAGCTCTTCTTCGAAGTTATCCACGTCAAACAGCTCGGCCGCCAATCGCACGTTGCTGCGGAAGTTGTACAACCATTGCACCACATACGCAAACTTCCAGTTTGAACGTAACGCTGCGAGCGTGCTGCGATAAACGGGGTCCTCAGTGGCTAACAGGCTCGGGACCTTGAGTAGCTGTTCGCGCAAGTCCTTGCTGACAATGGATGTGAGGTGTACCGCCGGATGCGCGGTTTCTGGGACCAGTTTTCTCATAATTAGATGAAGCGTTGTAAATAGAGTAATATTCTTATCCCGAGCTGAGCGGACATAAATGGCGATCATTATGAAAAACTGAAGACGCGTCGCGGCTCTGAGCGTGAGTTCTAGATTTTTTTTCGCGAACGCAGATGCCCGGGTAACACTGGCACGAGCTATAACACAACAGCGGATTATAGCTGTGTTACGTATACCGACAGTGCGTAGTTGATTATTCAGGGGTGTATGATATTTGTAGTTCGGACTTCATGATGAGCCCCAGGTTACATATAGGGGTGTTAATCGACGAAAATGCCAACACAACGGTTTACGGGATAGCATTATGTACTGAGCTGACGGCACGGATTGGTTAAATTTTGTATACTCGTAATCCACAATATAGTCATCGAGATAAGACATGATATGTTTACGTGATGATATCTTCCTTAATCCTATTATCAGGCTACTGTGGCCCAATCTTATAGAGGAATACTAATACAATCAAAGCATGTTAGGGTCAGGCATATCCGCTCAGTACACATGGGCGATGTCATAGTAGTTTGCTTACTTCTTAGATGCATGGAAAAATAGCCTCGCCGATGACTGCTACCAAGCGGAACTTGGGCATTTACGTTTACCGCGCGAAAGTGAGCTTACATCTCTATCAGAACATACTGATAAATTGGACGCAAGACACAAGCAGGGTAGAAGTACAAACCACCTTAAATAGGTTAGATCAAAACATATAAAACCTGCGAGCCGTCACATCATCAGCTTCAACTCTGCATTGATGCTCTCCAACATTTGCATTTCTTTGAGCACACTACTCAAGACTACAAACTTGGATGGAAGCTTGCTTCTCGCGACCGCCTTCTTCTGTCCCTTCTCTGGGACTTCCAAGCTCTCGGCCTTGACAAGCACCGGTTTGATCTCGTTATCCAACTCAGAACCGTTCACCGCATCCATAAGCGCGTCAAATGCATCCTTGATCAACTGGCGCCGGCGCTGTTCCGAGGTGGTATGATTTTCTCGCTTCTGTTCCAGGGTGAGGAGGGCCTTTCTTGGCGTGCGCTTCTTCTTTGCTGCGTTGCCGGGAAGCGTTGTATCGTCCTCGGCCTTGTTCACCTTTGTCGACGAAAATTCAGAGGACGGGGCAGAGGAGAGCGGTGTATTGTTGGTACTGATTTTGGCTGGGGAAATCACAGACCCTGCACGAGACGGATCCTGAGACAGAGCGTTGGGTGGGAAGTCCCAGTGTTGGACCTCCTGTAGCGGCACCTCGGGATACTGCTGACCAGCTGTGTAGGTGGGGAAGATCGGTTCAAACGACACATCGCTCTTAGCAAGCTTGGCCCCTACGTCGCTCAACTGCTGACCGAAGGAGTTGGCGACTGCCTTCTTGGGCTTGGAGACACGACTATTAGTTGTCGCCGGCGGCTGGGCCGGCGCACGGTAGTCACCGCCATACTCAAACGCCTCATTGATCTGATCGTGAATAGACGGGGCGCGCTTGCGAGCATACCCGCCGTCGAGATTATACGTTATTTCTGATGGAAGACTCGGCTGTGACACATGGCGTGGTTGCAAGAAGTTGCTCACGTCTTCGTCAAGCGTGTCCAAGAAGTGCTCAATCGCCGAAGACTCCGTCACCGACAACAAACTGTCCAAGTGGTTCTGCATGTCGGGGTATTGGTTTGGCGAGTCCAAGTCAAGAAGGAAATACTTCGGGTCCTGGCCGCTGAGAGGAGTCCCGCTCATCGGAATAAGCCCCTGGGATGGGTGGGTGGGCTTCAAACCCTGCAAGATTTGCTGCCGGTGTTGTTCGAAGAGCTTCTTGTCGAACTCCTGCTTAATATCATAGTCCGTATTCCCCGGGAAATGGTGGTGTGTGTAAAGGGGATCGGCCACATTGGCAGCTAGCCCTGGGGGAGCAAACTGTTGTGACTGCTGGGAGGGAGGCGGAGGCGATGGGGACGGCAGCTTGACCTGTGTCTGCTGCATCAACAACTGCTGTTGCTGCTTTTGCAACATTTCGATCTCCGATTGCGCGTGCTGCTGCTGTAACCCGTTGAACGTGGAGTACGCGGCTTCGAAGTCCATGTCTGCCGAGATCATATCCAAGGAGAAGTCGTCGAAGTCAGCGGGCATGCCTGCCATCCCATGCGACGGAAGCTGAGAGGAAACCATATGCAATGGAAGCTGTGGGACATCCGGCACCTGTATGTCTGGGTGGATGGCGCTGTTGGGGTTCTGGACGTACTCAGAGTTTCTCGAAATGTGTGTGGTAATATTCGAGAAGAACGAGTTTGTCGAAACCATGTTAAGGGAGTGGTTGTTGGAGTTGAACAAGCTTCTTCCGTGGAAGCTGTCGGGGACATCTTTCATCTCCGAACTGTTAGACTCAGATGGCGTATGGTTGTTAGTCATGGGAATAGTAGGGCCCGATACAGGGATGTATGGCATATTTGAAGAGTAGCTGGTAATACGAAGAGTGCGTGGTTCGTAGGCTTTATCTGTCTGGTGGTAGGGCGGTGCGAAAAAGTATTTTGGAGTTTGGATGACGTGGGCAGAGGCTTCCTTAAACATGTATGGGTTCCGATGGCCTTTTTAAAATTAGGAGATATTGAAGTATAACTGGGTATACTAATATCAAGCTTTTAGGGACGAGATAGCTTGGAAGGGTAACAGGTATGTACTTGGATATCAGCTATGGTTGGTTTTTGACGTCAAGATTGTGAGTCAGGGTAGTAGCGATGTGTTATTTTTGAGGGCGATAAATACGTGAGTTATTGATCGTGGACAATAACAAGCAACAAACTCCGACTCTTCAGGGGAAGGCACACCTATATATTGTTTGGTCAGACAAGAAACAGTAATCCGTCACGCCAACACCGATGTCTTTTAGATTGCAGTGGTGATGGAGTATTTTAGCTTTCGAGTTGTAATTATGCTGAGTGGTAAATTGGGTATTGCATATACCTACAACGATCAATATCCGGACTCCAGGCTCTAGTCCTACCACCGCAGATTTACGTGCCTCCCCGATACTTGAGTCTTGCGCAGAAAATAGAATGGTGCGTGCACGTCGCAAAACCTCTCTAGTGTCCACGTAATCGGTGTCTTTCTATACACCGGTGAAAGGGAGCTTCAAGCCTCTCGGTCCTAAATTGCCCGGTATCCTGCACATTGGTCTTTTTGTTAGTCGTGTGAAAACCATATAGTACACTAACGTGCATATGAGACGGCGTGACCATGTTCCCCTCACGGCTCTCGACATACAATCTGCAGGTTTGCCCGGCAGCCGGATGGAATTTTGCGCCTGTTATCCACGGCTGCATAATCAGAGTCCCATCGCTTAAGTCCTTTAGAAGACTAGATTGACGTTCTACCTGTAGTCTAACTTTAAACAGGGATGGCAAATAGATTCCTCCGCGTCATAGGCACCCAAATCGTGACCCGTCCAACCTGAGTTGTGCCAAAGTGGATAAACACCGTTATTTCCCCAGTAATGTCGCATATACACGCACCGCTGTGGGCTTCGTGTGGGGACTCTTCTTAGTCCTCGTAAAAAGTCACGAGCTGCTCTATATACGAAACTCTATCTTCGCTCCCCTTTCTCTGCAAGGTTTGTCATGGTCTGTGGGAATTGAGGATTGACCGCAATACGTTTCAGGCTCGCGTTCCCTACCCCCGGACAGGGCACCAGTTTTATGACATGTATGCTGTTGATAAAGCAACCCAACGGCATACGATCCCCCCACCATAGCCGGTAATTTAGAAAATATATTGTGGCTGTAATATGACCCAATCATATCAATATTACTGTGGCTCCGCCCCCAAGCACATCGCAATCAATAATTCTGTATCGCCAGCCCAGGATCCAAACTGAATGCAAACGTTTTATAAGGGTTTCCACGAGATTCTCAATGCATCTCTGGATAATAACGGCACCCGAGCGCTACTTTTCACACAACTCGTACTAGAAGCTACCAGTCCAGCACTGCATATATGGTCTCCGGAAGTATGGAAAATAGCGAGGACTAATGTGGACATTGGGATTTTGCCCACCCCTTCTAAATCGAGACGGAATACCCCCAGTAGAGCATATTTGGGTCTATTTCCGGGGTAAGTTACACCATGTAAACTTACGTTAGCTAACCCTACGTGCTTTGAGCAAGTCCAACTAAAGCGGATTATGTCATGGCACTCACCTCTCATCTATGCACCCCCACATCAGAAATATCTAAATATAGGAGTGTATGAAACTACTGGGATTTAAACCCTCATTACTGGCATTGATTGATCGTTCTCGGCTCCAATCAAAGTTGGCGTGCCTCCCCTGATTAAGACGATCTGACGCACCTCCGGGTATACCGGGATTACTCACGGCAACCTCATTGCAGGATCAAGCTTTTCGCCCTATGCATACCTGGCGACTGTCTAAGGACGCTACAAGTCTAGGTGAACAGTAAAAACCGGTTTTGCCTCAAGAATCTGCCCTCATCTAGCTTCTAGACCTTTGTAAAAAGGAGTATGTATTCATTGGAGCAGGTGGAGTGGGTGGCATCCGCTAAACCGAATGCATGATTAGAGTTACTCGTCGCACGAAAGTTTAACTTTCCTCAGAGCAAAGATCTTTGGTATATCCCTTCAGACAATAACCTATGGTATATGGCACGCCAAAATTGAGCACCGCCAAACTCCATTTCAATTTTGGGAGGATAATAGAAATCGGCCCCTCTAGATCCAAAGCTTCGTAGTATACAGGTTGACTAAACACCTTGATGATTGACACTGGAACGTAGCAATTCAGCCTACTTTGATTTCACTCACTCGGGACTCCATGATATGCTTTCGAAGATAATCTGGGGGGCTATCTGATCTTGTGGGGTACGTTTTTTTTATAGCAGTAGGGTCTCAAAATACAATCCCCCCCTTCGCCAGTATGCTGATTATCATGTAATCAAACCAGCTATGTGGGATGGCAATGCGGTCGTGTCAGATACAGTTACTAGAGGTAACCACAGTAGAAACTAAGTATCTCTAACCAGTTTCAGACAAGGGCAATTTGTGGCGCAAATTCATTTGCCTGGAAATTCTCGGAGTATGAGCGATAAGTTAAAACAATGAAATTTAGTCTAGGGCCGGTTTGAGATAATCTCCGGTATCTATTAGAAACTAAGGTATACTACGCCCACGACACGCAGGAGTGAACCTGCCACCTTGAATAAGACTGGGAAACGAAGGACGAACGGAACTACGCGTGAAAAGTTATTGCGTCATGGCACATTAACTCCCCCCATATCGCCACTACAATCGAAGCCCGATGATTGGAAGATTTACCATAGCTTGCTTTATTTGGTATTAAACGTGTAGATTGATTTTGATTAGACGACGGTTATTCCAGATTTTAGCACAATCATCTTGCCATGTATGTTGTACGCGGAAACCTAGATCCGAGAATAAGACTTGACGCGCGAGAAAGAGAATGGCTTTTCATTCTTCAAAGAAAAAAAGGCTCTCTCACCATTCTCCTTGTTTTCCGAGTAACTGGAGATCCACCCAAGTTTGTGATGTCTCATCCTTCCTGAATGCTGGATATTCAATTCCTCCACAAAGCGGTACTTTTTGACAGACCCTTCTCCGGATATAGTAACACACCCATCAACACTGAGACGCCACTCACATAAATACACCTTTTCCAAACCATTCCTAGCCCAGCTGTCGCGGAAAAACTTAGGGACAACAAAGTTTGGTTCGTCAGATGTCAAGAGCTTCAAAACTGTGCCATCGGAGTAAAATCTAAAGTATCGGTAGTACGTGATCATCCTGATAGGGTTCGTCCAGGCAGACGACCCCTCGGATTTACCACCTTCACTGTAGTAATTCACAACGGAGATGTAGATACCACTAAACTTGATGAAGGGTCTCTGGCGGTACATATCTCTCCATGAACCGTTCCAGCCATTCACTACCATAGTCTTTTGATTTCGCGTTATCCCGTTGAGCTCAATGGACTGCTCGTCGTAGTGTTGCTGGGGATACGTCTGCCAGCAAAGGCGGCGCCAGCAGTCGCTGCGGTGGAATCCGAGTGAAGCCGCCTTCTTGCACGTCATGGAAAAGTTGAACCACGCGGGAGTGTCTTCAACGATGAGGAGGTTCAAGATGTGTAGAAACACGTCATCTGGAAGACTGAGAAGAGGCGATGGCGATTCCGAGACTATATCCTCCTCTAATTCTTCCCCTTCCCTACGCGTCTTGGTAGAAATGGCAAGCGATTGAAACGTTTCTAACAAAAGGTCGACGTCAATGCGGTCTATCTTCTTTTGATCCAATTTTTTGTGTGCTCTCAGTGCACCCACCTGCATTTCTAAGGTCTGTATTTCTGATTCATCCGCCAACTTTCCCCGATAGAGCCTATCCACATTGGTGTTGAGCTTAAGCGCTCGGCGGTAATACTCGATGGCATCGGCCATCTTTCCTTGGTTTTCTCTATCGATTCCTCGTTGGTATAACTCAAGGGCCTGTGAATCGGCATCCATTTCGGTAGCATCTCCGACGGTTGTTTCGGAAGCAAGAAAGCGGTTTGTGATACGGTTGATATCATCACGAACATCCAAGTGTTGGATGTTGTGGAACTTTTCTTCGTCTAGCACGATTGACATGGTTGCTCCGTATATTGGGCGAAGGCGTATAACCGTATATCCAGACAAGGTATTGAGCTTCAGTCGATTTTCATATGAGATGCCGTGTGGAGGCCACCCTTACGTCTTGATGATGACTTATTGAGGTTCTATGGATGCAATTTCGATAAGAGTTTTCCGTGCACTAGTTAAGCTTCGAGGCACAGGAAGCTTCGCAGTGCGCCGCATAGTTTGGGGCCATTGTGATAAAGTATGGTGGCTTTTGATATCAGTCCCATTGCTTTGTTTTACGCTTCAGATATATAATTGCAAGTTATCCCAAGTAGCTAGCTTTTATAAACTCCTGAGTATATTGGTATTTGAATTTTATGTAAGGGCGAAAATTCTGCCTCTGTCAACGGCTCTGTTAAACCACTTAACTATAGACCAAAGCAAACGATTCTCTAGCTTTGAAGGTTGCAATCTGTGAGTAAGTACCTAAAATGGGCATCAATTGGTATACCTATTGCATATTGAATATCTTGGATGGTTTTGATAATCACCAAAAATCCTTCTCCGACTCTACGCGGTGAGTGATGCTCTAGAGTTTTATTTTGCATGACTCAGTGTCACACCCCTATCTAATTTTCAAGTAACTTTTTGAAATCTTTGAAACTTTGGGGAGTGGTTGAAGATCCACCGCATACAACAACCACAATGATATCCTCCTTTCCCAATTTCCCAAAGGCCTTTTCTAACAAATCCACTCTGTTGTACACCGATGACAACGAAGCACCACAGGCTGGCTCTACGATTCTGTCAAACTCTGCATGGTAATCTACCATACCCCTAATAGCCTCCACGTCATCAATTGCCTCCACCGTAATCTTGAACCTTTGCGCGTTGTAATGCTCCAAGCTCTGAGCTGAAATGTATGGTGAGGCGAGTGAGGTAGCCAAGGTAGGAACCGACGCTAAGTGGACGACCTTACCCTCAGCAATAGCGGTGGTAAAAGTTGGCGCTTGGATTGTTTCAACTGCCAAGACAGCTATCTCCGGAGACAACCGCTCCGCGCATCGCGTCAAGCCGTCTATGACACCATTGAAGAGGCCGCCCCCACCCACACAACACACAACGCCCTTTAGGCTCTGTAATTCCTTTTGTGAGAGATCACTCTCCACGATTTCCTCGATTAACGTACCATGGCCTTCCCAGATCAACTGGTCGTCAAACGGATGGCAGTACACTGGGTAAGTTTCCGAATCTAGCTGCGCGATGACGTCCTTCAAGTGAGCATCAGCTTCGCCCCAGTGGTTGCCCGCAATCACTACCTGCGCGTTAAGGCTCTCCAACTTCTGAATCACAATCGGCTTGGAGGTTGTAGGGAGCACCACAGTGCAAGGGGTGCCGTGGAACTGTGCGGCGAAGGCAGCGCCCAATCCCGCGTTTCCTCCGGAGGAGGAGAAAACATGAACTTTGGCCTTACCCAAGGCTCTGGCCTTTTCCAAGGACTTTTCAATCAAGTAACCCAAGCCTCTCAGTTTAAAGCTGCCAGATGGCTGCTCGTACTCGTTCTTGAAGAAGACGCGGCAAGGCACCTTGGGCGAGACCTGCGACGTGACTTCAATGAAGGTGGTTTTCACGAAAGATCTGGTGGACATTGAAAACTTGAAATTGACAAAAGAGGTTAAAGGAATATATTCCACGATTATTAAACTGTTGATGTGGTATTAGGTGCCCCGGCCGGTGGTATTCCTCACAGATCACAGATCAGTGAATTATGATGTCAACCAAGGATGCACGATGGCTGTCTCCCCGGTATCACTTGGAAACACAACTTTCGCGAAGTTTTTCACCTCCTGGTCCTATCGCTGTTTACATTTTAGTCTGTGGGGAATGGGATCAATCCTGGCTATGATAGAAATAACCATGGATCGAAATGTTAGGGTAGTTTATGGGCGTATGAAAGTCTGAATCTTGGGCACTCAGAAAAATCATTCCTAGCTATAGCCTGTCCCAGCACTCTATGTATTGCGCGGGAGTGAAGAATTCAGAGTGCATGTACATATATGTACATCTGAGGAATTTGCGCCAAACATATGGCATATCCTTATGTGTTGTTTGCCTAGATCTCTGCTTTTTCCCAAACTCCCAGGTTGGCGGATGTCCAGAGGCCTGGTGAAAAATCTTGGCTCTAACCAAGGATCTCACTAGAAGATTGCAAATGGTGAAGTGGCTAACAGTGGATTGGTATCTCAAACAGCCGAAGGTCCGAATCAGATCTGAGTAGGAACTTTTTTTCACGTAGGAAGCAGCCACCCATGGATAATTTGAGCGGAGTGTTGCCGAATGCCCTAGTTAAACTACCTTGAATTGCTCCATTAACGATGGTCCTTCACATTTCAAGCTCCGGTTGCCTCGAGGAATGGGAGTTTGAATTAAAGCATAATCCATGTAACCGGGGTCCTTTCGCGGCGTTTTACCTTTGAATTTGGTGGGCTTGGGTCTGAATCACAACTCAATTTCGGATACCGTGTTTGGAAGCGTTCCGGTCAAAAATGTTTAACAATGCTTCACATGAGCCATCTCTAAGGGCACCATTGGAAAGTCCAAATATAATGCAAAAGCACTCTATACCTGGTATCGAGAAAGCAGCTATGTTTGATTTCGTCGATTAGCAAACCCCTGAAACCCTTGCAGTTAATTGACAAGCCCCCTTTAATTTAATCTTTTATGCACATCCACCTAGCTTAACAATGACCAATACTAAGCCAGATCCCACTAATTCTTTCCATGATGATTGTACGATTTCAAACTAAACTTATATACAATACGGCGTAATAACTGAGCTCTGAGATGCGGAACCTGCAGTCGTGCACGGGGGCCCAGTCCAAGACATCTTCGAAACCTGGATACCAAGCCAACACATTCGTAAGCTATGCCTATGTAAATTCCATCACTCAACTCATATATTCACGGCGCTTATATCGGGAAAACCATCACGTTGAACTGGAAGCGGTCTTGGGGCGGAGCCTCCGCTGGAGCCTCCCCGTTCGCGTCGTTTCTGGCCCTAGCCACTCGCCGCTGGTTGACAAACTTGAAGAGCATAAAAATGAGCAGCGCGGTGACGCAAAACGCAAACAAGTACAAATCAAAGAGATCTTCATCCTCCCCTGAGAGCTGCGCTGATTTTGCCACAGGCTTCGTCAAAGTAGCCTCCTCACCTGGATGGAACGTCTCGGGGTCTTCCATGGTGTCCAAGTCATACTTATTCCCGCTCCGCGCTCTAGAGATCAACCTAAACCAGTCCCAGTACGTTCTGGGCTTTGTAACAGTCTCCTCCTTGGCCTTATCCAAGTATGCCCCACCTGCAATCCATTTGTTGTACCAGCTCCGCGCGTGCAACTTGAGCACGGCTGCCTTCACAGGAACGTAGGCGCTGGGATTCATCACCAACGCCAAGTCATAATACCGCTTCGCCAAGTGGAAGTCCTGGGGGACTCCGAGGCCGCGCTCGTACATGTAGCCTAAGTTCCATGTGGCCTGCGAGCTGCGCTTCTTGGACGCAATTTGGTAGCGCACGGCCGCACCGTCATAGTCAGGCGCGCCGTCCTCGCTCGCAAGGCCCGAGAAGTAGATGTTGCCCGCAACAATCGTGGAATCCACGTTTCCCTGCTCAGATGAGCGGGCATAGTACAACGCCGCGAGCTTGACCATCTCTGCACTTACAGACGAGTTAGCCCCGAAGTTGGCTGTCATCACAGACGGCGGTTGGTACAAGAGATATGCGACACTTGCCTGGGCCGTCTCATAACCTTGCTCCGCAGCCATCGCATATCCAAGTAATGCATTAAAAAAACGACCGCACGTTAACTCACGGAACGCCCAGTCCAAGCGCGCCACCACCGGCTCGATGCTCTCAGAAAACACCTTGAAAATGTACGTAGTATCTTCGCAGTTATTCTGCACCTTGATACCCCGCTCGTACAACTTGCCCAAGTGGTACCACGCCTCGGAGTTGGATGCCAACGCCGCGCGGTGCAAAAGATCCGCGCCATTCTTGGTGTCGTCCCGCCGGAGAAAGAATTTCGCCAAGTGGACACCCGCACTGTACTCCTTTGCTTTGAGCGCATTGGTGTAGAAAAGTTCGGCGGTCTTGGCATTCTTTGGTGTATCACCAAGGCCGTACTCGTGTATTAACGCAAGGTCAATTGCCGCCTTGGGCGACCCGATGGTCGCCACCGCAAAGTTGAGCCAGTCCTTTGCCTCGTTGTAGTCTTGGGTAGTTCCTTCACCGCGGAGGCGCATGTGGCCCACCATGTAGGCGCAGCGGCCGATGAACAACTTCTCCACTTGGTCCGGTGTACGCACACGGTTGATGTACGCCCGTCCGTCGCGTGCGCACTGGTCGAACTTCGCGTACGCGCCCACGTAATCGCGTGCAGTAAAGTACGTACTGTCGTATAAGCTCATACCCGCATGGTACGCCGCGGTGTACTCGGTCTCATCGATGTCGACCTGGATACGGTTGAAGAGGTCCTTATCATAACCTGTTTCCACGAGACTCCGGCTGATAGAGGTAATCGTCTCGGTCGCGCCCTGGCCGAAAATGCCGCCCTGGAGATCCGCAACACGGAGTGCAAAGTAGTCAAGATTCGGTCCACCGATTGCAGACTTTGCAATGTACTCCGCGGACCGGTTCGCGACGATCCCGTAGTAATGCATTGCCAAGCCGCAGTTCTTCTCCACCGCAATACCTGTCTTGTAGCGGTACGCGAGCGCCATCGTGGAGCGCACACACCCGAGGTCACTCGCCACATTGTAGTACATCGTCGCGCGTGCCTGGTCCACCTCAACCTCGCCAAAGAGGCCCGTTGCGTATATGAAGCCCAACATGTAGTAAACATCGCTGGATGGCGCTAGGTCACGCAACTGCTCGTAGAACTGGAGAGATATCTTACCGTTGGGCGGCGTCGAGAAGTTTCCATACATATAAGCCTCCGCAAGAACACGCACAGAGGGTACATGCCCATGTAACGCGAGGTTGTGCAAAGAGTCGAACGCGTCCTCGTGCACGAGTGAAAGCTTGGCCGTTGTGTATTCGTAGGCCCGCTGTTCCGGCGAGAGATCCGGTATCTTCATACTCGCGAGTTTATATTCGTCGCCGTAAATGGCCGTGTCATCGACTGGAATGGTGGCTAGCGCCGCGAGGGCTTTCTCGTGGAGTGCCGCGAACTCCAGGGAAATGTGTAACGGGGTCTGGTCGCAAAGCACTGCGGCTATTGCTAAGGGTGTTAGTAGTGTACTTGGATGACGAGAGATCAGCTACTGCAGGAGTTTGTTCTATAGTGGGGACGTGAATGCAGTGTGATAGAGGTATATATAGGAAGTTGGCTGGCAAATAGGAGACTGGTAACAGTATGTTTACCCATCACTAGCTTCACATTTAATCCGAGTATGCTTCCCTATATCTCAGGTTACCCTCTCGGTGGGGATCTTCTGTTGTCTGGCTCTCTTTTAGTGCGTATGAAGAGTTTTCCAAAGCTGTACATACCGGTAAAGCAAAGAATTCGGGTCCAGGCTACCATGTCTTGGAGTGCAAATAGTTGTGGATATCAAGATCCCGTTTTTTTTTTTCTAATCTACCTCAACTGCGGTAATTCGAGGTAGCAACAAGGGTATCGTGCAATATAATATACAGTTGTCCAATCGACCGTATTGTAGGGATTACGTGTATCGTCTGGCTCGATTTGCCATCCCGCGCTTAGCACAGACTGCACATAGCCAGCATTGCACTGCTGTCAGTCGTGCACATACCACCTTTGGCTAGGGCCACGTCGGGACATTTATGTATGTGGCTCGTGTCGTTACATAGTATTCGATTCACCAAACACCACGCTATTACACAACACAGCAAAAATGGTATGTAATTGTATGGGAACCTTCTGAAAGTTGCCACACTATGCCCCCCCTTCTTTTCTGACAATACTAACGTGACAGGTTACAATTGGAGACGCCCACGATGACTTGATTCACGACGCCGTGTTGGACTACTACGGCAAGCGTCTTGCCACGTGCTCATCGGACAAAACCATCAAGATCTTCGAGGTGGATGGCGATAAACACACCCTAGTTGAAACCTTGCGCGGGCATGACGGCCCTGTATGGCAGGTCAGCTGGGCACATCCAAAGTTCGGCATCATCCTCGCGTCCGCGTCGTACGACGGCAAGGTTTTGATATGGCAAGAACAGAACGGCCAGTGGAGCAACATTGCGGAACACGCGGTGCACCAGAGCAGTGTCAACTCCGTTTCCTGGGCACCACACGAGTTTGGCGCTGTCTTGTTGTGCGCTTCTTCCGACGGCACTGTTTCCGTGGTGGACTTTAAGGATGATGGTACCACGTCGCCAATCGTCTTTAAGGCGCATGAGATCGGAGTCAATGCCGCGTCCTGGGCCCCAGTTGATACAAACAAGAAGGATCAACAGGTGAGACGCTTCGTTACCGGGGGCTGCGATGATTTGGCCAAGATATGGCGCTTCGACGCCCAAGCCAACACTTATATCCAGGAGGCCATTTTGGAGGGCCACACCGACTGGGTCAGAGATGTAGCTTGGTCCCCGAGCTTGTTGTTGCGCTCCTACATCGCCACCGCATCCCAGGATCATTCCGTTATTGTGTGGACCCAGAAGAGTGACGGTAGCGGTGCCTGGGAAAAGCAACTCTTGCAGGCGGAGAAATTCCCAGATGTGGTCTGGCGTGCCTCCTGGTCGTTGTCAGGTAACGTTTTGGCGATCTCTGGTGGCGACAACAAAATTACCTTGTGGAAGGAGAACTTGAAGGGTGCCTGGGAGTCTGCCGGCGAGGTTGAGCAGTAACCTCGCATTTCAAAAGACCATAGATTGTCGTTTTCTCAGAGAACTATCTCTTTTTGTACCACTAATTTATATATCCGAAAACATACGCCATGGGCGCAGCGAATGGCTGTAGGTCAACTCTGGTTGGGGGGGACTAGTGTGTAAAGCATCCTTTGGGGAAGCTACGTTATGAGATTAACGTGGTGTATACTTCTAGCGTTGGGACAGCAAGTGACATACCGCAGGGACCAAAAGGAGGAAAAAAGAACGGCTAAACATCATAACCATTCAAACTGGTATTTATAGCTAAATATTCATACGGGGATATACGTAACGAATAGAGATACATGACCAGGACCGCTCAGCATATACTTCCCCAAGTGTGTAACTGCACGATCTACTTTCTCTCTCCTTGTTATCCTCTAGTTCGGCTTAGAACCCATTTCAATCTCTTATTACTACGTTGTTGGCCTGAGTACCGTAGAGATGGTGTATCAGCCCCGTCCTATTGATACACCTAGAGCCGCGGGATGATACGACTGGCCTCGGCAACCGAGCCGCGGCACGTAGCCCCTCCTGCAGCTCCTACATACTGAAGAAAAAAATAACGGTTAACGAATCGGGCATCACTTGGCTGCGTTATTCACTATATAATACGACCTGCTTCCTCCTTTTCGCTCTTCATTATTTCCTTATCATCAATAATGTCCACCCCGGAAGAAATTTATCAAAAGTTAGACGTTGCTGCCAAAGCCGTCAAGGCCCAACTAGCCTCCTCCCCAGAACTCATCACCCCAAGAGTAATGATCATCTGCGGTTCTGGGTTAGGCGGGATTGCCAGCATTTTGAAGGGCACCACCGTCGAGGTTCCATACGAAACCATCCCAGGTTTCCGCCAATCTACCGTCCAGGGCCATGCCGGTAAGTTGGTATTTGGTCTTATTGGAGAAAACAAGGTCCCGGTCATGTGCATGGTTGGAAGATTGCACTTCTACGAGGGTTACGAGCTCAGCGACACCACCTTCCCTGTCAGATTAGCCCATGTTTTGGGTGTTTCCGTGGTTGTGGTTACCAATGCTGCGGGTGGTGTCAACGCCGAATACAAGCCAGGTGACTTGATGATCATCAATGACCACATCAACTTCCCAGGTTGCGCCGGATACCACCCATTGAGAGGCGCCAACTTAGACATGTTCGGGCCGAGATTCCAGCCATTGTCTGACGCGTACGACTTGGAGTTGAGACAGATCTTTTTCCATCAGGCAAAGAAGGTGTTGAAAGTCGAGAGAGCCATCCACGAGGGTGTCTACACCTTCCTTGCGGGCCCTACTTTCGAGTCCAGAGCCGAGGTCAGAATGCTCAGAGTCTTAGGTGCCGATGCTGTTGGTATGAGCACTGTTCCAGAGGTTATCATTGCCAGACATTGCGGTATGAGAGTGTTGGCCATGAGTTTGATCACTAACGCGGGGGTTGCTGACCCTCCAGCCAGCGCCCTCGACGAGAACCCAACCCCGTTGGACGCCGGTATGGCCAACCACCTGGAGGTCTTGGATGAGGCTGACAGAGCCGCCAAGGACGTACAGTTGATTTTTGAGGCCACCATTAACCAGTTGTAAGGATATAGGGTAATTAGAAATCGAAGAGGGGACGCGGTGATCAAGATCAATGTAATTAAATAACAATATCGATAATAATGGTAGGCATGTTTTCTGGTATGATGCATCGATAGGGTTAACACTCACCTAATCTACCTTTTCAGTATATTCCGACATATGTTGGGCCGAATTGGTAAATGGCAGCGCATAAATATTCAAGTAACCTAGAGATCGTAATATAGCTTTAGCTCCCCGGTTTGGCTCAAGTGGTCTTGGTTTAACAATTTTTTTTCAACAGAGTATAGAGTTTGTGTTTCCAGAGAGGTATCGAAAATCCGGAATATCTAGGATATCCTGTGTAACTAAAACGGTATCCCTCGATGAGGTAGAGAACATAAGAAGTATACACATGGCTCGCCTTGCTAGGAATAGCGTCAGGGTTAGAGCGTCACGAACTGGAACCCTGAGTGAAGCGTATCGCCCGATTTCATAATTAGACTATATATACCTAAGATATTTACTGAATACCTTACAGTTAACAGCGTCTGTTCTATGTACATAGCATTAGCATCTCCGAAGTCGTCACCCAGAGCCCGGGTCCCTGTATAACCTCAATCTCGGATAATTATGCTTTATGTTTTAGCGCACAAAAGATGTATTAGAATAGATATGATAGTGAGAATTAATTAACTGGACAACGTAACTCCCAGAAATTTAGCAATTGGCCAAGCTTAAAGCGAAATTATCTATATTTTGTGGGCGATATAGAGTAGCACTACTGAAAGATCTGGTCATCTGAAGGCATTGTACGATCATTTTGTCTTTCTCTCAACGTCCTTGGCGACTTTCTTGATAGAATCGGCAGCCTTTTCGGCCTTGTCGGCAACACCTTTCTTGGCCTTTTCGGCCTTGTCAGTAACATCCTTCTTTATCTCGTCAGCCTTGGACCCAGCCTTCTTGGTGGCCTTCTCAGCCTTGTCAGAGACCTCTTCGGCCTTTTCAGAAGCTGCTTCTTTTGCTTCCGCAGTCTTTTCAGCGACATCTTTCTTGAGCTCCTTGGCCTCGGACGTAGCTCTGGAAGCAGCGTCCTTTGTCTTTTCAGTAGCCTCTTCAACCTTTTCAGAAGCGGCTTCCTTAGCTTCTTTAACGTTCTCCTCGATATCCCTAGCAACAGTCTTGGCCTTATCAGCAGCATCAGATGCAGCTTTCTTCAATTCTTCCTTGGTGGTTGGAATGTCAGAGTTTTCTAACTTCTCCTTGGCAGCAGATGCAGCTTCACTTATCTTACCGGCAGCAGTACCGGCAGCTTCCTTTAACTCTTCGGCTCTGGAAGAAAAGTCGGTTTCTTCCATCTTTACCTTAGCCTTCTCAGCGAGCTTTTGGGAAGCTTCAAGGCCTTCGGAGGCCAAATGGGAGGCAATCTTAGAAGCCTTATGGGCGGCATCCTTCAATTCCTTGGCTGATGTTGGAATAGCGGAATCGATCACAGTGTCCTTGATCTTGTCGGTGACGTTTTCAGTGGCTTGGATACCGTCAACGGCAACATCAGCAGCCGATCTATTGAGCTCTTCCAACTTAGCCTTGGCTTGGGCAAAAATACTCTTAGAAGTAACCAACGAAGCCGAGAGACAACGGCGAGAAGGTTGAGAAACAATTCTCACGGTGACAGCTCTGCGTAAAAGGGTGGCTCTGATCATTGCGCGTTCGTAATATGTAAGGGTTCCGGATTGAAAAGTTTAGTATTGAATTTCTGTCGAAGATACAATTGACAAAAATCCGGCCCGTTTGAACGAAAATCGATGAGGAGATGGAAGGGGGTATTTATATCATTGTCTTGATTAGACAACGTTGAATATTGTTCGAGAACTGTGGGAGCAACCCTACCTCTTCAAGTGACGTAGCAAGCATGCTGCATATATCTTGCATATATCCAAGTTCGGCAACAGGCGAGACTCTACACCATACAACTCGTTGCTCTCGAGAACACCCCGTGAGGACTTTCGAAAGGTAACAGGATATTTCGTCGTATGCGCAAAACCCCACGGCCTTACACCACTTTTGAGCTCAGAAGCTCTAGTTATAGTGGTGCAAGTTATATGGAAGGACTCCTCAGGTTGAGGTTGCCTCCGGCAGTCCCGCACACTTTCAGGCTAAACGCTTTAATCCGCACGTGTTAAATGGTTTACATTTCTAAAAAAATTGTTTATAGAAATTCGCAATCTTAGACACTGCCACTTATACCATCATTTCACGTTGAATTCACATGGCGGAGGAGTTGGTGCGCAAATAGCCCTTTTGGTATTCTCATGGTGTCCTTTTTGGCTCTGTAAGTTCATAGATACATCACAAAATACGTTAATTGCACTTGATTTTTTTCAAGCTATTAAAAAACCGCGGTACAGAGAAATCGTTTCTCGTACGGATGAGCCAAGCGAGTACTGGATAACCTGTTCTATCTCTATAGCTAGTAGCTTGTTGAAGTATGGACGGAAGCAAAACAACTTGTGGGTACATATACCGCACCGAATCCCTGGAGTTTTATCTGAAGGGTGGAAGCTCGATGAAACTAACTGAAGGATCAAAAAAAAAAGCTAAGACGACCTTCAGACACTGCAAGGCTTAAGTGGGGGGTATTATGAGAAAACTCACTGCACGAAACTTTGATAGTTCACAACTAATCAATCCTCGTTTCTTTTAGAGCTCGTGTTCCTGGACCGTATCCATATCGATTATGCTTTAGCAAACTGACAACGTGCATGTAATTTAGGCTGAGATTGGGATATTTTGCGTTAGAAACCTACCGCTTTAAACAAATACCCTTGGTGTGAACCTTGGGTTCCCTACAGTTCTTTTATATCATCCCATTCTCGAGCATCTTCACTTTTCGCTATCGGTATATTTACCGATCTTTTGCACCACCGGTGCACGAACCAGACTTTGCTGGTAGTGTTCGCATCAAACCTCACGTGGTGTACCGATCTGTCGCTCACACACGGCGCTTCATTAACCACAAAAGGAGCGTCACGCGCTCGCTTTCGTTGGGAGGCATACTATGTTTCCTTAACATGCGGCTGCATGTATAGAAGAATTTTTCGCATGATCGCATATGGGAGGGTGAGAGATAGATCGACGTTTCTTTTTGGTGATCCCCCATGTAGTCACTGATAGCGCAGGGAAGTTCGGCTTTTCATTTCCACTTGACGATAAAATTTGTTGACATTTTGATGTGATCATCTCTATCTCTGCCTCTATCAGTATTTTTCCCCGCTCAGTATTTTTCCGCCACTGAGGCGTCTTTATTTTTCCGCTTCCTTCACTACTCAGAAGAGTCCCCTAAACGATATCGTATTGAATCTCGCACCAAGATAACTCCCCTACAACTTGCACTATTGCACGGCCGTACTAATTACACTCAGCTATCCAGGCATTCTCCCCATCGTATATCCTTTCAGTCATGAAAGAGCTTGCATTATTGTCGCATCGTCATGATTTGTCACTCTTAACAAGCCTATCTTTTGCATCGGGGTATCTATCCATCGTCTTTTGGCTCTTCGCACAGCTTCCCCAGGTTATTGAAAACCATCGAAGGAACTCGGTGGAGGGCATATCCATTTCCTTCCTTGGGTGTTGGGTCTTGGGAGATCTCACCAACTTGATTGGGTGCGTACTTACAGATGCTTTGCCCTTCCAAATCATGTTAGCACTCTACTACTGTTGTATCGACGTTATCCTTATTTCCCAGTTTTATTATTACACCAAAGTTCATAAGCCAAGTCACCATCCGCACGGCCAGAGAGGCAAGATGCGAGGACACCAGAGGTTGCAGGATTTATCCCCGCCGTTTATGGGCGAAGAAACCTCTGAGACCCTACCGCCTGCTATGGCTGAGAGATTACCGTTGAAGAACGGAATCCCCTTTGTCAAGTATGACGCAGAGCGGACCGAGCCTAAACGCATTCAGATCCCAACGAAAAACATCCAACTGAGAAGAAATCTTGTACCTGGAACCGCCAGCTCTTCGGTCTCGAACCTTGCAACCGCCTCATTTATCGGCAGTTTTGCCAAGGTGCACGCCATGCCGCTCTCCCTTGCCGAAGACAAGCCGCTTAGCTTGTACCAGAAAATTTCCTCCCTTCTGATGCTCGTCATGATCTCCTCCTTCCTTACCAAGGAGAGAATAGGAATGGTGTCTGCGTGGAGTTGCACAGCCTTGTATCTCTGCTCTCGGGCACCCCAGTTATACGCCAATCACAAACGGCGTACCACCAGCGGCTTGTCTATCTACTTGTTCATTGCTGCATTACTAGGAAACATCACGTACACTGTTTCCTTATTGACATCCCCCAATGCCCAGGGTAAATACGGAAATGACTTTTTATACCTGGAATTGCCCTACTTGCTCGGAAGCTGCGGCACCGTGGGGTTTGACCTTTTCTTATTGGGGCAGTGGTACATATTCGATGTTCGTGGAAAGATGCCGTACGTGCAACAAAGCCAGTGGCACGATTTCCTGACCGTGAGAGCTCTGTTTAACGAACTGATCTTTGACCAAAAGGTTTCAACTCTGGTGAATGTTAAAACTGGGCATACTTTGTCCGTGGGCTCTCCGTCACCCCTCCCCGCTACTCAGCCTATTATTCCCAACACCCAGAGGCACCGAGAATACTCTTCTTCAAACAACAATATCATTCCCATTCTCATCAAACAGAGCCACGTTACCCAAGCCAAGATTGCTAGTAACACACCCATTACATGCATGGATTTGTTGGATATGACGTCGTCATACGGGGATAGACCGGTAGGTTCTGTGAGCAGTCCCTCGACGCAATTCAATAGCGTGCAGCCCAGCTTTAGGACATTTGGTATTCGGGAGGGTGTGCCCCCATCCTTAACGCCAAATAAAGTAACTAGGTTCGGGTATGGTAGCACGACGGACGATATCCATATGTTCGACAACTAAGCTCGTTCCATCAAAATTAGATCATATAACAAAACTTTTATGCATTATAATACTATTAATTTGTGGAATTGGCCGTCGCTTAGGCAACTGCCAGTACAGTAATTTAGGACTCATGTGAGATTTTAGCTGTCGCTGCGGTGCATAATGTATCGAAATTGAACCCTCAAGGTTGTCATGGTCTATATCTATTGGTTGGGTCGAAAACGAGGGACAGTAGCATAGTCATCTAAAGTCTGTTATCAGGTATAGTCAATCCTGAAAGGTGGAGGTTAGCGCTTTGAATCTCGAATAGCCGGGTGTGGGGGCACATAATACGCGGATCATAGCATCATACACATCTGTCGGTCAGATAAGCATTAATTAATACGAGTCTATTGTCGTATGAATTAATATCTTTAGAAATTGCTATCCACAAGATTTAGAGCTATACTTGTCCAGGGTTCCATAAACTTCCGTCGGATCAATCGCTTAAGATCTCGCGATGCAAGAAGCCCAATCTTTGGATTGGCGAAACTTTATCCGTCTACCCTCCAGTGCCTTCACTAAAAATGCAGAGCCTGTAGAGGATTTGTCTGTCTCTTTCTCGCCAGACCGTAATTAGGCAGTTCCATAGACCCAGAAGCGTGCATTGAGACTCTGGGTAGCGTAACGGTCTAGCCCCCCAAACAACGAAGCCTGAAATACGGATACACGCATCCAATGGCTACAGTCTTATAAGCTTTCTTAGCTACAGAACAAAGTGGACGATAATTTTCCGGACTTCGAATTTATTGTCCTTTTTGCAACATATCACAGATGTTCATTCTCCGGTCGAACTTGCTTCTAGCCACATAGTAATGCACTGGTGCGTTATCAATATGACACCAAGGACGCACCACGAGGTACACCCGTAGGACGAACACGCAACTCCTCCATGTTTCATAATCATGGTACACGGCTCCTTCGGCCTTTCCCGTATCTCTAAAACGATTCCGGGGACATAAAATCTTATAGAACGTGGCATATCCGAGCCTGAAGAGTCTAGAACTACCACCGGTTATATCGGGGGAGGGCCGCCTCCCAAAGCCGGAACTTGGTTCGACCTCCTTAATATTGATTTACACGTGCCAGATGCATACCCCCGGGGCATCTATTACCGAAAACAGGAAACGTTCGGTGTGGAACTGGAGACACCTTCCCCTCGGAAGCTCTTGCATGCATGTGCATCCGCTACAACACTGCCCACTTTCGACCGCCCCTTAGCGCTGGTCGTTTGACAATGTACGGCGACGTTAACTGTGCATAATCCAACTCCCATAGGTCCAACGACGACGCTTCCTTCGAGAATCACCTATAGCTCCTCTCACTAGCAAATTTTTATCCTAACCACACTTAGCGTTATCCTAGACAAGATAAATCCCAAAGAATATTCTTCCGGATCCCTTGTGTTAATCCTTTCCCGCTCGTGCATCACTCCATTTTTTTTTGTTTGCTAACGTGTAGAAAAAAGAAAAATTCCCGCGCTTATTTACAACTTTTTGCACCCCACGCCATAGTCATATCCCTATACGCTACCCATTGTCATACTCCCATACACTATCCCCCGACCACCATCATAATAGACTTGCTATGTACAACGCACACAACACGGTTAACTCCAACTACCTGTCGCACAACTCGTCGCAGGAGCACGGATTGACGAGCGCCGAGAGGTTGAACAAAAACGAAGAGACGGAGTTGTATGACTACTTGAACCTCTCGCCGCCCATTTTTGACCCGGCACAAGGCTCTGCCCACTTCCGCCCCTCCCAGAACGGCGCAGTGCCCCAGAGTCAATCCGGAACCCCTCACTCGCCAATGAACCTTCTTACGCCACAGTTCCAGCTCCAGACGCCGCCGCAAAAGCATCTTGTGCCGACATTTACCACGGAGAACACGCCGCCCGCGGCGCCAACCACCGCGTTCCCCAACGGCTTTGAGTTCGAGCAAAATTCCGACTTGGACCTGTTTTTCCAGGTGGACACCAAGCCTATCGACTCAAACAACGTCACGATGGTGAACAGCGGCGGGTTTTTGCAGGCCACCCCCAGCCAGAGCTTTCACGGTAGCAACAGCAGCAACAGCTTCAACTCGTTGCAGGGCTACTCGAACGATGTGTCGCGAAGTTATCCGAAAGACGTGCCGCGGAGTTACTCGAATAACCCGCAAGTGAACGGGTATTCAAATAGCTATACAAACACGTTACACCCTGGCAACGCCCAGTCTGGGTTTGACCTGGGCTTCTTGAGCCCGCACGCTGTAAGCAACCGCCGCTACAGCAACCATTCCAACTCCAACTCCATGGCGTACTCGGAAGTGTCGTCGAACCCGAACTCGCCATTCATGGACGCGCTTTCGCCGTCCGGGTTCAACACCGGGGCCGTGTCTCCGGGGCTCCTTGCGAATCCCGATAGCGACGTTTTGAGCTTGATCAACGGCCAGGACGCGTTCACACTTGGTGACGGTATAGACTTCCCCAGCGACTTTGACCAGGGCCCGGTATTTGCCAAGTTTGACTTTGCTGAGCAGAATCAGTTTGAAAACTCTGCCACGGCCATGAACATGATGCAGTTTGGAAACGGCGTGGCAAACAGTGAATTCAGCATGATGAACAACACTTCGGCAGTAGATAACAACTCGCAGTTTGTGAACAGCAATTCAAACAGCCCGCACATTCCGCAGATCCAGTTACCGTCGCAGGGTCAGGATTACGCCAATTCGTCGCAAACCGGCTTCCAAAATTTGCAGCCAGGTCAGAGCTATGTGGCCTCAACGCCAGCCCTTACGCTGGGCTTTGAGAGTCCAAACTACGCTCAGGGTGCTCCGTCGGGACTGCAGGACTTCTTCTTGAACGTAGGGCTGAACCAGCTCACCGAGCACAACTTGAAAACTAACCAGCTCTACTCCAGCGGCGAGATTGTGCATGCGGATACGCAGAGCGCGTACAGCGGACACTCCCCTGTATCAATTTCCATCAATCCGCCTCCCGAGGACCTCGTGCGCTCGCCTTCTTTGTTCAGCCACTCGTCCGCGCACTCGTCGGCATACAACTCGCCGAACCGGTCGCGCGCAAACTCCAACGACCCCAAGTACGGCAACTCCTTGACTCCCTTCGACAACTTACCCGATGAGTACAACGACATACGCAAGGGCCGTCAGCGGTCACACTCGAACAAGTCACGGTCATCGATCCGTTCAAAATCCGCGAACCGCTCAAGGTCAGGCTCCGGCGATCTCCGCACGCTGAATCAGAAGATGTTGGACCTCGCGTCTAACCAGAGCAACAAGCGCCAACAGAAGCACCCGTCATCGTATGCGTGCGACTTGTGTGACAAGACGTTTACGCGGCCGTACAACTTGAAATCGCACAAGCGCACCCACACCAATGAGCGGCCGTATGTGTGCACAGTGTGCGGCAAAGCGTTCGCGCGACAGCATGACCGCAAGCGGCACGAAGATCTCCACAACGGTGAGAAACGCTACCAGTGTCGCGGTACGCTTAAAGACGGCACTGAGTGGGGCTGTGCGAAGAAATTTGCGCGCACGGACGCGTTGGGGCGACATTTCAAGACCGAAGCAGGCAAGGAGTGCATCCGGCCGTTGTTGGAGGAGGCCGCGCGTGATGGCAACTTCGATGCGAGTGACGGAACATTCGACGTGATGGAAGGGTTCAATCTCGATCCGTATGCCTTCTTCCAACAGCACGGTAATCCAAAATTGGACGACGACGAGCTCAGTGAGCCACGCTTCCCGGTTCCGTCGGTCGCGATCACGCCGCCGGACTCGCGGCAGACGTTTAGAGGGATTGACGAGAATATCTATTCGTAGCCTCGCCACCGGGGCTGCCGCTGTTGTCCAGGGTCACATATCCAACACTGGAAGTGACTTCGCAAATCCTACGGCATTGCAAGTTCTGCGTGAGTTCTTGTAGTCCCAGTCGGGGCTGGTGAATCCATCAGGGGGGAGTGGAGATCCTTCTGACCAGATTCACTCTCAGATTTGTTTAATAGCTTCGATAGCCCGCCGTCGAAGATATACCGTCTATAGGGCGTATTGGTTGATTGAGACTAGTTTACCTCACTTTGGTAATGATAGCTGTATCCCAATGTCGTCCTTGTTCCCTAGTCTATGACTTTAGCTTGACACTCGAGTAACACTATCCTTATACTTTCTCTTATTTGTCCTTCCACTCACTTGGTGTTCTCTCAGTTGGCCGTGATTTTCGTCATATGCTCTTCATCACTTTGTTTGTTTTCAACTCTTTCTTGTCCGGGTTTCCCGTTTTGCACACTGCTGCTTTTCTTTGTTATCCGGCGTTTTATTGTATTATCTCCTTTCCTCTTTAATTCAGTTCCTATTCTACTGGGATGAGCGCATGTGTAGGGATATAAATGCGTAGAAGATCGCATGGAAAAGCCAAGCGAATCCATGTCTGGATGTGACTCTACAATCGATTATTGGTCTATTCGTATTGGACCTATAGAGCTATACTCACTGTAAACAATGTACAGTGTTGACTAAAAAGATGCTAATGAAAAATTCCTAGATGCTTGTAAAAAGGCGAGAAGGAACGTAGCCTAGATCAGTTTACTGTAAGTGCATTTCGTAGAAATGGCTTGGTGTGGGAGCTAAACTCCTTAGGCCTCATGGCTAGCACACCAACTGAAATTTTCAAATTATATGATTCAACTATCTAGGCCATCGATATAACCCCCTAAGCACATCCTTGGTTCTATATTCTAGGTCTAGGATGTCAGTTACTCCCAACGATAAGGCAACACTTCGTTGGCCTCTACCCCACAACCTAGATCTGACACCATTTGCCCCCAATTTTATAGAATAAAGTGGAATCCACTCTGGGTGTACTGATTTAAAGGGCTTCTGATTCCAATTGGTTATATGTAGTGGGTGCAATCTACCCGTAGTCGTAGCTGTTCGTTGGCTGCTAGTAAAGAATTTGGCTCAGTTGGTTTCTTCTGGGAATTGGCTGACCCAGAGTCCATAACGGCAACCCTGTCCCTTAAAATGGAAACATTACAGCCTCTAATGCTGCTATAATTCACTGGCCCGTAACCGACAGGTCCGGCGCCACGGTTATACTGTATTTAGTTACATGCTCGCAAACTGGTATTTATCGAACCAAAAGGCTAGAAAGGAGCCAGAGCTATGTTGACTGTAACCGGATTTACCGTATTTAGTTGCACGTTTCTAAGTTTTCTGTCTTGACGCCCAAAACCTGACTAACCGCATGAGCATTCCATACATCAATCTATTTACACAGCTTCTAATCTTGCTATTTATGTCCAACGGGCGGCCCGGAAAATCTAGCCGACCCGAATGCACGTGAGTAGGCAGTGTCAGAAATGTGCGGCGCGGTGTAGCGCTATGAAACTAATTTAGTGTCGGTTACTATGCAAGACAATTACAAATCAAGAATAATATCCCATCTTGCGTTGCTTCCTTACGGATTTGTTACTCACTACTCTTGCGATTTCTTGTTTCCTATTGAAATACCGCTATATCCTAAAGACTTATATTGCTGGGTTGTCGTATTGCCTATTGCTGTCAGTAATATAGCCGATATTGCATATTGTCTATTGCCGATTACCAATTGTGTAGTGCTTCTGCTACTCCTTTAGTCGCGTCATTCTGATCCTGCTCCAATTTAGGTGCATTTCCTTCTGCCTTACGTTTATTCCTTCATCGCATTCGGTTTCAAAATTACTCTTCTTCCTATTGCGATAGCCCCACCTTTAACCATATTGCATACCCTTTACCTTAGACTTTCCACGTTCAGCGTCTAACAGCTCCTCCTTTCCCTCCGCTTGCACTATCACGCAGGGTCTGGCATTATCCACCACAATATCCTCACCTACCCTATCACCTGTATTGCAGTTATTGCCTATTAACATTTAATATTCGTCTTGTCATTACCAACGATGGATCATATGTCGGCACTAACGCACTACCTGATCGAACCTCCGAGCAACGGGCACAGGCGTGGTGAAACGAGCGCCCTGTCTGACACGCCAAATGGTGACTCCCCTTCCGCACCCCTAGTCTCCTTCGTCTTTCCCGACTTCCGCTCGATCGGTAACCTCCGACGCTCACTCCCGCGCGACTTCTGTGCGACGGAAACGGTGCTGCTTTCGGGCTACGAGATCTACATGGTGGAGCAGTGGGCTTGTGACCGCAAGCTCAACACGGTGGTGGTGACGTACACGGGCAATGAAACTCATAAGATCAAAGGCCTCCGCATCACGATTCACCGCGACAAGGCGTTATGGCCCACGGAGTTTCAACGGTACTTCGACGATGTCTACGGTTACCACTCCAAGCCCAAAGAGACGCAGTATGGATTTCTCTTCGTGACCAACATCTCGGCATTCCCCTCAAATCTCACGTTGGTGCCAGTGCCCAACGGGGACATCCGCACGATCTCCAAGGCCTTTGAGACCAACGTAGACTTGCGTCGCGTCAATTGCACTGGCCGTGCGGGGCTCCTCCTCTGTCAGCCATCCCAGGCCACCGAGCACAAGTTCCGACAGATGTTCCGCGTGTGCCCAAAGCTAACTATCCAGTACGCGGTCAGAGAGATCGTGCTGATCGTCCAGATCACATTGTACTATTTCGATATGTTTGATCCCGCGTACGGCGACGGCTTCTTGTGCAACAAGACCGAGGCGGCTATTAATCACTGGTGGGATGCGGTGGGCACGCCGCGGTACCAGGTGGTGGAGCGGGCCACGCCAGGCGCAGGCCTCAACGCGCGCATCGTCTCCGCGTTGCTCGGAACGCTCTTGGGTATTCGCAGCCGCTTGAATTTAGTGGGTATCGACGTGCCAAAGGACCCGTACTACTACTTCGACTCGTTTGAGTCGGCGATTGGCGTGTTTCAGCGCCAGAACAAATTGCATCGGACACGCAAGTTGGACCCCGCGACGCTCGCGGAAGTGTACCGTGCATCCGACGCCAAATTGCGCGCGCATCAGGGCTCGTTGAAGTTCACCAAGGCCGTTAAGAGCACCGTGCAAGACATCAGTCGATTGAAACGTGAATTGGTACCTGCGTGCTACGAGACACTTGATATCGAGGCGTTGATCAAGATCGTCGGTGGCCGCCGCTTGGGCACCCTCTGGGCGGAGAAGAGCGGCAGCGACCGCGTGGATCCGTTCCCGACATTGGCCGAGTTAACCCACCAGAACAAGCGCGAGCTGAAGAAGGACGAGTACTATGACACCAAGAGCGGGTCCCATGGCCTCTATAAGAGCGTTGACAAGCTCAAGCTCGGTCTCCACAACAAGAAGACCCAGCTCAAGGACTTGTACACCGGTACCAGCGACGCGTTGGTGGAGGAGAAGGCACCTGTCGCGTTCTACAAACCAGCAGAGAGCTGCGAGCGCACCCAGACGAACTGTATTGACGCGTGTGTGGTGGTAGACGTCGATATGGAACAGTTCTACCAGACGGCGTTGCACCGGCGGATGTCATTTCCGTTCGTGGAGGTGGAGAAGAACTTCGCAACCACCGTGAAGCAGCTCGACCCTCAGGGTGTAAAGCATCCAGGGGGGTCGATAAAACGTCTTAAGGGGTCCAAACGCAAGGTGTCTACACGTCTTGAGAGCGCGAAACTTGTTTTGCCTAAGGATCAGAAAGTTTCAGATACCGCCCTTGAATCTGTTCTCAACGTGACAGGTCCCTGCCAGGCTTTACCATGTCCTTTGAACACACCCACGTTGAGACGCACTCACAGCTTCGGCGAGGCATCGGACTCAATTCTCCGGTATGACTACCCGTTCCTCTCATCACCGTTCGCCATCAGCCAGCGCTATCTCAAGAGCTTAAAAGATTACAAGGAATTTAACCGGTGCTACGATATGGTATTGGAGAGCGACTGCCACGCGAACTACCAGGTGATCATCGAGGACTGGCAATCCCAGTGCAATGGAATTGCGTCGCGCGCCACACAGCTCCACTGGCAGCAGGCCACCAAGACGCAGCAGATGGGCAAGTTGGGCATGAAGATGGCGGACATCGACTCGCTCTCGGCTAAGCTAAGCTACGAGTTGCGTGTGTTGGGGAAGCGTGTGGTGGAGCTCGAAGACAACTCGACGCAGTTTAGCGCGAAGCTCGACGTGGTAGCGGCGGAGGTGGCGGGGTTGAAGAAGTGCTACAAGATAGCCAGCGTGCCCCATGCTACCCAGAGCGCGTTGCTGGACGTTTCGGTGCCGTTTTACTGTGCTATGCGCCACCTTGTCGGTACCATGGAGTACCTCAAGTTGCGCATCGACTGGCAGAGGGTCCGAAGCCTCTGGCATAAGGTTGACAAGAACAACCACATCACCAATACGCTTTCTCCGTACTTGGGTTATGCCGCCGCCACCGTCGACTCTAGTGTCTCTGTAAGTGAGAGTCGATAATACGATGATGCTCGGGTTATTGGTTGTCCTCCGGCAACCTGGCGGTGAGATTCTCTTGGGCTGTAGCTCTTTGGCGTTTGCGCGTGGCTTTTATTTTCTTGATCAATAAACATATCACTTCTTTGTCTTGTAGCACTTCACTTTTGTACATTTTCGTTAATGGAATACTCTCCCCGCCTCATTCAGATCGAGCTTAGTTCTATACGCTCGACAACTGCACCTCATACTAGCCTCTTGAAGCCTAACTCTCTCCTAGGGCAGTGCACCTTCTAGCGGTTTTCGAAACTTCAGACCAACGCTCTCTCGCTTGTCCGCCTCATGTCAGAGCAATTCCGCCTGAATTGTTCCTTTTCACGTAAAAACACTTCTTATACCTTACCAATTTCCCCCCTTGTACGACTTTCTCTTGTCAGATGCATTCATAACAAAAGCTCTTACTTTTTGTCTCTTGCACTCTTTCACTTGCTCCCAGGGTCTGGCTCTTTTATAAGATTACCCATCAGGTTTTTCTCTCCGTTTTGCGGGAGATAGTGTTTGAGGATCGCTCGGACCTTGACAAAAACAGACTGCGAGAGCTTGAGGTTGTAGCGCAACAAATCGATCTTACTGTTGATGGTCTCGATTTTACTGTTGAAGAGATAGTTCTGGTTGCGGTAGCTTGCTAACCGCGTCAGGTCCTTGCTCTTCAAGAAGTCCGTCAGCATCGTCATCACCGTCTCACTTTCGGAGAGCACGACGTGGAGCTGTTTGTTGATGAACTCGAGTCTCTGTAGGTCCATAATCAGTTCCATCCGCTGTGCCTCTAAGCGCTCTATCTCTTTATCAATCAACGATTCGCTGGTCTCTGTGTCCTCGGGCTCGGCCCCCGCTTGGCGCTGGGTTTCAACCAACTTCGTGAGCGACTCCACCACATTCGTCTTTTCGCGAGACTCAGCCAAAGAAAGCGATAGGTCTTTTAATAAGGCCGTGATGGTCATAATATCGTCCGAAGGGGTAGCTTCCATAGTTGTGTGTGTCAAAGGACGAATAGTGTTGTGCTGTCTAGTCTACGCTAGTATTTTTACAGAGCTTGGGCTGGTGCGTAGATGCAGGGTATTTGTGTTTATCATTGGGTATGAACTATATCTCTAGGTAAATAGAGATTCTACTACGTGCAAAACTGGCATTTAATGATTGATCTGAAAACAAATGCTATTTGATCTTGGTGGGTCTATCGATGTGTTCCATGATATCGATCATGGTTGGGAGGCATACTCGCATACAAGCTGGGTTATCTGCACCAGAGCTCAGGTGGGTTGACTGCTTTGTCTCAAGGGGGAACAACTAGACTCATACAATGTTTTACGGGAGTATTCCATATTTTTCAGGTGTTTGGTATTTATTGATCGAACGCCATATTTGCTTTGGCGGTAACTCCTTCCTTTCATTACAGAGTTTTAGATTTTCAATAATAATAAAAACTTTGACAGAAATTTAAACGTAGCTATAACACAAAAAGATAAAGAGGATGAAGTTAAGAAAAAATGCGAACAGAAATGAGATGTTGCCTGCGTGACCGCTAGACTGAAAATTAGAACCGAACCGTCTATTTCTTAGACTTCTTCTCTTTCTTCTCCTTCTTCTCCTTCTTCTCCTTCTTTTCCTTCTTCTCCTTCTTTTCCTTCTTCTCGGACTTTTCATCGTCAGAGTCGTCTCTCTTTCTCTTCTTGTCCTTCTTCTCCTTCTTCTCCTTCTTCTCCTTCTTCTCCTTCTTCTCCTTCTTCTTCTCCTTCTTTTCAGCTTCCGAGTCGCTTTCGTCGTCAGAGTCTTCGGTGGTGGCGGCGGTTTCTGGAGCATCGGCATCGGCGTTGTAGGCCTTGGCCTCGGTGATCTCAACCTTTGGAGTTTCTCTGGCAATCTTAGAAGTAGTTCTCATGTCACGGCCTTCCAAGGCACTCAATCTGGACTCAACCTTGGCTCTGACGTCCAACCCGATGTTACCAGAGTCGTCACGGTCTTCGGCCAAAGCATCGTAACGTAAGGCAACGGCAGCCTTGGCGGCCAAGACACGGGCAATCTTACCCTTATTTTTACCGGTAGCCTGACCAACGAGGGAGGCGTGGTACAATAAACCGTACTTTGGCGTGTCATGCTTGGTCTTCAAGGCTCTGAAAAGGGCCTTTTCGGCACCCAAGATCTGAATGGTAGAGGCTGGAGCCTTGGCCAAGGAGATCAAGGAACCGGCATGGGCGATCAATCTAGCACCGACCAATTCACCGAGCAAAGCGGTCATGTTTGGAGCGATAGCCTTCATTCTGGAAGACAAGTAGTTGGACAATTGTTCACGGTAGGCGGCAAAGTCGACGATCTGGTCGGCAAGAGCCTGGATGTTTTCCAAATCAATTGGAGTAATCTCGGTACCCATGGAAACTTCAGCGGCGGTCTTGACCTGGGCTTCAACTTCTTCTGGCAAGATTTCGCTCAAGTCGGTCTCGGCACACTGGGTTCTGACACCCATGGTAAGAATGATTCTAGCGTAGGCAACGGAATCGGTCACAATCTTAGCCAATTCCGGGAAATGCCAGCCGTACCATTCCTTGACTCTCATAGCGTAGGTGTTCAATTCCTTGTCTAAGTCGTCCAAAAGGGCAATGGCCTGGACAATCATAGTGTCAACCTTGTCGGCAGAGAACTTGAGCTTGTGACGGCCGATGGAGTGGGCAAGACCAAGGGACATGGTGGAGAGGTCCTTGTCAGACAAACCCGGTAAAAGCTCTGGCAAGTGCTCTCTGATGGCTCTGTTCAAGTCCAAGGTGGCAGCATCGGAGATGACGCTGAAGTTAAGGCCCAACTTGTTAATGGCGTTACCCAACTTGGTTTCGGAGACAATCAAGGTAGCCTTCTTGTCGGACTTGGCTTCTTCCAAGAACTTGGACAACTGGTCGGAGACACGGCCCTCGATAACGGCGTTGGCTTCTTCCAAAGCGTTGGCAGCGGAAGTGAACTTGGAAAAGGCAGAGACCTTGAATTGTTCAGCGACCTTAGCGGCAGTGTTCAAGTCCTTGACCAAGGTAGCGCTCTTGTGGATCTTCTTGTCAGAAGCCTTTAACAAAGCGTAACCGGCAGCGGTTTCAGTTAAAACGTAAGCCATTATATGTGTGTAAAAACTTTGGGGGGGAGGGAAAGAGGTTAATTTGCGGGTTGTGCTTTTAAGGTCGTCGCTTTTGACTGGAAAAAATGCATAGCTCATCACAAGATGAAAAATATTTTTTCGCATAAGAAATTTTTTCAGGCTGCGATGTACCCAGTGATGAGATATGCGCTTGTCAGCCACAAAAGAATTGCTTTTTATACTGTCCACATGGAACCATCATCTGTGGCGCGGCACTAACAGCCGATCAAATCTGAGCAAGCGACAAGGGCAAAACCGTAGGTCCCAGGGTCTTATTTGGTATGGCCCATCTTGCTAAACACATTCTGAGATTGGGAAGTTATGATTTTATTTTTCAATCTGTTTTATACTAGCAGATCCAGGCAATTGGATGGAATATCCAGATCTAGTAAGGTTCATACCTCACTGGAAGCGACACCGTACTTAGATTTGGTGCTAGTTCAGGATAGGGAAAATTGGTCCATATCATAACTACGAATTTACGTACATGTAGCTCGAAGAGAGTGGTGAAGAGGGCCCGAAGATTTTCGCAGCCAGTTAGAAGAAGTCAAACTCGCAGTTTTATAAAGAATATAGTATAAAATATTTTTTTGAACATAGCATATATGCGTCTCATTGCTTTAAAGATATCAAAATAGTATATTAACGTGCTAATGTTTACGATGTATTAACCTCTATATTGCTCAGGTGGTCGTATAGGTTACAAATAAGTGATTGCCAAAGTAAACTCGACGATGCACCTGAATACCGGCAATAATTTTTTTCCATCAGTGTAGAATTTCGAATTTAAACTCCCCGAGACCCTTTCTCCCTTGATTGAAATAAAAACTTAAGTATATATATATCAAACTTATATTCAAAAAATGCATAATATATGTGTAACACAATACCAACTGCAACTACATGGCTAAATTCGATATATACCAGTATTCGTTGAGGAACCTGCCTTTATTATTATTATTTTTTCATCTATTACACTTGATAGTTTAAAGTCTTTTTACCCCCCCTTACGGTGTTGCTACTAAACCATAATCTATAACAATTCACTGGCCCTACGATGACTACCCCGTTCAGAGCGGAATCAACATTTCCCCTTTTGGCCGTGGATAGGTAAACAGACGCGACACGTCGAAAATTTACCTGCGTAAATTTTAAATCTTGTGGCAAAAAGCAAAAGAGCAAGAACTTCAGGTACATCCACGGCATGTCAGCTCCTATATCCAAGTCAGAAGATAAGCGGCGAACCAAGTACAACTTCCCTAAGAATAACCTCGGGTCGAAATCCACCCCCACATCTATCGCTGTTGCTCCCACACCTAGTTTTCCGGAGAAAAAGACTCCACAGCCCATCAAGCGCAACTTCGATGCCACACTCAGCTCGGATGACCATGTAGACTGGCAGCAGAGTCCAGAGGCGAAGCGGACGCTCGCAGGCGACTTAGCCGCAGCTGCTGGGCCGCCGGTGGTTGTTGAATTGACACCATATAAGAGCCGTCACGACCCCTATAGCTCACTCTTGAGCAAGTACTCTACATCATCCGATAACGTGGCATCACAAATGCTGCCCAGAGCCTCATCGGTGCTGCGGGCAACAATGGGCACTTTTGGCCTTGACGAGAAACCGTGGAAGTTACCGCGGCTCCTGAGCGCCCCAGCCATTTCCTCCTTGAGAAACGACAAGGTTGAGAGTGTGAATGATGATCTAGGGGACATCTTGAACCGCCTCAACGATCCAAACATTCTGCGAATCTCCGATCCAAACACCCTGACGAATTCCGTAGGCGAAAACGCCGTGACAACCCCAGATTCCATGCTGATGAAGTTTCTTTTAGATGAACTCCAGGCAAATGTGAGTGTGCAAGATAGCGATGTAAGCGACTTGGAAGGCATGTCACAACTTCTCGCGGTGAAGGCTGAGGAAACGGCGATCCCGATTAAGGCCGAAGAGATAGCGATGCCAGTGCCATTGTCTCTGGAAAGTCCAGTGAAGGTGCCTTTGCCGGTTCAAAGCTTCAAGTCCGAACTGTTCTTAGACGACTTTGACGACTTTGACGACGACTTTGACGACGAGGAGATCTGTCGGGTATTGGACCGCAAAACTGACAACGGAGGGGGGCGAGAGATCCCTGCAGAGACTTTGAGCACCGAAACAGCTGTCGAGGGAAAAAGCCTGGATCTCAAAGCCGAAGGGAGCTTCCAGGTGGAAGAGACAGGAAACGACACGTTTGGTTTTAGCAGCGAAAGTGATGATGACGACTTTAACGATATTTTTGACAAGTATCTGACACAAGCCCCCGTAGCACAAAGAGCTCTGGGTGGATCCTCGACCGGGACTCATATGGCGGCTTCGCTGGGACCCCAGATGACCACCCAGGAACGCACCGACTCCACCAGCGCCGCCATCTTCCAGCGTGATATCAAGCTCGGTGTCACGACCGAACAGCGCAAAGTCGACGATGTCAACCTCGCCCGGGTCTCCTTTCACCGCGAGGGCTTGCACCGCTATCAGATCCTTGGCGTTATGCGAGGAACATATCCCGCTGAAGGTCGCGTCAAAGACCAGGTTGTACTACGGGTGCGCGATGGAGCCGACCAGCTCAGCTCCGTGATCGTACGCGACTTATGGGCAGAGTTGGAGTACGCGATCGGTGATGTCATCCACATCATCGGCCCCAACGCCTTTCTCGCCGATAAGGACGCGTTGTTGGTGTGGAACCCCGACATTCTCATGTCCGCAACGCTCCTCGGGGACGCGATGAAGTGCGAGCGGCGTGCGACACTCGGAAACCGTTTTGCGGCCCCTGGTGACACCAACATCCACCTTATCTTGGGTTCCATCATCCATCTGGTGTTCCAGCAGTGTCTCGCGGCCCTGAACGGCACTCCAGCATTTGTCAAAGGGGTTGTGAACGAAGAAATCGAGGCAAACAAGTTTGGCATCTTCAGCATCGGCGAGACCAGAGCGAGTATCGCCCTGAAGGTGATGGAGCAGGTACCGTACATCCAGCACTGGCTCAAGACGTATGTGGGCGATGCGCCCGCGCGTGTGGAGGCAGGATACAAGCAAACGGCGCTCCTCGCGGCGAACAAGATCTTGGACGTGGAAGAGAACATTGTATCACCGATGTACGGGCTCCGGGGGTTACTCGATGTGACAGTGGAGGTAAATGTCGGTTCTGCTGGGGGAAACGTCTCAAACAATGCTCTCGCGCGCACGCTCATCCTTCCTCTCGAGATCAAGACCGGTGCGCGTGAAGACCTCTCGCATAATGCGCAAGCGTCGCTCTACACTCTCCTTCTCCGTGACCGCTACGACGTGGCCACTACTGACTACCTCCTCGTCTATACCAAGCTAAAAAAAACCACCAAGCACGCGGTTGCGCCCATGGACATTGCGCTCTTGGTCAACATCCGCAATCACGTGTCGCAGTTCTTGAAAGAAGGCACACGCGCGCTCCCTCCACTTGTCAAGCAGTCGCAGTGCTCGCGCTGCTGGGCTGCGCATGTGTGTGTCACCTACAACGTACTTGCGGAGGGCGGCACCGGCGAGGATAGTGGGCTACTTCCGGAGGAGTTCGCACACATGGCGGCGCTGTTGGACAAACCGGTGTACCAGCACTTCTACGAGCACTGGGACACGTTGCTCACCAAGGAGGAGGGGCTCATCAACAGCTTGAAAAAGGACTTGTGGCGCTTATCCGCGCGCGAGCGCGAGACTATCAACGGCAAGGGTGTAGGCAATCTCCGCCTTGCCGGCGGACAACCCCCCGGCAGCCATACCCAACACTTTCTCTACACGTTTGAGCGGCCTACATCTAAGACATCGCCATCGTTACTGTATTCGCAGTTGTCCAAGCACGACCGTGTCATCATCTCGAGTGAGGACGGTCACTTTTCCATCTGCAGTGGCTTCGTCGTCGCGATCAGGCCGTCCTCCATTACCGTTCAGGCGGATAAGCGGATCGAGACGGTGGATGTCCGGCTCCAGGACTTTGACCGCCAAGATAACCAGCGCTTCCACGGTGCGTTGCACCTGATGGAACCGTCACAGTTCGCCGCCGCGGTCGCCGCGCGCACGTACCGCGTGGACAAGGATGAGATGTTTCACGGGCTCGCGACCGCGCGCTACAACTTAATCAACCTTTTTCTTCCTGACATTGGCGACGCAAAGCGCCGTGGCTTGATCGTGGACTTGAAGCGGCCCGAATATGCGGCCACGCCGTTACCGCACGAGTTGCCCGCGCACCACACCTTCAACAGCGACCAAATTCGCGCGTTCGACCGTGTGCTCCGCGCGAAGGACTACAGTTTGATCTTGGGCATGCCCGGCACTGGCAAAACAACCGCAATCGCCCAGATCATCCGCTACTTAGTTGCCAACGACAAAACGATCTTGCTTGCGTCGTACACACACTCCGCAGTGGACAACATCTTGATCAAGTTGAAAGACGACGGGATCCCCATCTTTCGCGCGGGCACTGCGAACCGTGTGCACGCGGAGGTGCGGAAGTTTGTCCCGAACGGCGAGACTAATCCCGTGGTGACGAAGGCGGACTTTGATCGCGTTTACCTCACACCGCGTGTAGTCGCAGCTACGTGTTTGGGCCTCAAGGACCTCATCTTCAACCATCGCAAACACTTCGACTATTGCATTATTGATGAGGCGTCGCAGGTGTCGATGCCAATCTGTCTCGGGCCGTTACGCTTCTGCGACAAGTTTGTGTTGGTTGGCGACCACTACCAGCTCCCGCCGTTGGTGGTGAATCCGGATGCGAAGGGTTTGTCGGTAAGTTTGTTTAAAACGCTTAGTGAGACGTATCCGGAGAGCGTGGTGGACTTGGGGTTTCAGTATCGGATGAGCGCAGATATCATGTTACTTTCGAACACGTTGATCTATGAGGGGCGGTTGGAATGTGGGTCGGAAGAGGTGGCTAACCAGGTGTTGGAAATCCCCTTTCCAGAGAAAATTGAGGGCTTTTTTGTAGGAGCGGATTCCGGGGGAGTGAGTAATCGTTCCGGCGAAGCACCTGCCGATGAAAATTCCAAGAACCGAGGCACTCTGGATAAATATTTGCACCCTGATTCTTTGGATAATGATGTCCAAAGCCCGGTGCTTCAGAGGGCCTCTCTGACCACCAAAGGAAACCCCTCCCTGGCTCTCCCCTTACGCTGGTTCAACGCGATTCTCAAGCCTGAAAACCGTGTCTTGTTCCTCAACCATGATAACCTCCCGGCGTTGGAAAAGACCATGGGTGACAAGGTGGAAAACCCAACAGAAGTGGAGCTCATTCACCAGATCGTTGAGGGCTTGCTTGTATGCGGCGTGCCAGAATCATCCATCGGCGTCATGACGTTGTACCGCGCGCAACTCAAATTGTTGACACGCGGGTTGATCACACATGAACAAATAGATGTCTTGACGGCAGACCAGTTCCAGGGCAGGGACAAGGAGTGCATTATCATCTCTTTGGTGCGCTCCAACGAGCGCAACTCGGTGGGGGACCTATTGAAGGAATGGCGACGGGTGAACGTGGCCATCACCCGTGCCAAGTCCAAGCTTATTATCTTGGGCTCCCATCGCACGTTAAAGAACTTGGACACCATCGACGCGTTCATGAACGTGTTGCAGTCGCGCGGCTGGATGTACGACTTACCCGCACACGCCGACAAGCTCTACGGGTTTAAGACCATGGGGCCAGCGGAGAAGGGGACGGAGGTGATAACGACGAGTACCGAAATTTTGTCAGCAACGTCAAGGGCAGTTTTGAGACGTCCAGTTTTGAAGAACATTGTGGATGAAATATTGGGGTGAACGGGAGAGCGCTGCGAGTGCGAACTTAGCAGAAGAAGCGGGTGTATTAGGCTGTCTTGTGACTATATTTCATACTGGAGTAGCTACAGGCAGTTTGGTTTATGTTTACATAGGGGTTAAGACGGAAGGTTTAGCCTGAGCCGTATCTATTCCCTACGATCCGTTACTATATGCTGTTGACGTATACATATATATATAGTGGTATTATCTTATGAGGACAAAGCTGGTCGAAATATTGCTGTTTCCGTGATATGTTTCCACTCCCGAATTCGAAACCTGCCTCAGCGGCCCACTGTCGAAAAAAGAAATGTAAAGCTTAGTTCCCGCTTATGGCGAGCTTTGTCTTATTGGCCCTTGAACTGTGAGCGTGAACGGGTTTTGTGACATTTAGTATCGAAATCTTTCTGGTCCCAGTTCCCTTTTATACTCTCCTGTGAGGTTTACAACTCAGTTATAGAGGTACAGCTAAATGCCAACACTCTCAGAGCTCAAGATACAAAATAGGTGATACGAGCCAGAATAAAAAAGGCTAGAGTCAGAACTAATTTCGTGCCTAGAAAACTCTCAACCCATGATGAATTTTTTCTAAGGACGGTAAAGACTCTAAGAAAAACCAATTAGCCACACTGAGGTATTACGGTCAACTTATTGGTCTTCTTCCAAGGTCTGGGCCTCATTAGTTTCGCATATTACGCCTAAAACGTTAAAAAGTGAACAACTACTCAAGTATTGGGCTTACTGTAAACTTTTAAATCCGGTACCCCGGATACCATAATGTAGTAGAGACGACTACTTGTTGTTGAACTACTGGCAAATTTTACTTGTGTGGGGTAGCCTGCACGATATTAGCGTGCCAAACACGTGCGTGGGTTAATAAAAATAATTTGCAACTTCATTATTTTGATCTACACCCACCCATAACCCACCATGTCCTGTAAGTGCAGCCAACAGTGCGATATTGACGTTATGTCCGACCCGTTGGTCCTCTCGGCAGACCCTTCCCACCCAGCAAACTTGATTCCCGAGCTTTGCACCGTGTTCTACAACAACGGCTGGGTAACCGGTACCGGTGGAGGTATCTCTATCAGGAACGCCGAGGGCGACAAGGTTTATATTGCGCCGAGCGGGGTGCAAAAGGAAAGAATGGTACCGGAAAACATGTTCGTGATGGACTATGCCAGCGAAGAGTACTTGAGAGTGCCCCAAATTACCAAGAAGCCGTCTGCGTGCACGCCGTTGTTCATGTCTGCCTTCAAGATGAGAGGGGCCGGCGCTTGTATCCATACCCACTCTCAGAGTGCAGTAATGTGCACGCTCCTCTTTGGTGATGAGTTCCGTATTTCAAACATTGAGCAGATTAAGGCCTTGCCAAAGATTACCGAGGCCGGTAACTTGGGATTTTTTGACGAGTTAGTGATCCCGATCATCGAAAACACCGCCCATGAGGAGGACTTGGCGGACAGTTTGCAAGAGGCCATTAGAAACTACCCGGGTGCTACCGCAGTGTTGGTCAGACGCCACGGGATCTACGTGTGGGGCGAGACTGTGTGGAAGGCGAAGGTGTACAACGAAGCGATTGACTATCTTTTGGAGTTGGCGGTTAAGATGAGACAGGCAGGTATTCCGACTACGTGCGGGGTGGGTGAAGAGAAGAAGTACTTGAAATACTAGCAAGCGTAATGGTTAAGGGTATACTCAGTGATACTTATATAGATATAGTTAATGGTATTATTCTATAGAGTGAATGGGCGATGTCTCTATATAGATTGTAAGTTGAATGGCTATATTCATCGGTGAAGTAAATTGTGTGTCTGAGTCAAGGGATGCGTAGAGCTCAGGGTATGGCATATCCATATCTAGGTACATTGAAGGATATTTCACCTTTCATATGGGTAAGTTGGATTCTGATGGATTATACCCATAGCTGTATAATCCAAGATATTTCTTACAGGGGTTTTTGGTGAACAGGTACTTTCATCAAAGCGACAGGTAATATGAACAGTGTTTCATGCTAGTATACAGGTAATGTAGCGGTTATAATGGATTTTTGGTGCTTTTTAGTGCTTCCCCGCGGATCTATACCATGTTAGTAGAGTGTTCTTGAATCTTTTTTTGTAGCCACACTTACTTCATCCCATTTCGTATCGTCTTCGATTTCCACATCCACCTCTCCGATGCACACGACCGTGTCCCCCCGAATCATGTAAAGCCCTAGGTCAATGGACTCCGGGGAGTCGTCAGGATGTATAATTCGCTCAAACGACGATGCCAATATAATGTTTGTGGAATTGTCGTAACCCTTCAAGAGCCCTATAAATAGTCTCCCGTCGGTTGTGATAACCACAACTTTCTCTGCCTCGTGTTAGTATCAGATGTATCGATACAGCGTCTAACGAATACATACGATCAATAAAGGGTTTCAAACTGGACATACGGGATAACTGGGTGCGTGGTTGGCTGATAAAACACGTAAACACCGAGGAGCTTGTGTCTGTAAATAGCCCAATGAAGTGAAGCAGATGAAAATATAGAGCCTGGTTAAGACACTCCCGCATGCACCCACAACATTGCGAATGTGACAGTAAAACGGCGACTGTCAGCAAAACCGCACATTATCGATTTGTGCTTGTCCTTTTGTTTCGCCCTACCTGAATTTGACTTTAAATAGGAATTAAGGTCGGATAGTTGGTAAATATCTCGTGTAGCGCAATTTGATTGAGCATTCCGTACCACACCAAATCCCTTCCCATAATACCTAAATGCCAAACGAGATTTGCACCAATGATCCCACGGCCACCACGGATTTAAACCGCTGGGATATAAACCCAAGCGATACTGAAACGGTTTATAGTGAGAATGAGGAGACAAAAGTTCCATCACCGACACCCGAAAGCTCTCAGGTTTTCTATCCGCCTTCTCAGTTCGAAATTGCAGGCCCTCGGAGAGCCAGACTTAAGGGTCTAAGCAGAGGGCATGAATCTCAGCCCCAATCCAAAACAAAAATAGGCAAAAATGTCACTTATATGGAAGGCTGTAAATCCTCTGGTAAAAACAAGCGCCTCAGACCTTTCACGTTTTCCGACAGAGTGGATCCCAGATCTCCGACAAAAGTAGGACTGGGGCCAAATAAAGAATCCGTTCTAATGGACCCCCAGTCCAAAAAAGTACACTCAATCACTGATCAAGGTATCCTCGAGGATACCGAAACCAATTCCGTAGAGAAGCTGTTGATCCTCTGGGCATCTCGTCTCGAATTAGAGTCACTTACACTACGTGAAAACTCGGCGGATCTTCTGGATGCTGTTCAAAATACCAACCGTATTGTCCAGAAACTTCAGGCCGAGTTTTTGAATGCGGCCTCAAAGGATGGGGAATCTTCCAAAAGGTTAGCCGCAATGATTAAGGAAAATTTCGCCCGTGTATCATCGAAAATAGACACCCTCACAAACGATAGTGGAGGGGGTATAAGTGCCGATTTTATGACTACAATTCTTCAGCTGTTCTCTACTGACCTTAAAACTGAGTTGAGGGAAGTTTCTGGTGGGGATGGTATACTTTCTAGTCTACCCAAGGCCATGGATAACCATTTAAACGCCAAACTTAATACGCTTGATCAGGTGTTAAAAGCGTCGGAGGTAGCATCCCGGGCTATTCAATCTACTTGTTTGGAGGTGGCCAAGAGTGATGCCTATGGAAGAACGCAGTTTTCTGCTCTTGGCAAAACCCTCGATTTGCTCGTGTCGAAGATAAGCTTGTTGGAAAGTAAGGTTGCCAAATCAGACACACAAGCCACGCTTATCTGTGGCAGGTTTAACTCTGTTGACGCCACTCTTTCCAGGTTATCTTCACTCATCGAGAAAAATAGCCTTTCCCGGTCCACTGGATCGTTGAGACCAATATTGAAACCAGTTCCAACGAGCCTAGGCCCACCGAATAACGCTGAGGAGTTATCTGGTCCTAACATCCAGGGAAATAGGTCGGGTACTTTACCGCGTGAATACCATATGTCTACTCCAAGAAATACGCAATCGCAATCGCAATCGCAAATGCCAAAACCTTCCATTCTCCCATGTGTTTCCGTTTCTTATTCGCAACCGAATGGCCTGGCCCGGCCAATTGGAGATTCCACATCTCTCTACAGCTGGCCAAGGGCACTCTCGACGAAAGAATATCCAGATAAAATTGGAAGGAAGAAAGACGTGGTTGATCCCATCGATAATCTGTTGGAATCTACCAACATAAAACCTCGAAGAAGCATAACCAGAGCACCTACACTACATCGAACCAAAAAAAGAAGGCTTCTTTCGGACGATGACTAAGCTTCAGATAAGAATGTATATATTTCGAGGTCTAAACCAAGCTGGATCTCAACACATTCCTGCTTGGGCCAAGTAAGAGATTCAAGTTCCGCTTCGCGGTGGCCACGCAGCCCAACTGATGTAAGCTTTCGTAGTAGAGAATATAACACGGCATGTATCTATTCACAAACTTGTAAACCTCTTCGTCGCTCATTCCCCTGCCTTTTGTGCTTATGAGCTCGTGCTCTTGCTGGATTCGCCATTGATACACTGTTTGCAAATCTGGAGAGTACAAGAGGACGAAACAGTCAAACATTTTCCAGAATTGCTGGTAGGCAACTAGGTTATCATTCACGGTGTCCAAGGTACGAGTGGAGATTTCGGGATGTGAGTGGAAAAACTCTGATCCGCGGTACTTTTCTTGTACCTCTGCCTGTGTGATGTTTTGAAAACCGTTAAACCAGCCCTCGAAGATGACAATATCAACCGGAGAAGATACGACTTGCCATTGATCTTCCGATAACCTGTCTCCCTCGCCACCAAACTTGGACTTATCGTATATTGGGACACGGACGGTGGCCCGGTCAGTACTTGTCCTCAAGTCACTGAAGATCTGGGTGGCCAATTGCAAATCGTGGGTACCAGGCAATCCCCTACCTTGCAACAACGGATTATCGGGGAAGGCGGCATTGACCTTCAACTGGTCGGCGTGTGTGAGATAGAAATCATCCATAGAGATGTTTATGACATTTAAGTCGGGATACCTGGTGGACAATTCGGTGGTCAACTTTGAAGACAAGTACGACTTGCCCGATCCCTGGAGACCAGTTACACCTACAACCAAAGGAGATTTTTCGTCAAAGTCATGGTCGTCAATAATAGGCGTGAGAAAGGACAAGGAGGCGTCAATAGTGGACATAATGAATAATGGTGCTGGTGTTTATTTCAAGTACAGTGTGGGGTAGCTGCTATTTATCTCTGAGTCGATCGCGAACGCACATCCTCGGAATTTTCCAGGTTTCCGAGTCTGCTTGTCACGGCCTGCCCTACGCATTACATACTCCATAATTATATAGATGCCGTATATTCAATAGCGTGTAAGTACGGACGGTGGGACTTTAATGTCTATGCGTGATAGCAAGGGTGGTCTGAGTTATTTAATATCGTAAGCCCGCGTTATCTACAAAGCCTTGGCAGCCTGCAACTTGGCAATAAGCTCGTCGACGTTGGCAACCTTGACACCGGCACTGCGCGCAGCCGGCTCTTCGACCTTCAAGATCTCCAATCGGTTTTGGATCTCAACTTCCAAGTCAGCGGCAGTGAGTTTCTCCAATGGCTTTTTCTTGGCCTTCATCATGTTCGGTAAGGTAGCGTATCTAGGCTCGTTCAACCTCAAATCGGTGGTGATGATGAGCGGAAGCTGGGCACTGATTGTTTCGGCACCACCGTCCACCTCTCTAGTGACGGTGACGACATCACCTTGCACGACAACCTTAGAAGCATTGGTGGCTTGTGGCCAGCCAAGCAAGCCCGCCAACATCTGCCCAGTCTGGTTGGAATCGTCGTCAATGGCCTGTTTCCCCAAAATGATCAAGTTGGACTGCTGTCTCTCAACTATCTTCCTTAACAACTTGGCAACGACCAACGGCTCGACTTCGGCGTCGCCAACGTCGATCAACGTAGAAGAGTCAACACCCTTAGCTAAGGAGGTTCTCAAGACATCTTGAGCCTTAGTAGGGCCGATAGACACAGCGTGAATACTTTCGACGGCACCCTTATTGGCCTCTCTAATTCTCACGGCCTCTTCCACGGCAATATCGCAGAACGGATTGATGCTGAACTTCACGCCCGTCTTTTGGACCCCAGTCTGTGTTTTGTTGATTCTTGGTTTGATAGCATAGTCAATGACTCTCTTCACTGGGACTAAGATTTTTAACTTAGAAGACATAATGTGCACGGTGCCTGTTGGTGTATGAGTGTGGGTGTAAGTGGAGAGATGGTTCACACTTATAATCCTGCTGCTATCGGAGAAGGGTGGTTACGAGCGATGCGGGTGGGCTAGCACTGGTATCGGTTGGTCATTTTAACGACTTAATAAATAGCCGACTGAATAAACCATAAAGACAAATAAGGGCAAATATTACAGTTATGGCACGGGTTCTAAACCGCTAGATTTTTTTTTCTCGTATAGCTCTAGCTGCTCTCACGGCGCAGTGCATGATTCGAAGGAAGTCTCACTACAGGGTGATAGATAATGGGTTGTATTATTACAGTCTCGCTTCCTAGATAACCAGCAAACTACGAGCCGAGAAATACCACACCGGACTCAGATTCAAGCCATGGGCATAAACTTCCACTATGTTCCTCTTCTGACTGGAAATAGAAAGCATCATGGCTTTCACAGCATCGGGTACAGCCACATATACGTATGGCGTTCTCTGGCAAAAAAAAAATAGAAAGCATAGCTTAGACTGAAGGTCTAAGCCACCATTCACAATTTTGAGTCTCCGGCTGTACCACTTGCATTTCATTTCTTGCTAAAGTGCCACTTCTCACCCATCCTAAAAGCTCGAAATGTTGCTTCTCGATCTCGCTTTCATCTTCTCAATACGGGCCTTCAATTGTGACGTGACCTCGGCAGCCCGTCTCCAACTGTCGTCATTCGTATCAACCTCAAGAGGCTGTTTTGGGTAGTCCCTGGAGGCAAATTTGTTCTCCCGCTGCTCGTACGGGTTGTGGCCATCGATGCTGAGTCCACTCACCCGGGAGCTCAAGTCAACACTGAAGCGGCTGAGTCCAGCACTCTGCGTAGGCGGGGATGCGTCCGACATCCTCTGGTCGTAGCTGGCACCGTTTGATCCGAACGCCTCGGATGGGTGTCCTTGCTCTGCTGGATGTCCGGCCTCCGACCTCGTCTTTAGCACAGCATTCTCCTTCTGCAACCGCAACATCGCGCTTCTAATCTCGTCCAACTCGTTGTTTGCTCGGATGAGCTGAGTATCCTTCGACTTGATAGCCAACACGTCGTGAGTGTGCTCCTCCATGAGCTTTTCGTTGCGCAGTTGCAACGAATCAATTTCCTGCATGAGCCGGCTCTTCTCGGTGGCAAACTCCTGTTTCTGCCACTGGGCCAGCTCGCGCTCCTTCAACCAGGCATTCTTCTCGGCGCGCAAATCCTCCAACTCTTCCTTATCCCGCGGATTTGACACTTCAAACCTGGGTGGGGGCAAGGCCGGGGCGGTAGTGAGGATACGGCCGGTGAGGCCGCTGCGGGCCGCGGCTGGCTTCTGGGCTGCAGCTTCGTCACGCTTTAACGGTGAGGTAGCGCCTCGCTTTGTCGGGATGGACCCTGTGACGGATTTTCTAGTCCCTATCGGCTCCTCGGCCTTTCTCACGAGTCTGGTGGCGGCGGTAGTCCTAACAGCTGAAGCTGGTTTCACCAGCTTGGCAGGCCCCGTGGAGAACTTGCACTTGACCTCCACAGCCTCGAACACCTGCTGGATCTTGCTCTTTCGGTTATCATCCACCTTCTCCAAGTACGCATTCAACTCGCGCTCACCGGTGATCTTCATCAAGGTCCCGATGGCGTCGGAGGCAGCGGCCCTGACCGGCTCCTGGGAATCGCTAAGCAATTTGACAATGTCAGTCATGATCAATTCCACTTCCGCACGCTTGGGCGAGACCGTGGTGTTCTTCAAGCATCTGGCTAAGTATTTTGTAGCCTCAATTTTCACTTGTGGTGTCTTGTGCCTGGAGAAGACGATAGTTTCCTCGAGAATGTCCGAGAGCGAGCTGCACTGGAAGAGGGCATCCAACGCCCCCGCTAACGCTTCGGTCACCGACAATTTCTTCTCCTTCGTGCGTTCAAGGGTCGGGGCCAAGAGGATGTTGAGGTACCGCGCAAACTTCGTGCGCAAAGCGCGTGCAAGAAACTCAGTACAGTTCGCCGCGAGCTGGACCACCTGGACGTTCGCGTCCTTCATACACTTGGCCAAGATTCGCGCCAAGTCGGTGTAATCGCCATCGGCCACCTTGGGAGTATTCACTACCACGTGGACCTCCTCCAAAACCTCCTTGCGGTCCTTCCACTTAGTGGAATTGATTCGCTCATGAAGATCCGCGGGCATGGCTGCCAACACGTTCTTCGCCTCAATCATGTCGAATGGGTCGACGTCTTCCTCGGCGTCGTGCATCGACACGTCTCCGTGGGCCTCGCTCAGTCCCTCCAAAGCTTCCTTCTGGGACCTCAAAAGCCGGAGCTGGACGGGCGCCTTGGTCACGGCCTCAAACGCCTTCTTCAAGTCTTTCTGTTGGACCGGTTTCAAATCGGGAAAAACAACCGTCTCAAGGGTCACGCCCATCCACTTGTAGATCTCCACTGTCAAGAGCGTGGCCTCCGCACGAACGGTCTTGTCTGCGTGACTGAACAACTTTGGAATCGCCGGAATCACAGTCTTTGGTGATACCGCCTTCGCCCCGAACTGGACGTAAATCTCAGCTAACGCCTTTGTGGCAGTAGCCACAAGCTTTGGCAAGCGTGCACTTAAAAAGGGGAGGATTTCGTCCACAATAAGCTCAGGTGTATCCAACTCAACAAACATCAACAATGCGTTGATAGTTTTTTGCTTCGTGCCAGCGCGCGACGATGCGAGCCCCTTCTCGATCAACGGTCCCACGGTGCGCCCGCGGATCCGCGTGCACGCGGGTGTCCCGCCGTACTCGAGGAAGGTGCACAACGCCTGGATCCCCGCCTCCTGCGCCACCACGTTGCTGTCAGTGACGATTTTGCCGAATAGGTCACCGTTTTTGAGAAATAGTTGGAAGCAATCGCTCTGCTCATTGGCAGAGGCAGCAAACTGTTTGTCTATCTCCTCGTAGGCGCCGAGACGCACTTTCCACACCTAGAGCGTTAGTTGTTAGCTCGTGAATGACGGCTACTTTTTGAGGACATACCTTGTGGATGATTCGCTCCTCCAAGGGGAGGCCGGAATAATCTTCGTCTGACATGTAAAATGGGTAGTGTGTATTGCTGGTGGGTTGCGAATCTGTAAATGGACTGAGCGTCTATTGTTTTTCTATTTGTTTACGTTTCCGATCTGCGCGGATTTTGGGGCGAAAAAGAAGTTGGCCAGGGTTTTGCGGCGAGTTTGGCTCTGGCCCGAGGAGAGCGGCGCTTAAATATCTAGCTAGTTATGGCTATCGCACAATAGGTATAGGGTATAATCGGAACAAGGATCAAGTTTGACAGGGGTTTTCTGTTCCTGCCACCCGACCGTTTTTGGCAAAGTTTCCAAGTTATCAGACGGTGTACGGTAAGAGGCTTAAAGCTAGGAACTTATTGGATCGAGCTGCCTTATTATAAGTTATATAATATAAAGGGGCGAATATCAGCCCAGGTAAAAAGTGCAGGGGTTGTAGCACTTGTGTTGTGACAGATCGCTTTCAAATCTCAAACCCCTGTAGAAAATAGTAACAGCTCAACCAAAAAAAAAAAGCCGCGTAACTAGGCTGTTGGATATAAAGTTCGGCTCTATCAACCTCCGCCGGTTGACAAAACCGATCCCTTGATTTATTTTCGAAAAGTTGACGTTAATAAATAATATAAAATGCAAATATACACGTAAACCAAGAAGAGCATGGCGTAAGAAAATAAATAGGGTAGGATGTTTGGGGTCCAACTCCTAGGCACCCGCAGAACATAGGTCTTCTTCATCTACATCATAGGGTGGGGGAGCTCAGTACTTCCACAAGTACTCCTTGGTCTTGTCAATGAAATCTTGGGGGTGCTCCTTCCCGGCCGCAATCTTTCTCTTGATCTCGGAGATGGTTGGGAGACTGTCAAAGCCCCAGTCTTCTTCGCCCTTTCTGACGTCATAATACTTGGAGAAGTCGTCGGTATGGTATGGGTGGTTGAACCAGTTGAATGATGGGTACACATCAATCATCTTCCAAGAGTAAGAGGACGCTCTGGTGGCGGTTTTCTGGGAGTGCGGAGCCATGGTTGGTTCGCCGTATGGCAATCTGTATTCGCTTAAAGCCTTTTTGATCTCGTATCTGTCCATCTTAACCTCTCTGGCGTTTTCTCTGACACCGCTTAATCTCATTGCGGTGTGCGCATAGGCGCTGAAGAAACCGGAGATAAACCCAACAAAGAGCGAAGCTCTCAATGGTCTACCGGCAGGCATGGAGAACTTCTTTCTGCCATCGTGCTGGAGAGCCGCAACGTTGTAAAGAACTGGAGCCAAGACGGTCATGGCACCCCACTCCAAGTAGTCAGTAGCTCTCATAAACTTGAGGACACGGCCAATGTGAGGATCTTTGTCAATTAACTACCTTGTTAGTAATTGCATCGTGACTTGCCCATCTCATCCCCCAGCATGAGGATCGATGGCGCACAGTTTAATACTTACTTCATATTCAGTGGTAACCAACTTCTGGTCGGTGTATACGGTGTCAGACATTGGGTGTGTACGATGATACTCTGAAAGTCAACGTTGTGCTCTATGTATACGCTATTATGTACTAACGTTAACAATTCAACCGCATTCGGCAGACGTACTGTATAAACGACCAATCAGCAAATTTGCAAAGTTCCAAAGTTACCCGGAAAAAAAAGTCCTGCACGAAGGAACGGCAAAAAAGAAAAGCTTCCCCACCAGGAGTCGAACCTGGAATCTTCTGGTTCCAGAAGTGGTTACAAATCGTAGCCAGACGCCGTGACCATTGGGCCATGAGGAACGAAGCTTAGCGAATATGGTATTATGCTTCGATGTATTTAATCATGGCATGAATTTACTTTGATGTTTGACCAGACATATACTGAGGAGGTTTATATAATAGCTTTATGCTATTTGACCTGAAAGAGCTTACAGGTATTTTGTTTAAATGTCTCTGAATCTTTCTGGTTTCTTGATTTTCAGTTCTCGGTAACTATTGTATGTTAATCTTTTATTGTACCAATGCCAGAGTGCCGAAATTGATTTATCATTAAATATATCTAACTTTCGAGTGTATTTAACATATCATATATCATGACCCATTCTCATATTTCAAGTCATTCCAACATTTTAGAGCGATCTTTAATATCCTTCAATTAGCATCTATATTTAGTTATATATACCAACACCCCTCTTTTATAGCGCGCCGTTACCATCCTTTCAACACCGTTACTTCAGACTGTACCAACTTTTGCGCGTACGATAAGACAGGGCATCCTGCACTGATGGCTCATCAAAACATACCTGCACGAAAAAAAGATTCGATCTCAGAACCGTGACGTTGACGCGTCTCTGCCATATTTTCAAACCGGCAACGGCAAGAGAACAGATAGCGGGCATTGCTGTTAATGGTTGTGGACACCAGTTTTACATAGTATAGCCGATCACCCTCTGCTTCTTTGAACCATTTTCCACTGGCGGGTCTAACTATGGAAAGAGGTGGCGATGAAATATATGACTCGGACGTGGAAATCGCACCGATATCAGAGCTCGACATCTCCCCAAACGGGTTCCTTCACATCATCAGAAACAGATATTTTGCGCACGATATCCGTGACTATTCCAGTATCCAAAGATCAGACCTACCCACGAAACTTGCTTATCGGATTAAAACCAGCTGGCATCAGGCGTTGTCTGAGCCTGAACAAATCCGCGGGAGCAGCTCCCCGACTCTCAGTGACTCCTACATTGGATCTACCACTGAACAAACTTCCTCCCACGCGCTATCAGTCACCACACAGTGCCATGCATATCCAGAAAGAGATCAACCACAGAACCAGACATCGATCCGCGAAGCAGTCGAGACGACGCCCCCAGAGGTACCCTCCTCACCCAACAACGCGCTTTTGGATGCTTCCCCATCCGACTTTATCACTACACCCGCGGGCTTTCCATCCACTACAAGTCTCACCACAGAATCTACAGATGCGCTATTGACAGACTACTTAGACTCGGAAGGTCTCTACTCGGGAAGACTACGGAAGAGGAATTTGAAACAACGATTTCCGTTCCTTGCTGAATTGGTCTGTGACTACCTCGATATCATGCCAATCCACATCTTAGAGAACCTGTTCGAACAGCTCATGCGAAAGGAAAACGAGGATGTCAACGCGGTGATGAAGGTGTTGGTGGACGCTGCCGATAGACAGTACAAGCAAAAGAAACGGTCCAATCGGGGGTCTGGCTTATATGAGCTTGACTCCCTCTATAACCACATTGAAAAGTATGTCGGAAAGCGGTCAGCAAAGAAGCCGAGTGGTGAAACCAGCACAGAGAAAACCCTGGACGAGTCACAGGACGGAGATTTTCAGCTACCGCCAGGACGAAATATTGAAGTGAATGAAGACTTGGCAAATGTGCCTCGGATCCTGCGAGACGAACTTTTTGGCTTGAATGATTACTTGCAAGTGGGTACACAAACTCCCAGCCGCAAACGAAGGATCCACATAGATGATGGGTCTGAAGATCCCACCGTGGTCAGTGACGGCTACCCGAGTGAGGATGAGTCGCAGGAAGAGGCAGAGGATGGGTTTGCTGTGGTGAGACACAAGCAGGTGAATATCTATCGCTCCGGGGTTCTTCCGGCCATGTTCTACAAAAAGGACCAAACTGCGGCCCAGAAACGTTCCGCAAAACGAAATATACCGGAGGATCGCCCGGGTTTGGCCAAGAAGAAGGTTGCCAGAGAGCGCCGAGTGGAGGACCCGGACACTTTCATTAACGATGAAGATATCTTCGAACAGACGGAGCCCCCGTTGAACTTTTTCCCCGAGGCTCACGATACCATAAGTGTCTACAGCGCTGAGGAGAGCGGAGACGAGGTTGATCCGTTCGATTATTCTTCTGACACAGAGGAAGTGGATGCAAGTGACAATTATCGTAATTGGATCCAACAGTCTGCCGAACCGTCAATCCACAGTCCCACTGTTGAAGAAGATATTAACCCAGAGATATATGTCGGTGGAATTCTAGAGGACCATCACGAGGTGCCCACCACAGAGTCTGCTTCCCCTAGGACCTCTTCTTTCCAGCAACGAGTTTTCCGCAATCGGGGGTTTGAGGACAACCGAGTCGACGGGATGCTTGCTTCGAGCTCAGGTGCCCGATCCACAGAACCAAAACGGACCAGTCCAGGCAGCCGTAGTCATAAGGCCTCGTTCTATAAGCAAATGCTTCTTGACGCTTTTGGCTCGAGCAACAAGGCTCGAGCTCCTGGGAGACGACCTGTCAGGAGGGGCACCCCTGTGCGCGCACACAATGTGACTAGCGAGAGAAGGATGTCAGCAAAACTCTCGGCGCCCGGCTCCGGGGGGGCCTTAAACAGGTCCAAAGGCCTGTCTGGTGCGCGTCCCCCACGAACCGTCTCCGCTCCCACCACAGCCATGTTCGGGGAGCGCGTGCTCTCGAAGAAGACAAAAAAACCAAAGAACTCCCCTACTTACCTAAGACCCTCGCCTGGTGCGATCCTTCCCCGGCAGCCGAACGTCTTTGTCCCACAGCTCGAAATGGAAAATCACAGAAAAGTTTACAAACGGTCGCCCCTCACCGCCGGTGCGATTGCTTCCGGTGAAGAGTACCCAGTGTTTCCAGAACAAGGATCCGACTATGCCAGCGGTGAAGGGGCGTTGGAAAATGCTCTCTTTACCCTCAAGGGCCTCCTTGAGGCCCCTGAGTTTCATAACGACTGTTTCTTCCTGCAGTTTGAGTTTTCCAGCTTTTTAAATTTTGACAGTTGGCTGTACAGAAACACCGAGGCTCTTCTCAAGTTTGACTTCAAGGGTACGACGTTGGTATTCTCTAAGCTTAACAAACAGGAGGCTTTGCGGAACTTTATCCTTCTCCTCGACAGCGCCGCCAACAGCTTCATTTACCCGTCAGACGAGGTGTTGTCGGCCATCCTCAAGTGGTCCATCCTTGATCCAGATATTTTATGTTTTGAGAAGGTTGCGACCATTCTCGAGGAACGGTTCATCACAAGGCTTAAGGCAGTGTTGAATGGCAGCTGTGGCATTGACATCTCACGGACGGTGAAGTTTGTCGTGTTGATTTCGTGGATCAGACTTCAGCGCGATGCAGGGTTTAAGAGGAGGTTTAAGGAGGTGCTTACCTTCTTTTTTCGTTATGCCATGAGGTACTCTTATGAGGAGTACCTCCTTTCGATCAGCAAGGACAATAGGTTTACTTCCAGAGGAGAGCTTTTGTTTATTGTCCACAAGATGATCCACAAGAGTGGACTTGACTTTGTACAGCTTGTAAACTCCGCCTACAAGGCCTCGGACAAATTGATGGATGGGTTCAGCTTTGTGTACATTTTTGCGACGTTGAACGGGAGTGAGAACTGGAGCTGGGTGATTTTGCTGTTGCATGGGAATCGTGACACAAAGGCTATTTTGGTTGAAATTTGGAAGCTCATCATCATGGCTAATTGGAAGTTGAACTACCACCTCATCAAATCCGTTTTCAAGGAGTTGGCCCAGCGAGACTTTTCTGGCGGCGACGATGCCATTGCTAACTATATCATCCGGACCGTCCCTCACCCTGTGTACTCCCCCGGTGAATCCCTTTTTACCAACTTTTTGAAACTTTTCACGTTGTTTATTCGTGAAATCCCTCAGATATCCTCCAAGGATGTTTCAAAGTTCAAGGACTTGTTGCTTCCAACGGCCACTCCCACCCCTACGGAAAATTCCCTCATCAATCAGTTCAACTTGATCATTTGCTTCAACCTATTGACGGAGGAGGATGTTGCTACCAAGTTGGACGCCTTGTTGCGCTGCAACGTGAAATACTTTGGTACTTGTTTGAATGCCTTGAACATACTCTCTATCATCAACAAGGACGACACTATTGCCCTCTTGGTGACCTGCTCCGACATTTTGCGAGAAAAGCAGAAACAAAGCGCTGTTAATGCCAGTCTCGTGGCAAGGGGCTACCTGTATTTGCTCCGGACCTCGAAGATACTCCTCGAATCGAAGCCTGCGATGGCGAACGATGTTTATGACGTCGTGAGAGCGTCGGAGTGCTTTCTGTATCTCGACTTCCAGGATGGCTTACAAGCGCTGTTATATGAGGATTTCTCCACCTTTTCTAAAACGCTTTTACAACCGTTGTCCACAAGGAACTGTGTGGAATTATGTGGGGTATTGTTGACCATGGTGCAAAAGACTGCCGATACTGCTACCAACCGTCAAGTGTTCTCTCTCTGGATGTTTTCATTGCATGAGCTCATAGACATCAAGAGGGGTGACCACTGGGGCGCCTACTTGTTCTTAAGGTGGCCTACCCTTCTACAGAACCCCGCACTCTCACATTTGGAGTTACCGTTTTATATCCAGTTTTTGAGTTACTACCAGGGGAATGATGTGGATTACATGAATCAATGCCTGGACGTTTTAATCAAATTCGTCTTCAGAAAACAGAGTCCGCAAAATTATGTGTACGAGTACGTTAGGGGTTTCTACAAATCGAACCCTAGCCATGAGCTCTTGGACTTCAAGCGGAAGCAAAATTACTCGTTGGAAGGGTTGACCAAAGCAAACTTTGTGGCTACCAGGACCCAGTTTTGCCGGGCTCTCATCTCCAACATTCTCAGATCTCAAACTTGTCGTGAAAGATGGCTAGACGTGTTACTTTCTACCCTCCAAGTCACACTTGACTCGGCCCCAGCACCCGACGAATACACCGACTTTGTTTTAACCGTGGTTAAATACTTGGATGCCCATACTCAGAATTTGTTCAAAGAGTCATTCATTTCCTTGAAGCAGAGATTAAATGTTCACTGTGCCAAGCTTGAGAAATTTTCCCAGTATGTTGGTTCCAGCGAACAAGAGTCGTTGCCACAGTTCCAAAGGCGGCTTATTATTGCCATCCTTGAGAACCGAACGGACAGCTTCCTATCTCAGCTAAAGTCCTCTGTCGCGAAAGCCTTGCGAGAGGCGAACTCCGTGTTGGAAGAAGATGGTGAAGGTGAGAGATCTAGCCCGTTAACACCAGTGACTGACTTGATGAAGGCCAACATATCTCTATTAAGCTCTTTACCGCAAGCCTGGCTAACTGTCTCGTATTGTATGGTTGTCATGGCCGACATTGTTATCGAGAACCAGATCAACTTTTCCCAACATGATTACACAGCGGTTTTTGGCATGATCAAGAGCTTCGGTCCTGTTTTATATACCGAGAATGCTGTTTCTATGCTTTATAAATTCCGGTCAATGGGACTGTATTACAAACTATTGTCAGTCTTTTGTTTGACGTTGGTTTCTTATCCGGATTTCTTCCAATTCAATAAAATCGTGGAAGAACAGCAGCAAGAACACATCTCCTCGGTACGAAGTGACGAATGGCAGAACGCTGTGCTCCTTCAAGCAATTTCCCAGAGTTATTCCGAGTTCCCAGATATAAACCATACCGCCGTGCATGCCATAGATGTGGCCAAGGCGGAACAAACCTATCTTCAGAATTATGCCTGGTTTGCTGAACTACATCAACCACCCTCCACGAAACAAAATGACTGGGAGGGGGGAGATGGTTTAGATGACGTGCTTGACGAAACGGTTCTAATTTTTTAGCTGTAATTTTATTCATACACAGAAAAACATGTCTTAGTGTGGTACCCATGCAGTCCATATACGGAAATAGATAACGCCTTCAGCTTTAGAGTGTGCGGCTTAAGCCCCCGTGCAGCCTCACGAGTAATATCAGAGGCGCAGACATCTTGTACGCAAAAGTTATCGGGAAGTTCTCGAGTTTTTTTTTTAATTACAGAGTATACCGTTTCGCCATCTCTATGATACCTGACTACAAATTCGGTTTATCCCCCTTGACTCTTACGTCTCTTCCGAGAGATACAGAAAGGCTTCGAACCGAGGTTAATAAGTTTGTTGATTCGATTGCCATTGATTGGAAGTTCGAGAAATCGTTTCAGAGACCCGTCACCAGCAAAGCAACAAAGACCCAGAAAATTCCAGAAACGGTAAAAGTCGACACGTACAAGACAGTGACGAAGGATGGTACCACATGGGCGTCGAGAGTGAGTCACCATGACGCTCAGGAGTATACTTTTGCGAGCTTTGCTCACTATTTGGTTGGTGCAACCCAAAGCGCCAAAGGAGAGTCAAGCTCCGAATGGACCATTGCCGATATTTCTGATCACACAAGGTACGAATCCCAATTCTATGAGATCGTATCTGGCTGGGAACGGTTAGACCTCGCTAACCTTTCTGGCAGTGCGGAGGCGTTCGCAGACGGAACCTCGGTGTTAAGGGACGAGTTCCTACACTTGAAGGAGTGGTACGCGGTGCAGGTGGAGTTTGATTTAGGATTTCCGTTGAAGAAGCGCGAATTCAACGTGCTTGTGCATGTCACCAAGCCTACGTTAAACCACAATGGTGATCTACAATTCCTTGTTATCTCTTTCGTGTTGGACCACCCGGAGACGTCAAAAGGGAAAGTTCAAGGAAGATACACCTCCTTTGAACGTGTTACGTATGTCAAAGCCAGGAATCAAATCGAGTGGGTTATGGCCACCTGTTCAGATGCAGGGGGTATGATTCCCCGGTGGGCCCAGAACATGTCGATCTGCAAAGCGCTTGCTCCCGACGTTCCCTGCTTTTTGAATTGGTTGAACAAACATTAAAGGGGGAGTAATGCAAACAGAAGCTGTACGATATTGTCTTTGTCCAGAGTGTATCAATGGTTTGCGATTCAAGTTACGGTGTGCCTCTAACCACCACGTTGAAAAGAATCAACCAACTATGCGCTGCAACCCATGCTGTAAAACGTACAATGCATTACACTGAATAGACTGGTGCCACAGGTAGTCCTTAAACATGCGTAAATCACGGCTTGGGCAAACAACCCCCTTTCCGGTGTTATCCACCTGGGAATATAATCGATTTATAGTAAACGAAAGACGTGAAATGTAACCTCCAAAATTTTACAAAATCCTAGAGACTGTAGGGTATTGGGTGTAGTAAGCGTGTAGCTGTCACATGGTAGGGATCGATACTCTATATAAGGAGGTCGATCCCTCCCTCCTTTATCCTATATACATTATATAGGCAACCAGTATACTATTACTATAAGTAGATATTCTACCCTCGAGATAGAGGTATACCACATTGGGGATGTTATCTGCTGTCTTAAGGACCGTGCGACATACTCTTTGAACAACTGTTTGGGGAATTAATCGGCCAGGAAGAGTAATACGGAGTACCGCAAGAGACAAAATTCAGGATATTGCCTGTGAGATCGTTTATCTCATGTCTGGGGGAGGTATAGCCAATTTCAACCAAATGCAGAGCTCCACTACAGCCAGGAAACGGATTCCGAGCCCAGACAAGACCGCATGCATGCATCTCAAACAACCTACAATAGGGGATGTCGTAAACCAGACCGTAGCTGCAGGCCCTCAAACATCGTTGAAGCAGAATGTATGTGCCACTTAAAAGCAGCATGTTACATTTGAATACAAAAACGACCGAGAATTAGATTTTCTAGGGCAAGACACGCCGACATAGACTAGACACTAGACGAGCGTCTTGTCCACAACCCCGTTGCCAACGTAACCCAGACAATCAAAAAAATGGCAAATACATTTACTGATGATACACGATATCCAATCCAAATACGGCTTTCTCAATCAAGCCTTGCCTTGTAATATGGGCACATTGGCTATCAGGAATGTAAGAAGCTGGTGCAGCCCAAGCTCGCTATCCAAGCCTCGTGTGGCGCTATGAAAAGTCGAAACCTGAATTTTTACCTCACCGCGGTGGTTAATATCAAAACTCATGGAAATAATATTCAGCGGCCCTTTGTAGACCATGTATCATATCAATGCTCCTTATGGGCTTTGGGGATACGGTCTATGGCTATCGTATGCTTAGAGTAATGAATATGACGTTTTCACGTCTCGCCTCTCTGTTTATAAGAGGGTCAATGTAAAAATACTTAGATTCCTGTGTACGCTATGTCCAAGCTCTTAAAAGCCAGTGGCTTATCGCCGTGAGATTGTTGGATGGTTAACACGTTTCATTTACGAACGACCCAAGGATTTGATAAACTGCAGACTCTATTTCTCTGATATTTTGCACACAAGTTTGTGTATCGGTTTTTTTTTTTTTTTTTTTTTTTTTTTTTTTTTCGCCCAGTCCCGCCAACCTTGTATTGTTTGATACCAAGGAATATACTTTGATACATGTGAAGGACTGGAACTGGGAAAATCTGAAACTATCGGCGGTTTAACAGAATGAGAATGTTGTATGTGGGAAAACTGGGGGCTGATTCATGCCGATATGTGCATGCGTTGTTAGGTCTCTGTTGCTAATCAACAGAGTCAGTTAAACTCGAATCATCTATGTCTGACGTTTCAGCCGATAAATCATTTTCCTCAAACACCGCCTACTTCCCGCTCTCGGCGAGCTAAAACTTGGTTTATACCAGGGTTTAGTTTATGACTATATTTAGCTCCAACCCACTCAGCCTAGACACGGTATGACCAATATAGAGTATTTTTTCAATTTAAAACATAGGGACCTGTATTGAGCTCGAGGTCAGTGTGTGATCTATTGAAGCAGACGAGTTTCGTGGTTCATAGCGGTTAACATAAATACATAAACTTTGTCGTTATGGGACAAATCTTATTTAAACGGTGTGAAATAAAATAGCACGGCCGGCATTTTCCGCCATTTACATTCCTGGTTTAGCTAAGCTTAGCGTGAGTAGGGAGACCCTTGGGCCTCCGCGGAGGTGGTTTATTATGGGGCGACATATCGAATCTGTGTGGAACACTTCGCGCAGGTTTCTATCGCCCAATATCGGTGCGATGCATGCACGAACGTCTAGGCAATGTTTAGGTGCATGCCTTCGAAATTCATAATCAGCGTCAATCTTCCTTATTCGAATAAATCTATTATACAGCCTCAGCTTCAAGTAACCTAACCTTACTATAATTATCAATACTTTGTGCTAAATGGTGACGCCATACCAAGCAGGTAAAAAAAAAAAAAAAACTCGAGTTTGATCACGTAACCATGGTGTCAATACTACTTTGGTTTCGGGATGACCGGCAAGCTTGAGCTCCGATTTACTCTAGCGTGGGGGATGAGCGACGGAACTCTAAAGCGACGAAACCTAACATACCATATTACCCATATCTATATTCACGCTCATTTCCCTATTGGCAAATTAAGTTTGCTCCTAGTTATAAAAATTCAAGCGAATCGATCAAATATGTTGAGCTTACAGTTGAATTGCGGTGTTTCGACCTCTGACTCGCAATGTAACCGACCATTTTCAAGTTCCTTGACGTTGGTATCACGCTATGTAGGTGTATTTAGGGAGATGTCTTTATAGTTTATATATCTCGGTCACAGTTACAAATTATGGATTGCAATATCCCCTGAATAGATGAATGGTGGCCGTATTGGGTGTTTAGACACGGTAGGGTCTAGAAACCTCCCAATGTCGGCTCGGTTTTTTTCTATAACACATTATATATCTACCTGCTTACATTGACATACCGTGGGTAGGTATAAAATGAGCTTTAACAAGGTACCAGGAGATCTGTATGCTTTATAGGTGAAAATATCTAACCTTTCTTCACTATTGTAGACATTCAATCTTTAGTGAGAGGCTTACCTGCCACCTTGAAACAAAGGAAAAACATTAATCCAGGAGCCGGAATCCCAAATCCTACTATGCTATGAGAGTAGGGCCAAAAATAAATCTTGATCCAAGAAGCCCATCAAAGTGTCCACCTCTCATGAGCCGTAATTAATCTTTACCACTTGCAATCAGTTAATCTAATTAGAGCCAGACTTAAATAACAGGGGGGTTCGCAAATAGAAGCAACCGCATACTTACAGCCAAACCTGGTATGTTCTCATTGAAAGATGCAGTTAGAGGCATTCCACAGCATTTCTGTGGAATGCTAACTTCTGTAAATAGATTATGAAGTGCTGAGACCCGGGCGGATGATCGTGTGTATTCTCCACGTTTCATACAAGGATTCCGCTTTGTCGGAGACCCGCATTGCCTCACTCCTAAACCTCGTATCGACCTATACACCGTAATTTCCCTCATTAATAGCAAAAATGCCGTTGTACCAGCATCGACGATAGCCCGGTAGTAATAGCGTTGCCAGGCCGAATCGTCTCGTCAAACCAAAGACCGTTACGTTCGCCTCTTCCCGGTGCAGCGGGTTTCAGACGAGGAGAGGTGTTTACATGTCTGACGCGTGCAGCGTGCAGGCAGTGCAGGACTCATTCCTAGTTAGACGACGATCTCTCGAGGCAACCCTGTTGAAGCGCATGATCACTGCGGTTGTCGGCGCTGTATTAAGCTTGCGCATATGTGCTACAGGGAAAGCCGCAAGTCGGTACGTCTAAGTTGTCAAAATATTATTAGGGCGGTGACGAATATGCATGCAGATACCCCCGTAATTCCACTCACAAAAGCCTCCTGTACACAATTAGCGCACAGTGATCTTTAGCCTCCTCCGAATGAGGAAATTTGTCAATTTTCTTTCAAACACAAGCAGGATCTTGATCGTTTTGTATGTACCCGCAGAGAACAAAGGACAAGCCTTAGAGTCTTGAGGATGGAAGTATCAAGCAACCGTTATTTGATTTCATGACCGTCCGGATTGAGCAATTGCAATTGAAAATTGTCGTACGCTGTATATAACCCTACGTTTCGTCACTCTTTTCTGTCTCCCGACGGTACTTAAGACTGACGCTTTGGTTCTTTCTCTCTCTCTCCACCCTTGATACCCAGGTCTTATCCAGGCTCGGCTTTATTACATCAGAGAGACGTTAAGAGCAGCCTCACGCACCGTTTCTTATTTTCTCTCGGTTTACCACCCCCTCCACATATCCTTCATCCAACGTGCTTGCTACCCAGTGTTACGCATATTTCTACGGATACCCTTACTATTTTTACGCTTGCGGCACCTTCCTTTTTTCATCTCACATCGCACAGAGACCAGAAATAAAAAAAACTTCCGCCTAAACCCAGCTACAAAAAAGACAGGGCCCTGTTTCCATTGTGACCAAATCCAGATAGTAAGCCCTACCGAGCTGATTTCCGTGCCATCCTCCTTGTATACCTCCGCACCCCCTTTAGCATGACTCAAGTCACCGAGTACCGCCCATCCATGGCCTCGTCTCCCGTGCTCTCCTCCGCCTCTACACCCTTCTTCCAGACTATGAGCTTACAAGCTGCGACCCTTAGCACAAAAAGGGCCGCTCACTCGCCGCCCACTTTTGACTACGACGAGTACGACGACGACTTTGACGTGGATGACATCCCACTCATGGACTTGGACGAGGATATCACCGTGTTCAGTGCTCCAAAGGACGAGTCATGCAAAAAGTTGAACTTTGCCGGTAAAACTGTGTTCCCGTGTCTCGGCTCGCCCAGGGTCGCCACTCCCGCCGCCAGAAACTTCTTTAACCAGAAGACGGAGGAGAGAAAACCCCTCGGTAATATCTCAAATTTCTTCCAGTCACCGGTGGAAAAGGGCAAGGCCACCCCCTTCAACAGACGAGCGTTGCACTCTCGGTCTATGTCTGAGTTTCCGTCGCGCGGGTTCTCGCTTGGGTCCTCTTCATCCTGTTCCTCTCCACCTCCATCCCTCTCCCTCGACATTCCACCATCGATTTTCGAAGGCGAGTCCGCTGTGACGTCTGCAACCACGGTATCCTCCAGAAAAAGTATCTTCAGTGCGCCTAAGGGTGTCTTGGACTTGGACAGAAGCATCTTGGGAACCCTCATGGACGACGACGACTACGTGCGTAACTTCCAGAGCTCCGAAGACGAAACTCCAGCCTCTCCCAGTGGCGACAGACCCGTCGGGGGTTCTCCCTTGTTGCAGAGACGTGTTTCCAGGCCGGTCATGATCCAGGCCGCCAGAAAGATGAACCACAGCACCGGCGACTTGACTCGCCGTCTGGGGGCCTTGTGTCGCCGTACACATTCCATGTTCCACACTCCGACCGAGGTTGATGTCAGCAAGACCAACGCCCATTTGGGCGAGACAGACTTGCACACGTTCCACGTTGCCAGGGATCTCTTGCCAAGAATTTCTGAAGATGAGTTGGTGCGTGTTCTTTCGGGGGACTACACCAACAAGTTTGACACGTTTCAGGTGATTGACTGCCGGTTCGGGTACGAGTATAACGGTGGGCACGTTGACGGAGCTGAGAATGTGAATTCCCAGGAAGAGTTGATAGCCAAGTTTTTGACGCCGTCCTCTTTGAGTGACGCGAAGAAAACGTTGTTGGTCTTCCACTGCGAGTTCAGCATGAAGCGTGGCCCCTCGATGGCGGCACATCTCCGCAAGTGCGACCGCTTGAAGAACAAGGACAACTACCCCCACTTGGACTACCCGGACATTGTGATCTTGGAGGGTGGCTACAAGAGCTTTTACACCAAGTACAAGCACAAATGCTATCCTCAGAACTACATCGAGATGGACCACCCGGAGTTCACTGACCTCTGCAAGGAGAACTTGAACTGCTTCCGCAAGGACATCAAGAAGAAGCCGTTGGCCCGTGCCCAGACTTACCACTTCTCAGAGCCCTTCTTGTCTGAACAGCAGGTGCCATCCCACCGCTTGAAGAGACAGAAGTCGACCAACTTCTCAGGCGACTTTGACTTGCCAACGTCCGTGTCAACCCCGTCCACCACCCGCTCCATCTCCCGCAAGGCATCCTCATCCTTTTCCATGACCAGACACACACCCTCATCCTCCATCTCCTCCATCTCGTCGCCGTTCTCCGGCCAGGAGGTCAAACAAAACTTGACCAGCTTCCTCAGCGCCAAGAGCAAGCGCAAGAGCGCGGCCCCGATGGACTTTGGGTTTAAATTTCCTATGGCCAAGGGTACCCAGATGGATTTTTCTATGACTTCCATCACCGATGGTCTTACTGAGACATCCCACATCGTTTCCACCGAAACAGCCGAAGAATTATCTTTCTTCGGCCAGAGGTCGTTACAAAGATCCCATACTGCATCGACGTTTTTCTAAGGACCATGAATTCATATGTGCGTCTTAGAGCGTTATTCTTTTACACCTTCATTGTTTCATTATATGCTGGCCGTTTAATGCATACTTTTCATTTCTCATTCCGTCATCCAGCATCTTAGTCACTTACGCATAAGCGTATAATAAATACTTTTAACTATACATAAGTGTACAGTAGCATACAGGTATACCATATCCAATGGTTTCTATCCCATCGCTTGCTTCCCCCCAAGATACCCAAGGCTTGCACTTGTCCGAATCTCCAATGGTAACGATAACCCGGTCTCTTTTCCGTTCCTCCTATAATACATTCTTTTTCCGATCTAGCCTGCAGTACTAGCGTTAGCCGTTAACTCCTGGAACGCATTTGGAGGCCGATATATACAACCGCTGCTGCATTACCGCCCGACAGAATCTATCGTGCCAGATTGCGATATGCTTCCTTATAAGGCTATCCCAGAGAGAAGTTTGATCCGAATTCTATATATAGAACCTAACCTTTAGCAAGATATCTGTGACTTATTGTACACAAAACTAATCTCGACTACTGCAAGCCTATACATTTGGTGATTTGCAGCATTTCAGGTGAGAGAATGGCGGTGCGTGAAAAATCCGAGAGAAGGAAAACATAAATAACGGTATGCGCAGGTGAAATTCTTCCGGACCGAATTGGGCATGCTACCGCATCAACTTTTTTCATGTCTCAACTGCACGGAAGGAAACTTTTCCCTACATTAAGGATCGCCAGATTGCACAGATTATAGAATGTTCAACAAGGTACCTATTTGCATAAGCAAGCAGAGCCAGGAATAATGCAGAAACCTGGGGAGTTGCGGTAGAGCAATCAACCCCGTCTGGTCGCAAATCCCATGTGGTAGGCCGAGCCCGTAGTGATGTTTTCTTGTTTTAGGCGCTCCTAACCAGTTTTTTTTGCCTGGCTAAGGCTTAGATTTTCTATTCAACATCGGACTTTCCTGATCCAGGAGGGAACGGAGAATAAAGTTTTACCAGGGCTGTATGGAGCCACATTGTATCCGTATGTGGGAGGTGGGTGTCATGCGATCGCACGTAAAATCGGACTATAGCTCATAATGCATACGGATCTGGATACAATCAATAGCAAGCCTGGAAAGATCGAGTTTAGACCTAGGAATCGTGATTAGGCTCCATGAACTACAAGAGGAAAGAGTCAACACCGATCGTACGTACAAATCCCCGCATTAAATTACGAACGTGACCAACGAGAAGCATGTGGTTTGATATAAAGAGTGATCCAGGTTCCGATTAACGGCTGAGGAAGGGTAAATTTACTTGTCGAAAGATCCATGATGTAATATGGACATTAATAGAAGCTTACCATCTACTCTCAAGGATAGAGTGGTACTTTAACTTGTGTTCACAGGCTAAAGATCCCGGAGTTGAATGGTATATGTATGTACTATGTATGCGGCAAAAACCGGCTCTAGTATGTCCACAGCTAGATTGCTGATGGTTTAAACTGGATTACTCATATTCAGATATTTTGTCGAAAAGCCAAGAGTTCTCGTATTTTACCCTCAGCAATCTAAAACAAGCCATTAGATGCTACTGAATACATAGATACGAATGCAAAAATGGGTGGATTTGCGCTTTCAAATAGGAAAATCTGGCAATCACCCCGTAGCATTCCGTGTCTGTATCCTGCAAGCTAGAGTGATACATATACACTTCCATTTGAAGACATCCACGATGAGATCAAAAATTCCCAGTTACGCCAATTTCCCTTCAAACAAACACAGAGATTTACTAAAAGCATCCAGGATGGCAGCAACTGGCTTCACCAAGCTTCCGGTGCCAAACAATAAGACATATCAAGCGAATAATACACATTGATCCAAGTGGATACTTAGCCATTGGTAAATACGAAAAAAAAATGCTGCAGAGTAGCACTAGTTGACGTGTCACCTTTCGTAAAACTTAGGGAGTTCTATGCCGAAGCTATTCCTTAATTTAAGGCTTTTGGGCTCGGGTTGATGGTGACTTAGCCCTTCCACGATATTGATTAAAATGTCCCCTTCAGTCCCGACTGCTACTTCTATCACGTGATAAGGACTGGACCGAGTCTGGCTCCCAAGAACCATCACGTACAGGACAGCGCTTACGCTGACATCTACAAAAAGAATCGAGCGGTTCACCAGAGTCGTACTAGCTGCCCACGCTATAACAATTCCAAAATGCAAGGCTCTCTTCCACGTCCTTACGATCTCAAGCCTAAAAGAAAGACTGGGTCCTATGACGCCCGGAACTTCTTCACCACCCCGATGAAGAAGTTGATGGGATACATTGTGTTGTTGGTTCTCGTGGGATTCTTTATCTATGAGTTTTCTCCAAGAGAGGTCCAAGATCATGAAATAGAAGTCAATTTAGTCCACCCTGATGTTGTACTTGGTACTGTCGAAAAGGCTGAGGCCATCTAAATTTGATGGACTATTTACAATATTGACTGGTTGATTCACCTACAAAGCTAACGCCTGCCTCCTTCACCGTGGCTGACCTTTTTTTTGAAACGTTCCTTCCCAGAAGATTGGAGATACACTTTTGATGATCATAGGGTATCGTGCTCTAGGGCTTACCGGTACTCGACTCAAAATGCAAGAGTTTAGCATCCACTAGATAGTCTATTATTCCTCAATTTTGTGTTGCTGCAGTATTGGGCCTTGAGGGCGGGGTTCAACATCTGCATAGTGGTTTTATGATAGTTTGTATATATACATATACGACTTTCTTGATAAATGTTGAGGGTCTCTTTTACTTTGCTGTCTTAGTGTCACAAGCAGGGTTAACCTCATCTCACCTTCGACGTGGAGTACCCAAAGAAACAAAATCCCGGAGCGAACTAGCGGCCTTTTCAAGACATAGTCCGATAGTTTTTTTTAAAGAGACTGAATAGTCCGATAGGAGCAAGTTTCGACTTGACGAAAGTATCACACGGGGCAGTACAAACAGCAAAAAGGATGGGGTATTTATATCTTTAGCCAATAGAATACTACACATACTACCCAGGATAGTACTTGATGTATCTTAATCAGTGAGCCCATGTGAGGTATACACCACGGTTCATATCTTGAAAGGTGCCAGGTATCTGCCGTTGTGTCCTATGATTTATTAAACTGAGTATTGAGAAACATCTGCCCTTCGCTAGCTTGTGGCCAATGCGTGTATACTCGGGTATACCTTTGGCTAGCTATGTGTTTCAGCGAATTTTGACGGGAATTGGGGCTTATAGGCGAAATCAGATTCGTTTAGACATCCTCTATCGACTCAATGCCACGGAGCATTCTCTCTCGGGCTTCTCTTCCGCCGTAGCCCCTCACATTTCCCCAGCGCGATACCGGCCAGATGATCTTCTCGCAACGTCCTATCACTAGCCCATTGCTGATGGGCCCGAAGTTGTTGCTATCCACCGTCAAGCTGCTGTTGTCGCCCTCCACCCAGATGTGATTACGCGGGACCTGCACTTGTCTTTTCGGATAAGGGTGCTTTGCGATGACTGTGTCGCCCTGTAAGCCCTTAATACGCTTCACGTAGACCTGCTCGGGGTTGGTGGGCGAGCGGAAGAGAACCACATCGTTCACTTTGAGCGAGTGCCTGAGATTGAACTTATGCACCAACACGAAATCGTTGGAGACACCTTCGGGGGGGTTGAATGTGGGGACCATGGAGGCGCCCTTGACCTGGGTTATATCATAGACGTGCGACTGGAACGTGAAGGCGACGGGGACCCACGATAGTAGCGTGAGCGACACTTTGAGGTATGATGCAGTTTGTGGCCCCCAAAAAGACATGTCAGGATTTTGGAGGAGTTTCACAACTATCCGGTAAATCTATAGGGATATCTTTTGAGCTATATTAAGTTGGATTGCGAAGCGATATCTACACCTTCAATAAGCGTTATTAAGCTTATCCTGTGAACCTGGAGATTCTCAGCGAGTAGTGTGATAGACAAATCTTTCATCGTGTGATAATCCGGCATAAAACTGTCGAGGTGCGCACTGTGCAGGATATCTCACCATCTACGGATTAGTAATCTGGAGATGAGGTGATCTGAGCTATAGCTAACGGTGTCAACGTAAAGACTATTCACGAACCTGTCGTTACCAAATGACTGCTATCAAAAGTTTCCAAGTAAGTCCGTACAGGCGTCTGCCTGCTGAGTTTCCAGACTGATGACTTATCCGTAGATGGGGATATTTCCTCCTGATCTATCTCGTGATTCAGTCTTTAGACTCGGGTTTGAACCTCAATCCGCTTCTTTCATAATACTAACCTCCCCAGACCGTTTATTCAGTGCCCCTCGAATGTGGTGCCTGTGTGGAATCTGTCAGAGAAGTGTTATCCCCGTTGAAGGGGATCGAAAAGTTCGACATTGATCTCACAAACCAGAGAGTCACGGTGGAGGGGACCTGTCCGCCCTCCGCTGTCGTGTCCACCTTGCGTGCCAGTGGCAAAGATGCTATTATCCGTGGTACCGGTCAGCCCAATTCTGCCGCCGTGTGTATCTTGGAGAGCTTTGCAAAAGAAGACAAGGACCATCCGGTGAAGGGTCTCGCGAGAATCGTGTCTGTCGGCACTGACTTGTGCATGGTGGATTTGACCATCAATGGGTTGCCAAAGGGCAAGTATTTTCCGTCTATCAGAGCCAATGGGAACATCTCCCAGGGGGCAATGTCCACCGGTCCTTCCTACTTCAAGTTCCCAAGCGTGGATGTCTTCACCAAGGCGTCCTCTGAAACCACTATCGCTTCTATCGGGGCCTCCACCCATACAGACAGTGTCCAGGTATACTCCGGGCAAGCCTTCTTGCCTGCTGCTTTGGAAGTGACCGACTTGATTGGCAGATCCATGGTGTTATCTACGACCGAAGATGGTTCCAGCGCGACAGATTTGGTTGGGGTCATTGCCAGAAGCGCTGGTGTTTGGGAAAACGACAAGGCAGTCTGCTCGTGTTCTGGAAAGACTGTTTGGGAGGAGAGAAAGGACGCCTTGGACAAAGGGGTTATGTGAAGGTATGATAATTACAGTCAGATGGAGTTAAGCAAGGATTTATATTCCATTAGGAGGTGTATATTTATATGCTTTCACTAGATATCGCGTGTTGGAGGAGATGCGGCTTTTGCTCGTGATGAAGCACGCTTAGCGACTTTAGAATCTCTCTGGATCATTGCTTTGAATGCTTTCAATTTTTGATTGATAGATTCGGAAGAAATCAGATGCATTTGAATCTATGGAGATTTCAACATTTTGATATTTTTGTAATCATTTGTTCCAAGTAAAATCCAGATATTATGATGTATCGCTGTACTCCTTATTCTAAACTACTGACTAGCCTACACGCAGAAAAATTCTCGGTTTAACATCCCTTAACCACCGGCCATGTTCTATTTTCTGGTATTCTGTCAAAATACGTACACGATACATGTCTAGAAACAGATGAGGTAGTCAGTCTGATAACAATTATCAGAATGGAGTCAAGGATCCAACTGGACATCGTTATGCATACCGATCCTGGCTACAAGCATCTTAATGAAGTGGAATGAAGGCAAAATTGCAACCTTGTGGGACGCCCTGTATTGACGCTTGGAAACAATAATTACCTCTGGATATTGGTAATCATCTGACTATAACAAACATATATAAGGCAGCAAGTTATTAGTAAAATAATTAAAATAATAAAAATAAAACCATGCAATACGCTTGATTTACTACTTTGAGTAAGTATGTATCACACTAGTGATCCAAGCAAATATACCATTCATCATCAGATCAGACACGTAGTATAATACTAATTATCTGTAAAATGTCTGTCCATAGGAAGTTAGATCGGCTGACACATAAAACATGAATATTTAGTTGTAATGTAGCTTCTAAAGAGCATATCCCAAACATGAAACATCCTGGGTCTCAGGGTAACCGAAACTTAAAGATAGACTATTTCGATTCCACAAAACAAAACCAAAATGGCTTAGAATCCGGTATTAGCTTATCTTTCCTAGGTACACAGCTATAGAAAATTAAAAACGACACCATACCCCTAATGCTTCTTCTCGGCCAAAACCACTTCCACGTCTGAGGAGCTTTCACCCAGTGCCACGCCGTAGATAGCGGCATCATCCACAGTCTTACGTGGGCCATAATAATAGTTTTTAGCGTATAACACGTAGTAAATCGACGATAAGATCATCACCCCTGGTGTAATCACACAGGTGTAGTTCATAGTCTCTTTGTTCACCACTGGGATGGAAGGAAAATGTATCATGACGATGACAAACGCAAGGAAGGCAAACGCCGTCCAGCTGATGACTGGTGACCAGAAGTCACCCATGTAAAACTTCCCAGGGACAAATTTGGCCCTGCCACAGGTCAACCGCAATAAGATAGGGGTCCCCCAGGAAAAGTAGTTACCCGCAACACCCAAGGAAAACAACGCATTAGAGGCCGTAGGACCAATGAGACATAACAAACCGATGATTAAGGAGAGGATGCCACCAAAAATTACAGCCCGGATGGGTACCGACCACTTCTGGTTGACAACCTTAATCACCCCCGAAAATGGCAAACCATTGTCCCTGGAAAAAGCCCAGATTTGTCTCGAGATTGCCGTCAAGATGGAAGCCCCCATCAACCACTGACAGAAAGCAATCAAGGTCATGAAGGCCATTGCCCACTTTTTCCCCAACGCATTGAAGATAATCTGCGCCATCGGCTGGCCAAGTTTGGTGCCAACGATTGAGTCGATATCCTGAGTCATACAGGCCCCGATGACAATGCAGATGACGAGCCCCAAAACGTAGCAGACGCTAATAGAGCCGACAATCCCAATTGGGACGGCTCTGGTGGCATTTTTCGCTTCTTCAGACATGTGAACACAGGAATCAAACGAGCAAATAGTCCAGATAGCCGGCATCCAGCAAAGGACAAACTGCCATCCGGGGGTCCACCCCGTCATGGACTTTACGCTTCCAAAGATAAACCCAGCGTCGTTGAAGGACTGAGTGGGCGATCGGGCGGTCCCGATCGGAATAGCAATGAGAAACAACACTATCAAGCCAACGTTGCACACGATAGAAAAGCTCTGAAGTTTGGAGATACCCGAAGAAGCACACAGCGTGACAATTATATGGCTTATGACACAAGCAGCGAAGACGCCATAAGTCATCCCGCTAGTGATGGTGAAATCACCGCCCTTAGAGATTACCACTATGGATAAGATTTCACCCGCAAACCCATAGTTGATGGAGCAGAAGCCACCCACCAAGGCTAAAGAGTTCACGTTGCCCACCAAGAAGGAAAGAAACGTCTTCCAGTTATCGTTAGCATAGTAGTTGGTCCAGTAGTATAAACCACCGGAAGTGGGCATAGCCGACCCCAATTCAGCCATGGCAACACCAATCAGCAAAATAAAAAAAGAGGCAATAAACCAGCCCCAAACCAAACCCGCCGGACCTCCTTCAAGGCCCAAGCCTAAAACGGAGGAGATAGAAGGTAGGAGGCCCATGATAGAGAAAGCCACACCAAAGACTTGGACAGTGTTGAACTTTCTGCCGAGCTCGGCTTTGTATCCAATCTCGGCAAGTAATTCATTGTCGTCGGTCCTTGTACGGTCTACTCGAGACTCGGGGTGCGGTTCCAACAGGAAGGTGCTACTTCCACCAAGGCAAAGACTGGCGATAGTCTTTGCGTCTGTTTTGTGCATTCTTTGTGTAAGAGAAACTAACAGGGAGAAGATGGAAATATATGGGGGACATGTTTCAGATATTCGAGGAGGTATAATGCATTTATACGAAGCTGAGTGGTGGAGAAAACTTGATTGGTGAAAGACCTCTTCGACTAGCTAAGATAGATAAAGTAAAGTTGTGGAAGACTAGAAAAGGAAAAAGTGTGGCGGAGATTTCTTTAATGGCATTAACCATCTTGTGATCAGAAAAAGGTCTGGGCGATAAAAGCCCCCCGCCACAATTCTGATCAGAAGAATACCCCTCCATCAAAAGGGCTTGCTTCTCAATGCTTTAGTCAGCCCTGAACGGCGATAAGCTTTTTCCATGCTCAGTGGTAAGTAGATACCTAAAGTACCAAGCACCGTCCCTGAAAGATAGAAAACAGGAAGAAAATAGAATCTGGATTAAAACGGTATTTCCAGTTTCTTCTGATCACATACATTCCTTTGCCTTATGACGTAGTATGGAATATACAGTATGGGATATCATGTTCTATTGACTAATAGTAGAGATGCAAGCTGTCGTGACCAAAGCGATCTCTTTGCTCCTTTGTAACTCAGATAGTGTGAACGCTAGGGATCGTGAGATAACAAGCAATACACATATATTAATAGTACGTGATCTTTAAACAGTTATGCAGACCTCATTTCACCTTTGCCGGAGTTTTCTCACCTATTCAGAGAACCTTAATGGGAAGTCGACCAGGGTATCCGCAACGGTAAAGGGACAGGTACCATTGAAGTAAGGTAAAGCTAAATGAGCACACCGGAATGTATCGATAACGTAATGAAGAAACAATATGCAAGTTTTATGGATCTGTAGCCCTAAAGAAGCAAGTGTAGCCCGTAATAATAGTTGCTGTGTCGATTTCTGCATGCTCTTGAGCCACACTATTTAACTCCGACCGCTGGTTCGGATGCAACCCTCCCGATTCGGCTATCCGCTAAGGTTGGAGGTTAAGACCTGTTAGAAATTACTGATCACAAAAACAGCTCTAGATTTAAGTTATCTTTAAGGGTTTTGAAACCTCGGCCATATTAAAGTTCACTCTCAACCACAGTTTTAAAAGCTGCAGACCCAGTAAAAGCGAGTTACTCTCGTCTAATAATGTTTCAACACCTCAAGAATTGCACGGGTAAAAAGAGAATGCGATAGACGTTTACTCTAAGATGAGTTCATTATTTTTAGATATCAGTAGATTGCAGCCTTAAATGGTTTCTGTTTTAGCAAAAAAGCTTACGTTTATTTTGAAAACTCGGTGAATTAGTAGAATTTCTTTCAATTGACAGGGTAACTGGTCATAGAGTATTGGACGACATGTCTGAACTGCGGTCGTCTCATACCGGTGGACTGCTAGGCTAAGAGAATCAATTTGGTTGGATTAGATCTTTGACTCTATTTGTCAGGGTTCCTGCACCTGATGGGATTTCAGCCAGGGGGTTGTAGTCGGTTGTTGATTAAGATACTATCGGAATAAGCCACTAGATAAAATCATGATCTTCCACAAAAATAAAAATACTTTTAAACTAAACATATTTTCTATCAATGGGAGGCAGCCTTCATGGCTTGCTCTGTCAGTGCAGCCTTTTTACATGTCATATCGATATAATCCCTTAACATGCAACGTCAATATAACCTATAACTCTGACAACTATCAGGTACAGCCGGTCTAGTATAGTGGTCAGTACACCTCTTTGTGGCAGAGGAAACCCAAGTTCGATTCCTGGGACCGGCAGTTTTTATGGCATCTTATTGAAGATGCGAAAAACAGGCACTATAAGAGGCTATGCAATCAATCACAGAAAAGTACCTTTAATCATTTGCCAAAACTCACCTGTAATGCCTCTGAGTGGGATTCGTGACACGGTACATACCGAGGATTCAGCCTTTAACGCATATTTCTCTTTCCCTAATTACGTCTGGACACTAACACAAGACGTCTACAACATTGTACCTTGGGGTCGTTCAATATTTCTAACGGATCCCAGCAACAAGCTTTGCTCAACCCCATGCGTTATGTAAACAGCAGGGGTTTATACGAGTGATACCCATTTTTAAACATAAATATACAGCCCATACATATCAAAAAGAAAACAAAAAGCAGGGATAGAATCCTCTATTGAAACACCCATCGCAATATTCGTATCAGAAACAATATTAAGCTTCCTAGTTATACTCGGTCTGCTTCTTCTTCTCGTCCAAGGACAATTTGGTCTCGTTCTCTCTGCGAACACGGTTCCACAACTCAATATTTCTCCCTGAGACAAAACTGACAATGACCATGACCCAGGAGTCAATCTGAGGCAAAGGTTCGTAAAACTCGCGCGCAATGTCACGCAACGTGTGCAAACGCGTCCATGGTACAAACGGGAAATCGTGGTGTTCGTTGTGTAAGCCAACGTTCCAGGTAAAGAAGTTCAACGGGCCGTAGTACGAGAAGGTTTCCGGTTGCAAGTTGGCCGCGAGCGTGCGAGTGCTGGGGTCGGCATTTTTGGTGGCCGGGTACGAAGGATTGAGCACGTAGTGTTCGGCGATGAAGTGACCCGCAGTGGGGTGCAAGGAACCCGCGAGGAAGGAGGACATGAGGAAGTAGAACATGGCGTACCAACCCCAGTGACGCACCACGAGGAAGTCGACCGCGAGCTGAACCATCACGTTGAGCAAATGTACGGCGGTAAACTTAATCTGGGTTACACACATGGGTCTAAAGGCGTAGAAGAGGATCTGGAAGGTGGCGAAGAAGGCCTTACCCAACACGTTGGAGAGAACGACCGCTTCGAAACGCGTTGGAAGATCCGTATCCAAGGCATCGTCACCCATAAACTTGTGGTGGAGTTGGTGGTATGGTTGGAAGGAAGCCGCATACGGGATCCCAATTGGCAAGTTGTTAAAGATGCTGAAGAGACGGTTGTGCATCGGCTTTTTGAAACCGAGATTGTGAGATAACTCATGAATCGCGAGGAACACGTTCTGGTTGGCCGTTGCACCCACAACGTACGCCCACGCGACAAACTTCCATGAGAGCGGGTGTGTGTCGCGCAACACGTATGCGCTGAGGAATTGAAGAAGCACCACGCCAGTAGCGATGTACTTGGTAAGCGGCTCGTGGCCGCATAGTTTGGTCACCTGGGGGTACTTGGCGAGGATTTGCTTGCGGCGGAGAACATGTGGCTCACTCTCGCGTGTCCAGTAGAAGTCTTTGAGCTGCGCGAGGTTTTCAGGAGAGGCATCAGGTGTGGTGGTGTCGACCGCGATGCGGGACTTTCTGTGGGTGATAGTGGTCATGCGAGCGAGCGAGGCCAGAGAGGATAAGAAGCAAAAGAGAGCAAAGTGATTCGACTAAAGAGCAGGCTAAAGAAGAGAATTACCCAAGGATCAACAGCAATCGATATAGGAGGGAATTTGATGTGAGAGTGTCCTCAAGTGCAGCCTTTATAGTGGAACCAGGTGGCAGGAGGTGAAATAGAGGTCAGTAAGGCTCGAGGGCGTCGATACAGATCAGTGGTAGCCTGTAAGTATAACCAGTGTGTTAAGGGTATATTATAATAGAACGAGTGTGAGGAGTGGAAGCAAGAGATCGAAACGTGGTCTGACTTTGGTGGAAAATGGCGCCCGAAAAATCTCCGATCGCGCTGCGGTCAGCGCGGGATCTCGCATCTCTAAGTGGCAGGAGAATATGCAAGGGTGAAGAAAATACGCCTCATGCCAAATAGCTTAAAAGGGCAAAACATGAGCTACGGTAGAAAGCAAACAGGATATTGAACGGTAGAGTACTGGGAGGGGAGGTTCTGACTGGATTAATCAGCATATTATGCTATACCAGGGGAAAATCACGGAGGTAGTGTGCCATAAGATCGAAGGCCACACATACAGGAGTGTTACTAAGAAGGAACTCGAGATGAGATAGTTCTTTAGGTATTTCGGGGAAAGTGCCAAGTGTTGCCCGTATTATATGATGAGTTGATCCGTAACACGCTGTCTGACTGTATGCGATATTCAGCATTCTTAGACCAGCGTAACTATATATCTACACACGGCGATAACATTTGAGTGGCAAAGTTATCGACACTGGACTAAAATTGGAAAGTCCAGCTAGAGGGATGTATTCTACACTCAAGACGGCCCATAGCTCTTCATATTCGTGTAGCCAACGGACGCGGAGTTCTAGATGGCCCGGTGAGTCGCTTAAACAGCTATACTTCAAAGACTTCCTATCCGATTTCTATACTCCATTTATGATAGTATCATTTTTGATCCATATATGCTTGGTATATAAAACGGTTTATGAACAAGAGATATATAGGGTCAAACTCGCAAGCAAAGAGCGAGCGCAGTGGTAAGGCGAAACATCACGCCGTTGGTGCTGTCACCGACCAATGGCTTTATCTCAGCGGAACATAAAACCGCATAAAAATAACTTTAGAACATACGAATTGCTCTAGAGACCCCCGTCATATTCTCCACTCCACCAAATCTCAAGATGCAATGAGCACTACCGCAATAACTCATATTTCCTCGTTGTACTTATCTTTAGTCTTTGTATCGTTGGATTTATCCTACGTAAAGCTCTCGTATTCACTTGCAGACCCGTCGCTGTCAGAGTAGGCGTCACCGGAAACATCGCTCGCAGATGCATTCTCCTCCCCTTCCTCCGGCGTCTCGTCCATGCCAACGATACCCCATTCGACGTTTGTCACCTCATGCAAGCGGCTCAAGACGTCCTCCATCGGCGTGAACAAGCCAAACTGCTTGAATTCACCATCGTATGAGTGGAGCATGCCACAGACACCAAGGCCACCGCGCGCGTAGTCACGCGCACGCTCCGGGTCGGTTGCGGACTGCAAGTCCTGGAGTTTGGTCAAGATCCACGCGCCCGAATCACCACCCGAGGCGAACAACCCAGCCAGGGCGCGCGCGCCGCCCGTGGAGGCTATTACAAACTCGGACGTCTGGAGTTTCCCGTTTGCCCAGTACACCATTTTGATCCCATTGACACGGCCCTGGGTGAACTTGGACGTGGAGCCATACTTGAATACATGCATGCCACGCGTCTCGACAAAGTCCAGGAGCGTCACGGTCTTACGTACTCGCAAGTTCTTGAACATCAACGACGGGTCGTATTCGGCGAAGGAGACATCATCACCAAGCGTGTTGTGGCAGCGTAACGTCTTGTCCATCTTGATGATCGCCAAGTCCGAGAGCTTGTTGGTCTTGTGAAGGATCGTGCGCTCGCCCCAGACGAGTTGCCCGAAGGGCGTTGCGGGCGTGTTTTTGCCCGCATCGCCGCACGGGAAGAGGGCGTCGATCTGCGCGATCACGTGTGCGTACGCGTAGCTTTCTTCAGACTTGGCTGGGTATTTGCCACGCTCGTGGGTCAACGCCGCACGATACATGTTGATCAATACCGGCGATGGCACCGCTACGTGCGGGTAGCTGTTAACCGAGTACATGTTGCCTTCCTCGTTGGCCGCGGTGTCCTTGAGCACGACGTGGCCGCACGTCACTGCGAACACCGAGCCCGCGTATGCCTGGAGTCCCGGCGCACTCGCGGCGATCTTCGGGTACACGTAGCCACCAAGCGTACCAGAGAGCGCAGTGGCATGCACTGCGGCAAGCGAGAGCGACATTGGCGGTTCGAGCGGGTTAGTAGGGATCCGGAACGGAGGCTTGAACCCGAGCGGGCTCGTCTGGCCGCACTCCCTGACGAGGTTCTTCTGCACCGTGAAGTGTACGTCGGGATATAATGTGAAGAGAATCAGCAACGTGTCGTAGTGAGCGGAGTTTGGCTCGGGGAAGCCAAATACGATGGTGAGGACCGCGAGGCGGTTGGAGACGATCCCGCGGAGTACTGGGGCGATGAACGAGCCCTCCTGGTCCATAAGTTGGGTGGACGAGAGCGTGAGTTTCTCGATGATCAGCAGGAGCGTGTGCTCGTTGGGTAAGGAGGTAGCAGTGGAGCCGATGGCATAGAGCTCAGGCTGGGCGAGGCAGAGAGGTGGCGCAAACGCGGGGTCATGAAGGTCCCCGTGCGTATGTGCATCTGCCTGTGTGCGAAAGTCTGCATACGCATCATCCGCATCTTCTTTGAGTATTGCGCGACAAAAGTCGCCAAAGCTCTTGAGCACCAACGCACGCGAGTGGCTGTATACTTCGTTCCGTAACAAGTTGTCAATAAAATGTAACGCAATCTTCACAATCCGCCCCAACGTATCGTTTGTCGCGGTATCCACGTTCATGTCGCTTTGCGCGATGCCCGTAGGCACGCGAAAGTGTTTGAACAACTCGTGCGCCTTGATGGACGCCTTGGATAAGTCGAGCACCGACTTCGAGATCTGATCGATAATAGACGACAAACTCTCAAGGAGCATTTGCAAGTGGTCCTGGAAGCGCGAAATCGCCAAGTCTTTGTGGTCATTGGAATACATCAGCAGCGTCTCAAAGTTCTGGAGGACACGGAGCGGCGTCCCGATGTCATTAGAGTGTGGCACAAACGGTTTCCCGCTATGCCCTGTGATTTCAGTGTTGGCGCCTGTGGATGTGGTTTGTCTGCCGCGGGAAAAAAGCGAGTTGGAGTAGCTGCTAGAGGCGTTGTCAGACGCCAGCTTGGGGTAGCCGGCACGGAAGCTGGGCAAACTGTTGACCGCATCGAGGCCTTCGAGAGACTGCTCGTCGTCAGACTCTGGTTTTTTTTTGAAAAATCCCTTCATATGATTCGTAGAGCTTCAGGGCATGCGCATTGGGGGGGGGGGGGGGTTGAAACTGAGCTCGTAGAGATAGGCAAAAGGGGGCGGGGGCGCAGCTGGAAAATAGGAGAAGGGCTCGCACGTGGAGGGGGTAGGAATAAGGGGTATTAGAAATATGGATATTCTTCGTAACGTCTGGATAGTTTCTTAACTAGACATGGTTCTAGTATCCCTTTGCAGATTATAGCAGCCATCCGGCGTGACACACACTTAATGAGCTACACGGCGTTTTGCTTCCTGCGAGCAGTGCGGCGAAGTCACGTGATGTGCCTTACTCTAAGGCGGCCCGATTTCCAGTTATGCTATGATCTCCGGCATGGCTAGGCGGTTAAAAATATAACGGCTGAGGCTAATTGGTGTACCAGCTCAAGAATTTAATACCTCTGATACAATTTGGTAAAATATTTGGCTAGGAGTTCCAGGTAATTTGGCTGATAATCTTGGAATATCGACCCTGTCGATTGTTATAAATGGAAAATGTTTGCCTTCTCGAGGACTCTTCCGTGGCAATCCTCACCTTTCGATTCATAGTTTCAGAGGCTAGATTCACTCTCCAGGTACATACGGTGAAAAGAGGGGCTTGCATGATGCACCTTTAAACTCAGAGGGAAGTAGGGCTGAATTCCGTAAGACGTTAAAAGTATGTGCTAATCTCAAGCCGTATGCTTACGCTTGGCCTGGGGCAGAGGGGCGATTTATTTAACAGCGCTGCATTGATCGCCATACAACTGAATCCATTTTCCTCTCCTCAGATAACACCTTAGATTTGAAAGGAATTATTTTTAGCTTGAGTACCGTGAAATAAACTCCAATCTCAGTGTATCTGATTGTTCCGCCGCCCCTATCAACTGCACACATGTCCAGCGGATTATTGCACCTACTCTTATAGCCATACGGATGTGTTTCTGTCATTGATCTGAACATCTAGAAGTTGACTATTTGCTAAGACAAATATTTTACTAGGCTCAAAGTCTGATTTTGCGCCATGCCCATTGGCCACGATTCATGACACCCGTTTGGATAGACTGTAAACCATTACAATATTATAGCGAACCCGTAATATATACAAAGGGAAATAGAGGAGGAGGAAGTCTACCATATCTACAATTATGTCATTCATAGAAGCGGGGAAGAGTGGTATGAGCTGCACTCTGTTTCAAAGCCTGAGACCCTGACGTACATGTTGCTAGTGCCATAAACGCTAATCTCATGGATATCTATGTTGTATATCTACCACCCTGTAAGTGCCCTCAGACAGCCTTCTTTCTCGCCAGTCATTCTGCCAAAAACACCATATCTGTAATATCACTGTCAAATAAACTTGCGGCTCCAGAGCAATATCGGTAAGCAGGATGCCATCTGGAGTGCCAGTAGAGCCGGCAACTGAAAATTCCTGGACCGACAACCTGAGGCAAAGCGCCGATCAATGGCGTGCAACAAACCGAATCGGTATCGGAGGACCCAGAGATATGATAGGTATATATACCCTGGGGATGCATGCTTTTGTTGCGGGTATTTTTAACGATAAGTACAATGAACTAATTATGTTGGATTGACGCATGCGTATACGTTTTTATCGCTGGACCACGCTAGTATTCTAGTTGGTCAATTAAATTCATCAGTTGTGATCCACAAGTTCTAGAAAAAAAAAGTTTAGTCTATATCTAGACCATTCTACTACAAGTAATACCTTCACAAATGTTATATAGCATCCAAATAGGGTATCCCGGAATAGCCGCTGGCCGGAGATACCTGTCCCCGTCTCGGCGCACGTGCCACGGAAAATCGCCATACATTCTTCTCGGCTTTGGGAGCGGCGTCTTGATCCGACAGTCGCCCCACAACAGACTGTTGACTCTCTTCGCTTTCTTCTACTCTTCGAATGTACTGCGTCTACACAGCTCCTGGCCCTTCCTGTTAAGTAGCTCTCACCACGCCTAAGTCTTTACATCCGGACCAGTCTACCTACAACTGACGGCTTCTGCTTATCAAGAGGTATTACTCCCCCCAAATCACCCCACTATCTCGATCTTGGCTTCATATTTAGATCCCTGTTTGGTTTCATACATCAATTGACAAGTTTGCACATCGTTTGAGCCCCCACTATGAGTTCAAGTTCCTATTACCAGTCAGGAATCCCCCACTTGCTAAACCAGCAAGACGTGTCCATGGCGCAAAACCAACACCTCGTGTCGCTGCCGAGCCTGCCGCGTGCGCACGCGCCCGACGACTCGCGCAAACGCACGCTCCCGCTGTTCCGTGCGGTTCAGCGTTCCAAGCAGCGCGTACGCGTAAACACCGCGTGCGACCGCTGCCGCACGCAAAAGGTGAAGTGTTCAGGCGAGCAGCCGTGTGGCACGTGTGCACGCCTCGGCAAGGTCTGCGAGTTCAACCCGGTAGGTGTGGTGTTGCCGCCAATCCGCAGCGAAACGTCCCCTGCCTCAATCACACCTAATCCCGGCACCGTGGGAACTCCAGCCACCGCTGCCTACGTCTTGGAGTTGGAAACCAAAGTCAAATATCTTGAGTCTCTCTTGCTCAAGCAATCACCACGTCAGGCGAGTAATAGCGACGACGTTCGTGTGGATGATACTTGCTATCTCTATTCTAAAAACAAGTGGCGATTGCACCGTCGGTACCAGAACGTGCTTACAAACAAGCTCGGCGCGGAACTCTTCAAACAACTCTCGCCCGAGTCCCAGGCAGGCGTAATCCCACCGCGCGTCCAGTTTTACGGCTGGAACATGTCGGGGCTGCACTACCTCAAGCAGACATCGCTCCCTGCCTTCACGGACTTGATTCGCGACCGCACGGTGGAGCGCGAGCTCCTCGACTACTTCTTTCGCGAAATCAACCTGTTGTTTGCAATCGTGCACGAATCAGTGTTCCGAGAGCAATACGCAAAGTACGTTGCAGACAGTGGTGACGCGCGCGCAAGCAACCAGACGCGTCTCTTTGCAGCGATTTTGTATCTTATATTCCCGCTTGCGATGCGTTTTCACGAGTTCCAGCTCGCCGACCAGCCGTCGCCGTACCGTGCGGGCTTGGAGGAGGCGTTGTTCGAGGCCGGGTTTGCTGTCATCCAGAAGCTCTCCTTTGAGTGGGAGTCCTTCGAGCTTATCCAATCGTGGTTCCTCATATTTGTCTACCTCCGCGTGCTGCATCGCCAGACGTCGCTGATCCACGCCTTGGGCAACGCCGTGAGCATGAGTCGCAGCATGTCCATCAACTACCGCCTGTCGTCGCGCAAGCCGTACAATAACATGAAGGCACGGCGTATTTTTTGGTGTATCTATACATGGGACAAACTCAATGGCTTACAGAGTGGCAGGCACTACACGTTCAAGGATGACTGGGACATCCACTTGGAGTTCCCAACGATGGACTTTGAGCGCGAGAACGACGGCTGGTTGACATGGCCTGCGCTTGCGATGTGCCACCTCGCCCAGATTGCGGGCCACATCCAGACTTTCAAGTCTGCGTCCTTGAGCTACACCGAGGTCCAGGCACTCAGCCTCGACCTCCAGCTGTGGCACGATACCTATGCCATCCGCGACGACACGCTCTTTGATGATCCTTCGGGCATTGCGCCTGCGGTACGTGCCCAAGTCAAGCTCCACTACTACGACGTTGTCATCCAATTGCACATCCGTAAGCTCTTCAACTATGTGGGCATGAGTGTTGCGTGTCCCGGACTTTCGGTCGAGCACTTGCTCACGGCGTGCGCGGGCTCGATGGACATATTTGCGGTGCTCGAGGCGAACGGCGCCCTCACCGTTCCGTGGTTCCTCACGATGCTCCTTTTATTCCAGATCGGGATTGTGTCGATTATCTTGATTAACGCGGGCTTGCACCTTCCGCAGTGCAACAGCAACTTATCAGAGGTGATCCGCGTGATGACGCGATTGCGCGGCGCCGCAAACGACGGTGCCGTACCAAAGTACCGTTTCGAGATGACCAGTGAGTGCCTCTGGGCGTTGAAGATGCTCAATCACATGGTGTGTCTCCGTTTGCAAGAGAGTATCCACCAGTTGAAGTATATCGGAATCGATCACGGTTCTGATGAGGTCAACTCTGCGCGCTTCAGTCAGTTTGAGGTATTGCAGAGGGTGGATGCCCATAAGAGCGTTCCAGACCGAATGCTGTTCGATTCAAATGACCAATCAGAGGGACTTCAGGCAGAAGGACCTTCGTTTGCATATTCGAATGAGCGGGCTAACGGCGATCGTAGTGTCACACCGTACGACCCCGACGAGGTCTCACGGCAGTTGAGTGGCGCCTTGGATAGCTTGATCAAGGGTGAAGGCAAGGACTTTGCTGCAGATAGTTTGTTTGGCAACTTGCAATGGTTTGACCAGACCCCGTGGAACTTTGAATTCAACAATGACTAGCGAGATGCGCTGCAAAGAAATGCAATGTTTGGCGACGCTAGGGGCCATTTCGGCCTACCAGTATTATCGTTCAAACCCCGTGATGCTCACACTCAGTAATGTGTATTAAAATTAGATTAGATTAACCTAGATTTATATATGAGTATCAATATATTTGTCTCGTTGTAGCCATAATGAGTAACGGTGGATTCAGGAAGAAGGGCTGAGGGGTTAAAGCAAGCCCTTAGGCGTTGGCACGCACCAGAACTCGGCTTTTGTCCTGGGTTCCCAGTGATTGGACAGAGCTATGGATTTAGCTTTCCATTAAGCCTTTGATCATGGTTTTGTTTATTGTGGGTTCCTGTCCATGCGTATTTTATCGCTTTCTATATCTTTGATGAAATCTTATTTAATTGTTACAAGTTTTTGGTATCAACAGAACATTATGCAGAGTTGACCACTCATACATCTAGCATTCCTAGCTTTGCAACTCGACACTATGCATATACAAAGTAAATTATAGCAAATCAGAATAAAAATATTCCACATAATTTCTGCCAAACCAACCATTTTGTCTTGTATGCTTAGCATTTATTACCAGTCAGTGTTAAATATATAGCTTGGAAGTCTGAAATCATGTACGTATTTCGATTCTGTTCGTAGACCTTCATTTATTTCAACTTACAAATATACGCTGCACTGAACACGGTATTTTAAACCAAATTCGTTGTTTTAGAGATATTCCTTAAGATATAAATTCTTATTATAACAGCCACCACAGAATCCGCTACAATTACATATTTACATCCCATGAGAATCGTGAAGAGCCTTATTGTCAAATCCATGAGCAGCATCAAGCTCAAGGGGCTAGCCCGGTCGTTCTATATTCTCCTATTGATAATTCTCCAACTTGAGGCGCTAATTAACGCCTTCAAGAGCAAAGTGAGGATCCTAAAGCGAGTCATTCGAAGAAAAAAGGCGGATCATATCATCATTCAGAGTTGATCTGCTCCATCGGTCTTGGGCCGTGCTGGGACTTTCTTTTCCCTCCTTCCTTGAATTAAAGGAAAGATGGAGCCAGCATTGGACAAAACCGCCCCTTTCATACAGTTTATAGAAAACCTAATAAAGTCATTAAATAAACTTCTATAACTGTCGCATAAATAGCGTTTCTAAATAGTATACGCCGGGGCCGACTGTGGCCTTGGAAGCCACCTTGTTCAAGACACGCGCCTGTTTTACTTAAGCCCTGTTTTGGTCTTCTTGACCACTGCCATAACGGGCTCGTTGATACCTTGGTTACCCAAAGCCCCTAAACCCTCACCGTGGATCCAGCCAAGCTTCTCCAAGAGTCTTCTGCCGATGTTCTCCTTGCCAATAGCGGGAGCGTGGGCACCTACAATATCACCTTCATTGACATTGGCCTTGCTAGGGGCTAACTTTTTCTTGTCCTCCTTTAGCACCTCCTCCTTAAGACGCTTGACATCCACACGGTGGTAGATTGGTCTCTGCTTGATAATGTAGCCAATAGAACCGTAGTCGGGCAAGGAGTGGAACGTACGCTTATTTTTGACCACAACAATATGTCTCTTGAGCCCCTCGCCTAGCGCACGGTGCTTCATGTTGTAGTTATGAGCGAGTTTTCCGAGGGTCTTGTTGCCGTGGGAGTCCAATGGAGGGAACGTCAAAGCATTTCTGCTTTGGTCCTGGAGGAAGGCCTCAAACTCCTCTTTGATATCTGTGATGTGAATCATGTGCGGGTATTTCACGCTCAAATCGTGGGCCTTAATCGACGCCTTGAGCTTCGCCAGCTCGCGTTCCTTCTTCTTATCTTTCCGGGACGACTTGTGGATAAGATACAGTTCCTGTAAGGTCGTGCGAAGGTCCTTATCCCCAATACGATCAAGGTCAGGCTTCTTGTTCTTGCCCTTGGTCTTGATGGATTTAGTAGGCATAATGTCAATGTTTTCAAAGAACATCTGTTGCGTCTTGCTGAAAGAAATCAAGGCGGATAGGTCATTTTCGTTATCTGATTCCTCCTCACTGCTCTCAGAGATGTAAATATCGGAGTACGTCGGTTCAGGTTCGAAGTTTGGCAACAAATCCTTTCTCACGTACTTCAAAAACGCGTTTAAGCGATATTTGACTAACCCGTTTTCCACTGCAAAGTCTAAGAGCATGTCCTCGTCGATCCAGTGAGAATCGTCGGTACCCAAGAGAAGGGTTGACTTTACTAAATACTGGTCCGAAACGCCCTGGCGGATGTTTGTGATTTCTACCTTGGACATGTCGAACTCAAAGTCTTCAGCCATGAACCCAAACTCTGGCTCATTGTCTGATCCTTCCAGGAAAGCCTCATCTTCAGAATCGTTGATGGAAAGGTTGAACATCTTGTCTGTGTTCGAGAGGGAGACCCCGACGTCGCTATCATCACTTTCTTCACACTCGTAGTCACTTCCGCCCACGCTCTTCATCACCTTGGAAATATAGTCCCTGTATGCAACGTATCTCTCGTCCAGTTCAGATTCGTGGGAGACTTCGTCATATCTCTGAATATTATTTTGTGTCTCACGAACAAGGACCATCTTCAGTTTCTTCCTTCTCAGAGAAGGAATCTCTACACTAACCTCGTCGTTGATAATTCTGGTGCGCATGGAAATCTTACCAACGCTGAGGGTGTCGTCGTACTCAAGCGCCGAGTTGGGAACCAGCCTAGAGGCAGCGGCTTCAGAATAGGACACCGTTGGCTGGATAACACGTGAGAGTACGGAAGGCGGTATAGGAGCAGGCTTGGTTTTGGATGGCAACTGGACTGTCTTGTTTTCATGAGTGTTGAGCTCGTGGTCACCATCTTTGTCGATGAAGAATGCAAGTTCGGACTCAGAGGGAGATTCTGAAGTGGATTCTGAATCAGATGCAGCGGGGTACTGGCGAACAGGAGGTTCAAAGGCATATGGGGTTTCAAACTGTCTAGCTTCTGGAATCGTTTCGGTTATTACCACGGAAAGATACACTGGTGATTCGACTGGAGTTACCCCCAGAACATTGTCTGAGACTTTTCCTGGAGTCTTCCTTGACATCTCTTCTGAAACTTCTCCTGGATCCTCCCCTGGACCTTCTTCTGGAACCTCTCCTGGCTTGAAATACGCCGAAATTTTATCCTGATACAGAAGCTTGGTTCTTTGGGGAACTTTCACTTCTCGAGGCTCAAGGGTTGGTGAGTTCTCATCGTCGGCATCTTCATCTGATGCATCGTCTTCTTCATCTAATGCATCGTCTTCTTCATCTGATGCATCATCTCCAACTGACACTCCACCCACCTCTTCTTTATCACCCTCCACATCTTGGATTTCGTAATTCTCCTGAAAACCCATTCTATCTTCTTCAACATCTTGAAATTTAGCATCGATTTCAACATCGTTTTCATCTACCATTTCCTCTCCACCCTGAATATCACTTCCCGTCAGGCCGTCGCTTTCCGGAGAAGCCCTCTCGGAAATTTTTTTGAACAAGTCAGCAGACGGATCATACACCTCCTTGGCCTTGACAAACTCCACGGGTCTCTTTCTCATCGGAATCCCGCCTGTGGCCTGCACGTTTTCTCTCGTGTAACCGGCATCACCCATTCGGCCCGGTCTGCGGCCCCCGAATCGCATGGAAGTCTTTGCGTCGATTGGAATGTATATGCTGGAATCATCCATTACCATCGGCTGGTCGTTACTTGGACCCTTTTTGCCCCTAGTGCTCCTGGGGATACGGCCCATATTCCCACCACCTCTGCTTCCACGTTTGTTGCCCCTGCCGCTTCGTCCGCTTCTTTTCGGCATGTTTGTTTATCTGCTGTATTTTGTATCGCAGACCTGGATGTCTTGCTGTAGGGATATAATATGTTGTGTGAGTCTGTGGAAGTTGCAGAAATCTTAGACTATCTCTGCAACGTGCCTGCTAAATTGGATCGCCAAAAAATGTCTACCAGGAATTATGTAGGTTATGCGGATGCGGTGGCAAATCCAGAAAAAAGAAATATCCGAGAACCTAGAAGGAGTCAGATGTGAGGGGTTCCGGCTAAGACTCTAACGTAGCATTTAATTATTTAACGTGGAATCGACTTTGGTTAGATGGTGAGTGCCAGAAAGCTTTCGTACAATGCAGTGTGGCTGAAAACCATGAAGTGGCTAAGCAAAGGAATAGCATGGGCAACTGTGGCTAGGTATAGGCCTGCTTTGTACTCAGATATACTGCTTAAACTCTATCACGGTACTGGCCTCTTATTTTAACCTAACTGGATAAACTACACTTAAAAAACAGTGCGAAACCCCTTTCATAAGTACTCTTCTCGGCCTTTCACTCGCAAAACAGTTATGGCAAAATGCGATCGTCCCAAATTAGCATGGTCGAAACAGCGATGTACCATGTGCCTCCTTTTGTACGCCACCTCTCTCAACACGTGATCCAATCGAGGCGCGCATGCGCTTTATCTGCATCACACTTGATCAACATGGCGAGTGCCCGGCACACGCAAACACCATTAATTCATATTACACCCGCATTATGACGTCTCATAATGGATTACAAAAGATGTTTCTTCACTTTTGGGAGGACCAGGGGTCCACGGACTCTCAGCAAGACATTGTACTCCTCGGTAAGACGTACCACCTTGAGCCCGATAAGGAGAGCAACGAGGAGGCGCTGAACCCATTCAACTTCGACTCCTTTGCGCTGTTCTTTCAGAAACCCACAACAAAACCCTTTCCATCGGATTTCCTTGCCGATGTGTATACTCGTCTCTGGCTCACGTATCGCAGCGGGTTTGGTATGATTCCGCGGGCCACAGACGGACCGTCCCCCGTGTCTATCAGCTCCATCATACGCAACATGGGCGAAGTGAACCCGGCCGGCTTTACTTCCGATGCTGGATGGGGCTGTATGATCCGCACATCTCAGAGTTTGCTAGCTAATGCCCTCCAGACTATGCGGCTGGGCAGAGATTACGTCTTCTCATCTAGCACTCCGATACACGACGAGCTTGTCTCGTGGTTCAACGATACGGAAGAGGCACCGTTTTCGATACACAGGTTTGTGGAGCAGGGAGGGAAGCTCTGCGGTAAAAAACCCGGCGAGTGGTTCGGACCAAATGCGGCCAGTCGCAGCATCCAGGCATTGTGCCACGACTTTCCGCAGTGCGGAGTAAATGTCTACGTGAGCGACACTGGCGATGTATACCGCGATAGGATCCTCCCACTTTTGGATGAATCCCCTGTCTTGCTATTATTCAGTCTCAGACTTGGGATAGACAATGTGAATCCGCTCTATTACGACTCTTTGTTGCAGGCGTTGGCATTGATGCAGTCTGTGGGGATCGCGGGGGGCAGACCCGCCTCGTCACACTACTTTTTCGGCTTCCAAGGCCACAACATGTTCTACTTGGATCCACACACGTTGCAAGCAGTGAGTACTTCCCAGGAGACCTACCATACCAAGCGGATTTCGCGCATTAGCCTCCAGGAAATGGACCCGTCGATGTTGATTGGGTTTCTCGTCACCAGCAAAGAAGACTTGGAGGACTGGGTGGAGAAGGTAACACTGAATAAGATCTTCCACGTCAGCGACGAGCAGGCCCCGTCGTACCAACCATCCATTTCGATAATCAGTGACGAGGATGGAGACGATTTTGTGGATTTAGGAGCCGAGGTATCCGCTAGCTGTGGCGGGGAAGAGTTTGAAGATCTTTCGGGGTCGGTGGCGACTATCGAACCGGGCGATGGGGTGTTGGTTCTGAGCGAGCCAGAATTTGACGAAGAAAAGCCGGATGACTCTATCGTGATTCTCTCGGCCCCTGGATCCCCCTCCACATGTAATTGCAGCATACCTAAATCAGTGGAGAGCACATATACGGCTGTCTCTGGTATTCACGAGGAGCCCATCGTATTAGTCGAAGCCTCTACGTCGATTGGTGGGAGTATCCAAGTGGAAGATGTACTTTAGACGGTAGAATAATATACGGACCACTTGTTATCTTATAAAGATCTCAAGAAATATTAGCCTGGTGCTGGTTATGACCGGTGAGATCAGCTTTTAGTGAATGGACCATGATTGGTTTTGCTATGATCTCTGAACCGTAGGCTAAAACTGAAAATGCATTTCCTTACATAAACTGTCAGTGGAGCAGAACCCAAAACGATGTTCTTGGCTAAACGACGAGTGCCACTTCCTTGGTGTGCAAAGGAATAGGGAGCGAATCAAAAGTCTGAGAGCGTAATCTTCATACTACATCTACATCTCTTTAGCCAATATTGATTTATAATGACTCAGAAGCCATATGATTTACCTTTAATGCGAACACTAGTGGTCTGGTGGCTGCCCGATAATGAAATAATCTATTCTCAGCGGGTTAATGAAATAGAGAGGGACTAATGGCCTTAATCTTGCTTGTATCAAACATTTGAAGATAGCCAATTGTTCCAGGTCTGTATAAGTTCAAGTTACAGATCCCCAAGAAATTTTTTTTTTTTTCAATCCAGACTGTATTTCCCAGTACAAAATAACATAGGTCATTCTACAGGGCCAATTTCCCTATCGCATATTGGCTGAATGGAGGTAAATCTGCTCTTACTTTCATAGGAACGAGCGCTTCTATTCAAATGTGGACGACGCGGGCCATGTATTGCGCGAACACAGAGGGAAGCGCTTGGTGAAAGACGGAGGTCAAGGGTATACGCACTTCTGCGTCTCGATTTACAAAATCACTTTGCAAAAGGGCCACACTCCTAAATTATATGTGATTGCACGATTGATTTTGGCAGACTCCTCCTCGCGCTTCTGTCAGTACCTCGGCGCGGGAGGTTTGTGTGCCGAGGTACGTCTCTCTATCCGAGGCATCCCGCGGGAGCCCCATCCGGTCTACCCCAGCCCGCGGCTAGATATCGAAATCCACCACGAAACCTTAACCGAGAAAAGAAATTCCCGGGTACTGTGGCAGATAGAGTCAGGATCCAAGAAAACACGTAATAAACGGAAAGCCTTTACACACACCCATTTATATAAATAGCAGCCATATCCCTCTTTCAACTTCTGCAATTTCGATTTATTGAGAGCACTTGCCGGACTATTGTTACACTAATACGCGTTTCATCCTTACATTTACCTCCATTCTATATTTCTGCACGTCTCGGCTCTAACCACATAGCACAGTCATATCCATGACCTTCCCACGCTCCACAGATATTGCAGCTTACGCTGCTTCAAATTTCACCGTCTACAGAGGTGATATGATTCATACCCCGCGCTTGGGGACGCTCGAAGTGATTGAAAACGCATGTGTCGGGGTGGACCATGACGGCACGATTCGCTTCGTTTCTACCGGTGAAAACTACGTTGAAGAAGCCCAGAAGTTCAACGCCGCCTTAAAGGTGGATACCATCTCCGTATGCGAGCTTGGTGCCAAGACCGGCAGTTTCTTCTTCCCGGGATTCATTGATACACACATCCACGCCCCACAATACCCGAATGCGGGGATCTTCGGCGAGTCCACTCTCTTGAACTGGTTGACCACATATACATTTCCCATGGAATCGTCCATAAAAGACTTGAAGCTTGCCAATGTGGTGTACAATAAGGTTTTAAACAAGACGTTGGCCAATGGGACTACGCTTGCCGCGTACTACGCCACGCTCGACCCGGACGCCACCAACCTATTGGCCGATTTGTGCTTGCAAAAAGGCCAGAGGGCCCTCATCGGTCGTGTTTGCATGGATTCCAACTCCCCGGACTACTACGTGGAGACCTTAGAGCAGTCAAAGAAATCCACCACCCAAGTCATTGCCCATGTGGAACAGAGAGACCCTTTGGGGGAGCTCGTCCAGCCGATCCTCACTCCGAGATTTGCGCCTTCATGCTCCTCTGATTTGATGCATTGGTTAGGTGAGCTCAGAGAAGCCAAGGATATGCTCTGCCAAACGCATATCTCGGAAAATGCCGGTGAAATCCAGTGGGTTAAGGGGTTGTTTCCAGAAAGCGACTCGTACGCTGGCGTCTACGACGACCACAAGTTGTTGTCTGATAAAACCATCCTTGCGCACGCCATCCACCTTTCCGATGCGGAAAAGGATATCATCGCTACCAGAGGCTGTGGTATCGCGCACTGCCCGATCTCCAACTCCTCCATCACGTCTGGTGAGGCCAGAGTGAGGTGGTTGTTGAATTCGAAGATTCCGGTGGGCTTGGGTACTGACATTTCCGGGGGCTACTCTCCGTCTATTTTGAGCACCGCCAGACAAGCGTTATTGGTATCGAGGCATCTTGCGATGAAGAGCTTGCAGGACAATGACAAGTTGACTGTAAACGAGGTGTTGTACTTGGCCACTATGGGTGGGGCCAAGGTCTGCTCTATGGAGAACAAGGTGGGATCATTTGAAGTGGGCAAGAAGTGGGACGCTCAGTTGGTTGATTTGAACGTGGAGAACTCCCCAGTCGACTTGTTTGAGTGGCAGGTGCCACAGAACTCGTCGGTCGTGGGCAACTTCCCGACCGCGACCAAGTTTGAGAACATGGTGGCCAAGTGGTTGTTCAACGGGGACGACAGAAACACTGTTTCAGTGTGGGTCAACGGGAGAAACGTCGTGAACAAGATCTGTTGAGGGATGATAATTAATTGTATTTTAATGAGAATATGCGTTGGAAAGTGAGCTTATATGGGCTGGTAGCGAAAGGGCATAATTGGTTGATAACTTTGAATGATTTTCATATTGTTCTATGCACCATGTAATGTATGATATTTGGTTTGGCACTATACATGATTTACCGCGCTAGTTTAACATCCATATATATTTAATACGACTGGCTATAAATATTGCGAGTCATTTAGAAACCGTTTCGGCGACAGTAGGTTAAAATGAGAGTAGAAAATCTCTAGCTCTAGCTTTACATGCCATTTTCTATGACATATCTCTCCAATTCAAAATGTGGGCTGACCCAGTGTTTTCCTGATACTGACCTTTGGGCCATCGTTTCCTCTACACCCATACATACCTAAGACCGCAGTCTTGCGTACAGCTACAACTTCCATATCAGATTGATGTTTCTTTGTGATTGCCTCGGACGTGTTTCTTGTTTAGCTCTCCTCATACTCCCCTACATTGCTCTGTAGCAGCTGTGGTTATTCAAAGCACACGCTGTACAATAACGGCAAGTGTGGATGGGCCTCCTGCCACGTGGTCAACACATCCATGACGGCGTCATCAAACGACATCAGGGCATCCGCTGCCCTGCACTGCTCGTACAACTCGGTGAACCGGTTCGCAAGCTCGAGAATGCCCTGTCCGCCAATAACGGCGTTCTCATGGTCGTCCTTGATGTCTACATTGATCACATGCAACGCTTTGCCGCTTTTGCCGCTCTCGGCGCGGGTCATCATGTCGTCCAAAACACTCTCAAAGCAGCGCTCTTCACACGTGAACACCACGTCAAACTTGATGTCCCCGTCGTGCCACTTCTGCGGAGCCGTTTTAATCTTACGGTTGCGGTCTAACATGGCCAAGATCCCGTTCGCTGTGTAGAGTTTGGGGTCCTGAGCTTCCAACTCCTTGTATATCTCGTCGTACGGCGTTCCGAATGGATACACGTTGGGCTTGTCAATGGACGGACCTGGAAGACGAACCGCAGAGCCCGTCCCGAAGGAGTCAACGGTGAAGCCAGCCTCTTTGAGCGCACGGTGCGCTTCCATCGATCTACGCTATTAGTGGCTATTCAATTGGCACCTGGCTGCGGTACTTACCTATTGTTGTTGACAGCACAGACTGTGCAAAATTTCAAGTCAGACATGTTGTGTGAGGTACGGGTTGTTGTAGATCATCCGTCTCGATGTCTCGAATTTAAAGTATATGGTTCGCGCGCGCATGATTTTTTTTTTCATGCACATAAAATAAAAATCTGGCACATCAGCTGGGTCTGATTACCAGAGCAAGGGATACGACAATGTCCAAGAGACCAGAAATACCGGGAAAGCCCTTTTACAGTGCTAAGAAACAGCGTTTGTTTAACTCTCGGACTATCAGAACCGAAAATGTGGATCCAGGTGCGTCAACCATGGCTGGAGGAGAGCAAGATCGGCAGCGACTGCTTTCGACTACAGTCTTCATGTGTTTCCTTCTTGAGTTTCCAATACTAACCTCTAGCCTTTTCCGACGGGAAACTCGACGTACCATCGTTTATGGCGTCGCGTGAGTACGAGATCCGCCAATTGGAGCACGCACAGCTCCGCTCAAAGTACTCGGCATCCACACGCGTGTTCCAGAGCCTTCCGCGGACACTCAGACGGCGCGCGGCGTCGCACAACGTGAAGCGCATCCCGAAGCGCCTCCGTGCACGAGCATTGAAAGAAATGGCGAACCAGAACGCGACCAAGAAGACACATCATCCGCGCGGCCGCGCGTTGTACCGCCTCAAGATGCAGGTGCGACTTTTGAAGCTCGCAGCGCGGCACAAGCTCTTGCAGCAGGTTCTGCCGCCGGAGATGGCAGCGGGACGGCTCCAGCTTCGCCAACGCATTCAGATGCTCCAGGATCGGATCAAACTGGCCAAGGAAGGGTCGGCTAGGCTCAATAACGCAGTGGGCGCGTACGACAACTCCGCGGCGAACGCGCTCGCAACGCCACCTGTGGGTAACGTCAAGTACATGAAGCGCCAGACGGAGCATACCTGGCTCGCGACGCACGTGTGGCACACTAAGCGTGCGCACTTGGTGAAGAAGTGGGGTTTCCAGATCCCATACAAGCCGACTCAGAAGTGTTTCCGCGCAATCCACCGCGGGTCTGTCGCGGATGGTGGGGTGGTCTTCGACACGTCTTATTTCGGCACGTGTGTGGTTGAAGCGGGCTACGACGCGCTCCGCGCGATTGCAAGTGCCGTCTCCAATGGTAAGGCACTCAGGCGATACGAGACCCGGTCCTGGCACGGGATGGTGTTCCAGGAACAGCGTGCGGTAGGTGAAGGCATGGTTCTCTGGGCGAAGGACGCGGGAAAGTTGGTCGTGCGTGTGCACCCGTCGATCTATGCGGAATACTTTGCGTACCTCGTGGCGTTTGCCCAAGTACGCGGCGCAGTTGTGCACGACTGTCGCTACGCGCTTGGTAGTATGGAGATCATCGGGCCCGTGGGGTTGCAGGCAGTGGGCAAAGTATTCCATCCCGTAGACAAGCAGGCTACGGTGGTGAAAAACTGGTTCAAAGCAACGTCAGTGGCAGATGTTTCGACCATCCCACAGGGCACCACCTTTGCGTTCGAAATTTACGACCCACGGCTATGGGGAAAGCCCACTGCATTTAAGAAGCTCACCAACTTTAACCACAATGACTTGATCATTGATTTGCATGGCAACCCCGCGGCATCTGTCGACGCGGCGGCTTTGGCGAAGTTGCTCTCATCGGAAGGCAGAACGGCGTCCTACGCCAACCAGGCAACGCTCAGCGAGTTGGGTAAGCGCAGAGCCCGGACCCCGGGTCAGCCAATCCCTGTTGCGCCCCAAGACCCTACCATCCCCGTTGTGGTTACGAAGGGCGCGCTCAACAAGTGGATCGTGCTCATGCCGTGGTTTTGGGTCTTGCCGACGTGGCACATCCTCATGCGCGTGCCGCACGTGCGGTTGGGCGGTTTGCGCCAATTGCACCAATTGGCTTTCGAGCAAGGCAAGCCGTTCTACCCGTATGATTTCCCGTTCCTCCGCGAGGGACTTGTCGAGGCGCGCCTCCAGCAGCAGGAGTTAGCCAAGAAGTGGCGCCGCACGCCCGCCGGCAAACGTGTCAGCTTCAGCAAGGTGGAGTTGAACCTGGCGGATCCGAAGGGTGAGATCGGTAGCCCGTTTGCCTGCGACTGGCGCTACTTGCAGTTGTTGCAATACGCGTTGGTAATGCTCCGTGCGCGGGGCTCCGTCGTGACTGCCAGCTTCGGTGAGGGTGTCAGGGTATCTGTGTACGAAAATATGAGACGACAGATCACCCAGTTGTCAGATATTCCGGCCGTGCTTGCCCAGGCTGCGCGGCTCGATGCGGAGCGCGCGGCGCCGGCCGTTCCCGTGACTCTCGCTGTCTCCGAGATCCCTGAATTGCAGTGCCAGGAGCCGTTTGCGCCACTCCCCGTGGTTCAACTGAGTATTGTCCTTGCGCAACGCGGCCAGATCAAGGACTTTGCGCGTGTGTACAAGATTCCGCAAGATGTGTACGTCCGGACGGTAGCCACGCTCAAGAACAACGGAACTATCGTCTGTCCGGGGTTTGAGAACTTGGTGGGCTTCGTCAGCAGCGGCACGTTTAACCTCGCGCAGGGGTTTGGTACCGGTGTCGGCTGCGTGGACGCCGCATGGGCCAGAAACCAAGAAGAGTTTGTGTTGGTGAGGAACGTGGGGACTGATAAGGTGTGGCTTGCCAGGTGGAAGAAGGTGTGAAAATAGAATGGAGGGAATTAAATTTCGAATATGCGCGTGGAGTGCTGAATGTGAGGTTCCCAAGAATATAGGAAGCCATCGAAACAGATGTTTGGACTTAAAGCAGGTTTTTGAATTTGTAGACGTAAAATAAACGGAGTGTTGAGGGAATTCAGTCGAATTCGGTCGAATTCGGCATGTATGACGAAGGCAATGTAAGCGTGAGCTCCCAACAGATTCACTTCGACGGTATTACGGGTTGTACGCGTTTCGTAGATATAAAATATGCGAGAAGTATATGTGATTATTGGTCAATTAATTACTTGTATATGATAGTTCGAGTGTGGAAACCACTATCAAATGTTGATCCAAACAAACACCTCTCTGAATAAGCCATCCTGACGGAGACGTATGGCTAAACTACTGCGTACTCTGGAGATGTATATTCTGTAATACGCGAGGTCGCAAAAGTTCATCTCACCATCTGGAATGCGATATACGGACCTCCTATTGGAGGTTAAATATATTCAAATCAGGTGTATGGTTGGTATTACCCTGTAGATTATACCTCTGCCCTTCTGAAACTATTGAACTTGCCGACCACTTTCTAGTATCTCGCGTGCTATACCAAAGTGGCCTTACAGCTTGGCCGCCGCACGACACTGTGGGTGTCGCAGCCTTCGTGGCCCTAGTACAATTCTAGTGGCACGATTACCCGGAGGCCCAAGACAGTTACCCGCCCGAGCATGGCATTTAGTTTTCGCCACGATCGTATAAAAAGACCGTGCGCGCTGTATATCGATTCTCGATATTCTTTTGGTTTCTCTTCTTCATACTTACCTTGGGACGTCACTGGAGATCAAGAAGTCCTAGTGATCAGGGGCTACTGTTGGCATTGCACTGAGCTGCAGAACCCTTGCCAACCTTCCATATGGTTGGTGTGGGTCTCATAATTTTTGATTTCACCTTCACTTATACAAACTTTTCGAAGTTTGCATCGGTCGAAGTCTCGGATATGAAGATCCCGGTCGAGCAGCGGTTGAAGACTTGATCTCACTTCTGTTTGGCTGGGTGTCAAGATACATGTATCGTCCTCTCTTTTAGTAGCACGATAGCCAGATGGCAATCTGTTTTTAAAAGAAAAGCTGTAGCCTGCGGTCAGGGACGTCTACTTACGTGGTTAGGAGTTTGGAATTGGTAGCAAATGTCATGCCCATGTATAACGTTTGAATATATTTGAATCGGGTCAATTGAGGGTATATATTTATACATGCGTATATATCTATGGTTTCAGTTTTGTAAGCCACGACATATAAGATAGAATGGCCCAGTTATCGAAAGTTGATCAACATGGAATGTAAGGTGGTATACCAGAAACATTACAGATCATGATCTAAACGCGTTTCCCTCTAACAACCCAAGCATCGTTAATAAATCGTTTATTAGTGTTGGTATATGGGAGGACTCTATAAGACGTGTTTGCCCTCTAGTTAACCAATGCAATACAGCCTTTTTTTATATAGCTTCAGTGAGGTAATTCTATGGAATGTTCATCCATGTGGAACAAATCTTCAAACTCATCATCAGGGATTTCCACCTCTCTTAATAAACCAGTGCCGCAGTCGTACATTAAGCCCCAGACTTCGATCTCGCCGCGTTTCAAGGCAGCACTGGCGCTTGGGTGTCTTCTCAAAGCATGAACAGAAGAAATGACGTTAAGCGTGGATAAACGGGTACACTTCTCTTGGGCATCGCCCAAAGCGTTCAACTCTTTCAAATGGGCCGCTCTGACATGTCTGATCGGATTCAACCAGTGATCCAAAACACCACCTATCTTCTTGGACGACAACGAAGCGTGGATACCACCGCAGTCGGTGTGGCCACAGACAATCACCTTCTTCACCTTCAAGACATCGACAGCAAACTGGATAGCCCCGGTGGACGAAACATCGTTGGGAGAAATCACGTTGGCAATGTTTCGGTGCAGAAAGATCTCGCCAGGAAGGACATCGAGGCAGGATTCACCAGCTCTGGAATCGGAGCAACCTATCCATAAGGTATGCGGAGATTGTCCCTTACCGTTCGAGGGGTAGATTTCGGGGTGATTGTGGCTAACCAGGTTGGCTCTGGTCTGATTCAGGCGTAAAAAGTCTTTTAAAGTGGAATCTCTAGTCAACTTGAAGGGCGTCGATGCAGAGTTGGAAGAGGTAGCATGTGGGAGAGTCTCGTCGTTGATAGACGAATGGGAAGACATTGGAATCATCTGTGAAAAGTATCTTTGTGATAGGGTGTATGTCTTTGAGTGTATGAGTTTGGTAAGACTAGTGGGTTGTAGGACTAGTGACAGTTTGAACGGTGACACTGTAGCGTATTAGTTAAGATCGGAGCGATTTGAATAACAACGCCCACCGAGAAGAAGGGGGGCACATACTGCAATATATATATCTCTGAAGAAGTTTAACTGGGTGTGGAAGTGGTGAGGTGTTATTGGAATGTACACCCCTATCTATATCTGTCGTAATTGCGTAGTTGTGGAATGCATGTCTGCGAAATTTGTTGGCCATCTCATCGCATAAACCTGTGCGTCAAGCGCTATCGTAATCTGGAAGGTGCATTGTTTCTTTTTACGGCCCTTGTGGGTAGCTTCACGGGGCTTGACTTCGAGCGCACTTAGGTGTACGTCATGGTTTTTCTGTACAGTGGGACGTGCGCTTCACGTGAAAAGAACCATACAACGTCCGAATCGAGAGTGAAGTGCATGAAGCTTTCGGTGCCTGGGACGTTTACTCTGCAATGCCAAGGTCAAGGCTTATGCACAAAGGGGGACGTCACCTCCCGTCACCCCTGGGAGGTAGAAATACTGCACGTTTTCAATACCCGTGGTTTTAAATTACTATCCACAGTTTTACACTGGTACGAGAGAAAATTTGTCCAAAGAATGGAAGGCTCACGCAGAGTATATACTTTGTGAAGTTCTTGAGATCTCTGAATAAAGGAATCGTCAGCCAGGCTGATAAGGAATACCTCGGATATAGGACTTATATAACCGAATACAAGAATTGGATACTGACCTGCACCGTAAACTCGAGAATGATAGGTTTGGAGAACGGTATTTCGCCATTGCCTTTCACAATTCAAGTCTTTAATCATGGTTAATCGGCCCATAGAGACTAGGCGTTGATATGGTTATATAAGAGGCTATACCTCGTAGCTAGCAAACGGGGTACGGTAACTTTTCCATTGGGCTTCTGTTGAACTATAAACTAATTATTTAGCAGTGTATCTATAATTTTCCCACAATAAGGTTATCAGACGTAAGGCAGACCATACATCACTAGACTCTGCATATTATCCTGCATAAATGTTTCTTAAACGCTGACTTCACCCCTCATACACATACGCGTAATGCTAGGCACATACAACACCCCCTAGTTCCTGTATACAAGTGAGGACTCAAGCATCCGTTCAAACGACGAACATGTTTATCAGGGAGGGAAAATGTAAATCAACCGGAGCCTAAGGGATGAAATATTGCTTGCTGCCTTCTAGATTGGTGAACAGTGGGCTGGCTACTGGTATGTGCGTATGATAGCTTATAAGTGTAACATTGGCCTGGCTCGTACACGACCCAGACATTGACATCGGCTAGGGCAGATGTCTGGCATCTGCTGTGGGGGTGAGTCGTTCTGCTGCATGACGCACAGATACTGTTTTTATCACTTTTTAGCCGATACTCACCGCTCGGCCCGAGTTTTCATTTGGTAGATATGAGAAATCGAGGATTTTGTTTCAAGACATTACATTAGTCAGATTAGACATTCTCCTGTCGGCAACCGGTGGTCTGTACCGGAGGGAAAAACCTCAGCCATTCTTCCAAACGACAAGCGGGGCGGCCAAAGCTGTTTGTCCATGTCACCAGAGCCACGCCCAGTATTATGGGCAGGCCGAACGTGACTCTATTCAAGTACGGCAGCAAATATCTGCTGCAAAAATGGTAGTTTCTAGAAAAGAAGCTCCAGTTAAGCTTTGGTGTAGGCCAGGTGCTGCCTTCCGCTGAGAGATAATGCCACAAGATACTGGTAAACGCAAAGTCATCCTATATTTATTATACAAACTGCAAATATTATTCTCTCAAAGGCTACATCTAAAACAGGCTATTAGTGGGTTATGCGTGGAAGAATTTTCAGGTCTAGTCACCTATTATTAAGATCTCTCCTGTTTGCCATTCACACACTCGCCTAAAGTGGATATTCTGTGTGTCAAAGAGCACAGTAACAGAGATGAGACAGACGGGGGCAGCTAGCTCAGGTAGTTCTGGGATGGCAGCTTTAAATTCAGCTCAAACCGGCCCTAACTCTAGAAATCGGTAAAACAAACAGACGTTTACTTAACCTGGGGTTCACCTAGCCAGGACTCTGAGAGCGTCGTGTGTGTGACGGGTCGTAATGACTTTCCCAGATAGAGGACCAATAGAAAATATTTGATATATTGAGTACTTCACAAGGTAAACTCCTAGCTAGAATGTCGGAACGTCGAAACCGTTCTCTCTTTTTATTAAAAACCCAAATATATATAATAGATCAAACCTTATAATTAAGACCGTAGCTGAAGCTTTATCCGCATACTGGGATAGCACAACCTTGACACGGTTTTGGCGTACACGAAATAGTTAATTGCTATCTACCCAGATTATCATTGAAGTCTATGTATAGCATATAGCGTTGTTGTCTTAAACCTGTTTCAGACACGCACAATAGAGGGATGCATCAGAGAGTCATCGTACGAAATTTCTACACAGATTCGATACTCTTTACGGGCAATCTTAGACGACATAGACCGATCCCCTATACAAATAGTCTCTATTACCTGTTGTGTTACATCTAAAAGACGTTGTATTGGTATAATAGAACAGAATAAAGATTACGTAAATATAATAATTGCTTGCTAATTAATTTAATTGCTCTCTAATTAGAACAGTCACTACGGATCATGTGAGAAATTGTCACATGCTGGTTTAGGTTAGCTGGTAACACGTGGATTAGGCGACCGGTGACTTTTCTCGCTTCCCACAACATGATATTCCAGTCAGCTCCAGAACAGACAAGCCGCATAGCGGGTCTGTATCGATGCAATGATGAGGATGAGGAGGAACACAAAGCCTGACACATGCGAAATTAGTGCATTGAGCCGCGACATGACCCACGGTCACGTCTAAGTTTGGATACTCCCGTACCACGAGTCGACGTAAGGGAAAAACAGTTCTGTCACCCGAGGCGCCGCCTGCGCATGCATGGGCGACTTCCACTCGTTGCTGTTTGTGTTACAAGTGGGTGGAAAAACAGTGTAACCAAACGCGAAACATGAGAGTTGGTGGGAAAGAAGTAGGGCTACACAAGAAGGACATAAACGCGTGGTTTTCCTCATCTTTGCTGGAGTGAAACTTAGGACGCCCTGCTTCCGGCTGATAGGTTTAAGTGTACTGACTACGAGCTGCACGCGAATCCCGCATACGCATATATATGGCACGAGACTTTTTTCCCCAGGTTTCCACTCTACCCAAAACAATCAGGGTATCACTAAATTCATACACCGGATCAACCCTGTCGGGTTACTTCTTCCTTCCATAAAGAGCGACACCCTCTGATTCATACCCTACTTTCGGCAACCATCCAGATTTCTCCACCTTACAATCTAATCCTGCCACAATGAAATTGGCATACTTGACGTTTGGCTGCCTCCTTACATTAACCAGTCATGGCCTTGTCATTCCTCCTGAACGATCTGACCTCCAGCAGGTCTTTTCAGTTCAGGGTGTCACCAACTATGCTCTGTCACTTTTCTCCGGCCTCTGGGACAAAACACGGAGCAATCATGGAGTCCCCATACCGAGGCACATCTCCCGTGACAACTTTGGCCTCTGGCTCGAGCAGCAACGCAACATTTCCTTCCACGGCATCTTGGACAACATTGGAGGTCTTGGAATTAAAGGGCCCGACGTTTCTGTAGGAGCAGTGGTGGCCTCCCCTTCCAAGAACAACCCAGATTATTTCTACCAGTGGATCCGTGATGGTGCCCTAACTATCAACTCCTTGGTCTATCACTTATCCGACAACCCCCTGATGCTCAATGATTCCTGTCATCGCCTGTTAAAATATATCGTGGAGCAGTACCTTGCTAACTCGTACGTCTTACAGCGCACCAGCAACCCGTCGGGCGACTTTGCCAGCCTCAGCGGTTTGGGCGAGCCAAAGTTTAACATGAACGGAGAGCCGTTTAACCACCAATGGGGTCGTCCTCAGAGAGATGGTCCAGCGTTGAGAATCCTCACCATTACAAACTACCTTTCCCTTTTATCCCGATACAAACTGGAGTTACACCACGAACTCTTGCAGTCTTCGGAATGGGTCTTTGACCAGATTGTGAAACCGGATTTGATGTACGTCTGCAACTTCTGGAGAGCCTCCGGGTACGACTTATGGGAGGAAGTCGACTCGGTCCACTTGTTTACCTCCTTGAACCAGCTTTCTGCGTTGAACGAAGGTATGAAAGCGGCCCGCTTGTTTTCCATTGACGACGCTAAACTCATGGAAACGTTACAACAGGAATTTAGCCAGTTGCGTAAATTCATCACCCTGAAGGCCGGATTCACTAGAGATGATGTGTCTCATATGATCGAGACCCCTAGTTTGTTCCCACAAAAGGGATCTTCCGGGAGAAGCGGATTGGACGCCGCCACGATCATTGGCGTTCTCTCTTCCCACACGGAAGATACCTCCGAGATTCCCTTTGATGTGGATGATTCCCGTGTGTTGAACACCCTCGCGCAGATGGTGGATGATATGGTCTACCGGTACCCGATCAACCACCAGTACTTGTCCCTGAGGAAGGAGAATATCCCAATCGGGGTTGGCTTGGGGAGATACCCAGAAGACGTCTATAATGGAGTTGGCTTTGGCGAAGGAAACCCTTGGTTTCTCACGACCGCGTCGGCTGCTGAACTCGTGTATCGGTTGGTGCTTAAGTTGGAATCCTCTCACGCCGATTTAGAAATTACCGAGGACAATATTGGGTTTTACGGGAAGTTTCACGAACAGGGTACGGTTTTGTATGGCTCGGCTGAGTACAGCTCGGTTATGCGCAATTTGATAGCCTTTGGTGATTCGTTTTTGGATGTGTTGAAACAGCATGTAGACGATCAAGGGAGGATGAGCGAACAGTTCAGCAGGTTCGATGGGTATATGAAGGGTGCCCACGACTTGACCTGGAGCTATAGTGCCGTATGGAATAGTATCCGGTGGAGAGATCGAGTCATAGCGGTTTCGCTAAAGTAATGGTCCCCCGGGACAGTATCATGATATTACGAACCCAATAAAAGATGTGACACGAACTTACAAAGATTTTACAATTCTATCAGTAATATCCCTTTTAGGTTAATGCCTCAAATCCTTTGTGGTTTTATTGTGTTCGGGCGTTCCGTATCAGGGTACGAAGCAGCTGCAGAGCCTATAACTTCGATATTCTGACCATGGGGTCTGTAATAAAGATGCTGTTTAACTAGGCAGAAGTTGGCGTTCATTATTTCCTTACCTCCGATAAGCGGACACCTTGGTATCATATCCACCTCAGTATATACCATCGACTACCCTTCTCTTGTGTGTATCTTACATATGAAAAAGTATTCTCTTTTAGCTAACAGTATCCACAATTACCCACTAGATATATCACAGGGCCAACTAAAGATGTAATGAAAGATCAACGGGATGCATTTATACTCACCTCGGTCTCGGAGTAATTGCATGTTTCAACCTAGTCTCAGGGATGGCATAGCCCTCAAACATTTGAACCTGTTGATACGTAAAATGAAACCCGCACGCAGTGCTGTTCATGTTAGCCAGTTTATACCAACTCCGATATTACCGATACCCTTTATCATTCAAACACACTGGATCGGTTTCCAAAAGCGACCATTAAACGCGTTCTACACCAGAAGCTCATATTCTCTACAGGGTGGACCGACTAAAAAGTAAAGTTCATGTAGTGTATCATTATGTACGAGGGAAGAAGTTAAAACAAAGAGATACTATCAATGCGGTAAGGGAGTCAAACTTTTGACAGAAAAGCAAATGGTGCGAGATTCTTAGGCCAACTTAGCCAAGATAGCGTCGGTAAACTCGGAGGTGGTGTTCTTACCACCAATGTCGGCGGTTCTGACAGAGCCTTCAGCCAAGACGTCGTAGGTAGCCTTGGAGATGGCATCGGCGTGTTCATTCAAGCCCAAGTGTCTCAACATCAAGGCGGAGGATAAGATCATGGCAGTTGGGTTAGCGGCATTCTGGCCCTTCAAGTCCAAGCCGACGTGTCTGCAGCCCGGCTCGAAAACAGCGTACTCTCTACCGAAGTTGGCGCCTGGGACCAAACCTGGACCACCGACAAGGGCGGCCCCGATGTTGGAAAGGATGGCACCGTACATGTTTGGGGTGACCATAACATCGAACTGCTGTGGCTTGGCAACCGCTTGCATAGAAGCGTTGTCAACAATCATATCATTGACAGCAATCCCCTCGTATTCGGCACCGACCTCCTTCACGGTGGTTCTGAACAAGCCATCAGCCAACTTCATGATGTTAGCCTTGTGGATAGCGGTAACGGTCTTTCTGTTGTTCTTCTTGGCAAAATCGAAGGCGAATCTAGCGATTCTTTCGGACTTCTCTCTGGTGATGATCTTCAAGGACTCAACGACACCTGGGAAAGACTGGTGTTCCAAACCGGAGTATTCACCTTCGGTGTTTTCACGAACAAGGGCGAAATCAATCCCGTCCATTCTGGACTTGACACCTGGGATGTTCTTGATCAAGACAAGGGAGGCGTAAATGTCCAATTCCTTTCTCAAGGCAACGTTGAGGGAGGTGGAAGTGGCCTCGAAACCGGTGTAGAAGATACCCTTCAAACCAACCTTGTTTCTCTTAAGGGAAGCAACAGCTTCGGAGACACCTTTGTTGTCTTGGGACAAACCGGAAACATTAACGACTTCCCACTCGACTGGGACGTTTTCCTGCTTGAAGATCTTCTGGACGGAGTCGGTGATTTCCTTACCAATACCATCACCTGGGATGAGGGTGACGACGTACTTACCGCCGATCTTCTTTGGCAAAGAAGATTCGGAAACGGTAGCCATAGAGCGAACTAAAGTCTGAGACGTGTTAGTAGCCAATCATATGGTTGAGATCCCCAAGAATTGAGCAGGCTGGCATAAAACGGATAAGGTCGACCGTTCTAAACGCTTCCTAATTGCTGACACATACCTTAGAGAGCATTGTGATGTGTGTGTTTTGCTTAAAGAAAGAAGGAAAGAGAAAGGGAGCAAAGGAACTACTTTTAAATGGTGGAAAAAAGGGTGAAGGTTTTTTCCAAGGAGGTCAGCTAACACGCACTAAAACGCCGAGATGTTTGGCGCACGGCAGGGAGCGTTCGGAGTGTAACGGATCCGGCTTCGGTGTTTACAGGCTGTCACGAAAACAGAAAATTTTTCCCGCGTGCGTTTCTTTTTCGGAGTTGCCAGGCCGTTTTATGGGCACCTCGTGTGTACGCCCCACGTCGCTAAAACAGTAGAATACATGTCGAGTTAGCGTAGGGTTTATATAAAACCCTGCTTCTATTTTGAGATTATGCCTGAACCAATAATATTGAAAGCCGACGTGTGGTGCACGGCCCCACTTAACCGGAAAAACTGTTGACGGTTGACAGCGCTCAGGGAGATGGGAGTGTCTGAACCACGCGTTAGACATTGGAATATGTCGGCCGAAATATTGACTGCACGACTTTAAAGTCCTGCACACATGTCTACCTGATATGGGTAAATGGGTGTTGCAATCAATAGGGGTTAGAAATGGATTGAAATAATGGCGGGAGGGGGTTCTATTGCAAGGCTGAAGGATGGTATGCGAAAAATTTGATTCTGATCTAAATAGAGGGGAGGGGCTACGTTTAAAGTGAAGGTGGCACCGTGTAATCATAGAGGTTGGCGAGTGGTACCAGTGTGGATGATGTATTATTAATATGCCAGACCACTGATAGAGATTAATATACTGACTTTTAGTAAACAATATCCAGCTGGAGGCGGCGATTTATTCATATGCCAATAAAGATTATTGATAAAATTGCCAAGAATTGACATTGGCGTGCTCTCTCAATATTAACCTCCCCAGAGTTATTGTTGGCTTGGGGAAGTTGTTGACTACCCATTCACCTAAGCAAGGTCTACCCCGTTTTAATACTGTATAAAATCTTCTAATTTGTTTGAAATTCGTTGATAGGACCGGGTAATATGGACGGTCTCTTCACCACGCTATACAAGTACTTGGCTATCCACTGAAACGAGTTATTACCAGAGTCCATATGATGGTGCGGCCCCAAGTGCACGTTTCAATGCTTCCGCCGTATACGTGCGCTGTTAATTCTGTTTATGCACCAGCAAAAATTCAAAGATCACCCTTCAAATGAATGGCCAATTCGAATTCTGACGATCATTTTCAGTCGAACCTCGTTGGAATTGGACCTCTGACTTTCGTTTATAATTTCAATATTCCTCTACTGAAGTTAAGCTTAAGATTGATCCCCAACACACGGATAGACTTGGCACTGCCCCTAATATATTGACTACACAAAAACAATAGAGTGGACCTGGTAATTAAAGCTTTCTGAAATGGTACGATCGTATGGACTCCTTGAACCCTTCTAATTACTACGTGCTTGGAATCCGGGGATAGTGAAAAAATGCGTGTAGCTACCGATAAAAGGCTATCCAGCCAAGTGCTCTCACGTGCCTGAAAAATTACTACGGAAGCCTGGAAAATCGTGCAGCCCACTCGATCTCGCTTGATATGTAGATAACGCGGAGAACTCATATACGGTTTCATTAAAATAGTAAACACGATAGAAAATTCCCACCATGTCCACCTACAAGACTTTGTTTAGGCAGCTCCACAACGAGTTGTCTATTATTTGCGCCAAGTCCGGTAAGCACCAGGCCGAACAGACCTTGAAGAAGCAGACCGCGCTTTGGCAATACAAGAAGCTTAACCTCATCAAGCTCGGGATGTCCATCAAGGAGGTTGAAGAAAAGTTGTTGCAATCCAAGATGGACTCCAAGATCATTGTGCCTGCGCACCCGGAGGCCGATACCCACGCTTTGCTCGGAAGAACCCCGGAACAGGAGGCTACCGAGTACAGAGACTTGCAGCATATCGCCAACATTACCACCTTTTTGCAATCGCAGAGAGTCTACCAAGAGTTGTTAGAGAGATACAATCCTGGTATGAACATGGAACAGTCTGACAAAGTGCGTAAGACCGCCCACAGAGTTGGTTTGGAGCTTCCAGAATTGAAATAAACAACCCCCTTGCGTTATCGATAACTGGAGAAGCATCATTGGGTGCTGTTTTGTTGAATTACTGGTTTGATTAATATTTTCAAGAGATCCGGAATCCCCATAGGTTCTCGGTTTTTATATGTGACTAGCGATGAACTACCGGTAATGATAGGTGATGTGTGGTTGCTTCAGCCTAGGTTTGTTGATTTAACTGATTTGTATATATTTTGAACATAGCCTTGTAACGAGAATACTGATTAGTATAACTTGGGAAGCATGGCAAGTGTAGAAAGAGAGAGTTTCGGAGATTTAGAGAATTCAGATATAAAATAGCCTAAACTAGAGGTCGGAAGGGCTGATGATTCGGATATAGCTAGCTCGTATTATCTATTTACCAAAGAGATGCCTTGTCAATCATAAATACCACGATGTTTACTGAATCGCAACAAAGGACTAGAAGGTTAAATTTAAATGGTAAAAACACAACCTCAGAACCTTCAAGAACCATAGAATGTAGCCTAGCCAATCATTAATCCCTGATATCTCTAGAAATTCAAGACAGTACTATAGTCAAATTTCCCACCGAATGCTTTTGCGTCAAGGAGCCTAGTAGACAATGAAAGTTATCAACTCTAGTTCGACATTTTCACCAGAGCCCGTCATAGAATACCGAATAAGGCTTGATGAACTGGGCTCCCAGTTGACCGCGAACTGTGCTGAACAACATCCCTGAGATTCTCTCAAACGTTTAAATGCAGTCCATATTGAAGCTTTCCCGATCCCCCGACAGATAGAGGGAATAAACAAGCTTCACAATATAAATCGACGACGATCAACCTAAGTAAGGGGTCGAGCCTGCCGATAAGCCGAAGCCGGCCCCTCATGTCGGCGGGCGAACGGCGGATCACATGATATCGCGGCTTTCATTTTCCCCACCATGGCAGCTGTTGCTAAGTCCATGTAACGGGATTCTGATCACATTTTCCAGTCGAATCTTTTTGTCTATACTAAGCACCACCGGACGCAACTAACTTACTCGTGGAAAAAAGTGTTTAGGCCTTATTCCAACTCTTCACCTCAACCAGGTACCACCGATTTTTTTTCCATTTTTGTGAGCCATACAAAGTTTCACCGCAGCGCTTGTATTTCTACATACCTTCTATCATGTCTTCAGTCAAGGGACACTCCCCACTCGTTCAGTTGCTTCTCAAATCGCCAGTTTTCAAACTTTTGCGGTCGGTCAGATACTTGATCAAGCTTCTTTCGTCCAAGCAGTTCTACCTCAACGTGGACCACATCTTCCGTGACCCGACGGGGTTGGACTACACCCTTTCCTTCTTGGCATATTCCATGATGTTTGTGTCGCAGGTGATCCTCAACAAGTCTTACATCAAGAAGACGGTATTGCAGGGGTACAGAAACGTTGCTAAGGCGGTTTCCAATGATACCAAGGACGCTACACCACCCAAAGAGGCGACCCAGGAAGACGCTCCAGCCACTGATGTATCATCGAAACAAATCGTGTTAGCCACTAAGCTCCAGCTTGTATCGTCATACGTTTCCGATATCAGAATCTTCAACCGTATGTGGGCCTGTATCCCAATGATTCCGTGGGGGGTTGACCTTATAAAGGAATCCAACACTTTGCCGTGGTCTAACCCCGATCGTTTAATCAACTACGCACAGGTGTTTAACGGTATCGTGCTCCAATTCTTGGAGAATGTGGGGTTTGTGGGTGACCACTCGTTCACGACTCAATCGGAATCTTTCTCGCTCTGGGCCAACCTCTGGTGTGGGCGCCTTTGGGCCGCCTACGTTGTTTTGGACATTGTGCAATTGGCCAAGGTGCCAACAAAGCAGAGAGACAGACGCTGGGTGAACACCCTTGTGTACCAATTGGCGAATGTACCACTCACTATCCATTGGTCATTGGAAGAGGGATTGATTAACCGTACCCTGGTGGGGTTCTTTGGTGCTTTGGGTGCTTTCTACAAGGTCAGAGACTTCTGGGGCGCTGTTGGTGATGGTTGCTGAGGTATAGATCGATGCTTTTACGACAAAAGTTTTGAATCACACCGCTTCACCGACGATAAGCAATAATACTCTTCTGGTGCATTGCCCCGATGTTTTTTTATACGTATGGCTAAACCATTTTACTTTCCGATAGGTTTCATTGAAGTCGACTTTTTCCCCACCTACCAAAGTTTATGCCTGTCTGGTGTTACTGGTTTGACACCCCTAGTGGGCTGCCAGAATAAACTTATTATTCGCACGCCTTGTGAATCGCAAAATACACTACATATTTATGTTTTATTTACACTATACACTTTTAATCCTATTTATTGCTTAGCCTTTTTCTGTTAGCATCTCCGTGAGAAATACGTTAATAATTACACCCTGGGTTTTAGTCTAACCTATTCACTGGATGAATCCAAGATAACGTGGAGAACGAGAACTGAGAAACGTATGGAAAATATGTAACACAATAGTTGTTCCAACACACGGCTTAGAAATACACTAACGAAACCACTCTGCAAAGGTTAGGCGGTACTGTAAGCTTAACTATCAAACACACTAGGGCGGCGGTTAACAAACACAACGGCTGATAAACGTTAGCTTATGTCTCATATCATACTTGGACCCGCGCCACCAACCCCATCATCAGTGGTGTTCCCTTCGGGCAACAACCAGTCTAAGTTCCTATTCCAATTGTTGTACATTTCATCATCCACTTGCCGTGATTCCAGGGTGGCTGATAATTTAGGTAACGTCCGAAAGTCCATACCATCTGTTTTTGAATCCTTTTCAGCACGAGGAACGGGGCTATACTGGATACTATTTCCAAAGTGGAGCAACGCAGAAGCAGCAGTGGTAAATTCAGAGGTGGCATCTACCGAAGAGCTGTGTGGTGGCGGACCCCTGTCTCCAACTTTGGCGACATTCACAGGCAACTTGAACCACAGAAACAAACTGTCAATCGTCCCCGCATGCGCCAACTCGTCATGGAACTGCTCGTCCATAGTGAACATATCTTTCGGATTAGAGGGCTGGAAGTAATCCTTAACCCTATCCTCGAATTTAGGTCTTGTTCCAGCATGTCTCATCTTCTGTTCCATCTTTTTGGTCAACACAAAGTCGATGACATAGGAGTTGCATCGCATATCGAAAAATATCTTGGCGGTCGAAGAGTGATACCTGTCATCGATTTCGTCACTATCTGATGCTGACTCGTCATCCACCGCCAGGGTTCTCTCTCCATGCGTCTTTTCTACCATCACCACTTTCTTTTTCAGTAGTTCTAACTGCTCATTCATTAAGAAGGTCACTAGCTGGGCGTACTTGGTGGCACAGTACCAGGCTTTCCCTGACTTGAACAAAACATCAACTAAGAAATGCAAGTCCGGACTGAAATCGCCCCCTTCGGTTAAGGCATCGACTACCAACAACCTTGACGCCACCCAGAGGCAGAACGCATATTGCGGCCCCATGAGCGAGTAGATACCATCTGTTTGCATGTCACTAGTGAAGAGCTTGTTGCTTGTGAGCGTGCGGGCTACGGCCACAATTCTTGCAGCGCTTTCAATGCACTTTTCTCGCCCTGTTGGGGTTGAAGTGAAGAATTTTGATTGGATATGGGGGTAACCCACACTAGAGTGCAACCTGATAATCATCATATGGTACAAGGCATGGAAGTTGATATCTACGAGTGAAAAGTATGTCATGTCCTCTTCATTGTCGCTTTGGTCGAGGAATTTTTGGTAACGAAGCGGAATCGTGGCTTTCCATTTGGCTATTTGCCCACATATCCCATGGAAGTTCATCTGCCATTGTAGGACAGGTGTGAGAGAAAGAATGTCAAGGGGCTTCCGGAGAAACGAGTGGATATCCCCAAGAATATGACACACCTCTACTGAGTAGGAGAACGAATCGTAGGTCTCATTGGAGTGGTCTTGGGGAGTAGCTGGTGGCTCACCGTCAAAGGAAGTTTTAAGCCATCGAGTCTGACCTATCATCTGATACTCAGTAAGAGGTGACATGGGCTTCTCCCCTTCATCATAATCCCCATTACGCTTATTCTCGGACTCCTCCCAGTAGGAAAGCTTAGCAGGAAGAAGCAAGTTCACTTCAGACTCAGGGATCTTCAGGGGAAATGAGTTAGCCACGCTCGAGAGCTTATCCAAGATATATATACCCCAGAAAACCCGGCGACGACTCTCCTCCTCAAACCAGTTAGCTGGGGTGCTAAGCAACTTGGCTGACTTCGAAGAGATTGTGCTTCTTCGCAGTGACTGGTAGGAGAAGGAATTACTGCCATTATCAATGAGTCTTAATGGCTGCGCATTCTTCTCTCGAATGAGATTTAAATGAACAGCCCCGGAACAGGCAAGAGCAATGAATGACCGGGTCTCGGTCCCGTTAAAGCTGCCATAGGAGCTAAAAGCAAAGAGGGTCATGGCTGTGAGCTGGTCTAAGTTTGCGACGCTAATACAGTTGAGCATGATCTTCTGACAGCAAAAGTGGTAGTAATGTTCACACTCCGCAGGGGAGAACATTCCTGAAAGTTTGTCAAGTTTTATGAAGCGGAGAGAAGCAAAAAGTATGGCATAGAACACAAAGGGGGTTTTGTGAGGGTGGGGGTTGTAGTAGATGGAATCAAAGGTGTGGTAAGGATGGAGAATGGGAAATAGGGGATGCACTTTCTTGAAATAGGTTTCCAAAACGTACTTGGTTTGGAGTTGGGTAGGGTCCAGAGGCTGAGTAATAAGGTGTCGCGTGCGACTGGGATTATTTTCATGTACGCCGTTAGGATCTGGGATCGACCCTTCCATTCTTGATGGGTCTGATCCTAGAGCCTTCTCCTCGGAGAAAAGGCTTTCCTGACCGGCAGTCTCCGTAGCCCGTGCATTTTCAGACGCATTCATTTTCTGGAGCCTAGGCAGATTCGAGTGGTTGCTGGAGAAGGAATATACACCGGGAGTATACACCGACAGAGGATGGGATTTTACCAGGCTCCCAAGAAGCGTGTCGTCGTGTAACTTCTGATTATTGGAGTAATGAAGGGATACGTCTTGGTTGATTGTAGATGTATCAGAAACAGGATTCGGATAATCGAGGGAATCTAGGCCACGGATTGGGGCAGAATAAGCCAGTGTCCTGATATCATGGGGGCCTTCAGGGACAACGCCAGAAGTAGACTTTTGGTCAGGCGAGTTCTGGGAAGCCATCTCCAGAGACGCCGCAATGGATTCATCTTCAGGGTTCAAGAGACTCGCCAACGGTGAGCTAGCAGGCTTAGGCAAATAAACTCCGCTGAGTAATTTTCTCTCCAACGATTCCATCTTTCGCTTCAATAGATCAATATCAGAGTGTAACCCTCGTATATCGGATTCCGATTCCACCGACTTATCTTCGAGCAACCCAAGCCGGTCCGACACCTCTTTGCCATACCCCACGCGTAAGCCAGGTTTTTTCATCGGATTATATACACACACCAAATCGTGCTTGTTACAGTATCTGCACCGCGGTTTTGCTCCATCGCATTTGACCTTTCGGGATTTGCACAAGTCGCAGCTAGGTCTGCGGTTAGTAACCGCCCCGTAAAGGATGCTTAGTATCATACGTACGATTTGGCGAGCTTGACCTCTGAGTTATTCTCGGGTGATTCGGCTGATTCAGAGTAGCTTGGCTTCCGCTTTTTCCGTCCTTCTTGGGTATCTGACCACGAATCAGCTCGTTTGGACGCATTCATTGGAGATATTTTTTCTGGAAACTCGGGGTGAAATTTGAACGTTTAGCGCAAGCCTGTCTATTCTACACTACAATACAAGAATTATTGAAGCTGGTGTATTACATGTCGATGGATTCTCAGTGACCGTCAAGAGCTAAGAAGCTAGACGTGAGGTCTAGGGTTTCACGAATATTTTCAGTGCTGCGGGTGATCAATTCCCCGCTCAGCCAAGTTTGTATGCGTCGGAAGGGACTTCCTCCGAAAACTTGCCTCCCGCGCCACGTATACGCCTCTCTAAAGGGTGGGGCTGAGAGGCCTGCATTAAACTATTCCCCAACGTCTCATGGCTCATAAGAGGTCGTAGTGTATGTCCCCGGAAATTATCAAGCAAAAAAAAAAAGCTGCAGGGTGACATCATAGCTGAAAATTCAATTATATTCCTTTACCGGTGTCTGGGGTATATGAAGGTTGCCCACCCATTAAAGATTTGTGTCCGTACAGTTTTTCCGCTGCAAGCTTCTCGCACTGACCCAGCTATTTGGTATCAGATCCTATATCTTTCACCGTTGAGTATAACGACAAGTTGCCTATTCTAATCTTGAATCTTTAACGCTCATGTCTATACCCCGCAAACAAAGAGTCATTGATTCACACAGTCATTTATTCACCAACAACAATCTCGAGAACCTTACTTGGATGACCACCGGTACTGGCAATCCTCTCGAGCGCAATAATAACTTGGACGAATACCTCTTCTTCAATGTCTTTAAACAGGGACCTTCCTTAACTTCCACAGAGGCCATCGAGCCGGATATCCAGGGTCTTGTATTTCTCGAAACTGATATCAAAAATGAGTTAGGAATGGGCTACAAGGGCTGGAAGAGGCCGATAGACGAGTACTCCTACATCTTACGGATCATCCATGGACAGGAGCTTCCAGAGGAGTTGGTTCTGCCGTTCAAAGTAACACCGTCCAAAGACTATGTTCGTTTGAAGCAGAGCTTCGTGAAGGGTGTCATGCCGTGGGCTCCCATTCCGGAAGGTGCTGCCAAGATCGCTGAGTACGTTACATATGTCACTGCTGAGGCCGAAAAATACGGAGACAGCCACTTGAAGGGGTTCCGTTACTTGTTACAAGACAAGCCAAAGCAAACAATGACGCAGCCAGGGTTTGTAGAATCACTTAAATGGCTTGGAGAACACAATTACGTGTTTGACGTGGGCATCGACCTTCGTTCAGCCGGAATGTGGCAGTTTCAAGAGTTTGAAAGTATCTTGGGAGACTTGAAAGCCACTCCAAGCCCTGTCAGATTGGTTATCAACCATTTGACAAAGGCCAATTATACGATCCCGGCAAAGGAAGTAGAGGCACATTCGGAGTTTCAGCAATGGGGCAAGTACATGACCCTGATTGCGAAGTACGAGAATTCATATATGAAGTTTTCTGGCGGTTTTGCGGAACTTCCAAGCGAACTATACTACAACGGAAATCAGCCTCAGACCAACGAACGGTTAGTCCATATTTGTGAGCAAATTTTCCCCTGGTTTAAGCATCTTTTGGAGTTGTATGGGGTAGATAGACTTATCTGGGGTAGCGACTGGCCAGTTGCAACGATCTGTGGGGGCAGAAGTGCCGCCTTGGAGTGGTTTCAGATCACAGAGATGCTTCTTGACATGGCAGAAGTTGGACGGGAGGATAGAGATAAGATCTACTATTCAAACACCATGAAAGCGTACAACATTGAGGGTTGAGTACTTTAATCTACTTTATGCCCGCATTTACTATCGTTAAAAAAACGTACATTTTTATACCCAAGGAAATACCTAGGGTGAGTAACTATGAGATTTCTTAAAAGCATTTATCAGAATCAACCGGTTGCATGATTTACTGGTGTCACAAACACCAATTTTAGACAAATCCTATGCAAGAGGGACACACCATTGATATTTACAGTAAAGAGGTAAGAACATGTCTAAGCTAAGTCGATACAGATACAAGTTTGATTGACGCTGCAAAGGGACAGATTGTAGGTAAGGCAATGTATTTACACTAAATACACTTGATCTATTTTCGACAAATCATGCATCGGGACCGATCTCTCAGGGTCTCCCAGCCTAGACGTTTTTTGTTAAATTATACTGAATGTTGACAAATGCACCACCATCTACAAGCAATTGAGAGTCACTTACGTACTTGGACATATCCGACGCCAAAAATACTGCAGGCCCCGTCACGTCATTAGGCTCGCCTAAACGCTGCAAAGGAATTCTCCTCTCCATATACTGCCGCTTTTTATCATCTTTCAAGTCCTCTTCGTTTAGTGCCGCCTTAATGGCTTCTGGTATTAATGTTAGAGTAAGGGCGTGGACTATAACTAGAGAAGATATAAACCAATTATTTATGTACGGTCGTCTGAAGGTCCTGAATATTACAGTTAGCCGGTTGCCATTTCATAGACCTGGAGCCAATCCAAACTTTTATCTCGCCAGGCGTAGCATATACACTATTGGCCATAACCTAACAACTCCACTATTTACTTGGTATTCCCTGCGTAGTCATGGCGCGTCGGCCAGTGCTTAACAAATCATGCAGCCGCGACTCCGACATCGACACAACCCTAGCTTGAGGTACTCTTGAAAACCTCAGCCCTCAAAAAACGATACCTGAAGCGTTCAATTCGCATAATCAGTTTTAGGCAGAACGCATTGACGTTATCTAAACTCATACAAGTAACAGCTCTCGGTTAACCTACTCTTTTAATAGACTATTAAGAGAGATATACTGTAATAGCCCATCGAGCTGATCGTGACTGCGGGAGTGACACACCAACCAGGAACCTGTAAGCCTGTCTTACCTGGATCCCCACTCAATATACGCACGTGCCGCGTCTCCGATCAAGCCGTCCAGACGCGGCTCGTTCTGGCCGAGATGCAGCTCGCGTCGAGAATTTTTTTTCTGATCGACGGTCTGCACTAAGTTATAAGAGAATATTTTCGCCCCACCGCTCATTTTTTTCAACCCTCCTCTTCAGTTATTATCCGCAATGCAATTCTCTACCGTCGCTATCGTTTTGGCTGCCGCCACCACCGTCTCCGCCTACAACGCTACCACCGGTGCTAACTCTACCAACACCACCAACGGTACTACCCACTCCACTTCCAACGCTGGTTCCTCCAACGCCGTCTCTGCCGGTATCTTGGGTGCTGCCGTCGCTGCTGGTGCCGCTTTGTTGTTCTAAGCCCCTCAATTTCTAATCCAGGGCATTACCTGGCTGAAAATTTTGATAGGATAATGTATAATTAATAAAGAATGGTAATATAAGCATGAATACTTGGAAGTTACGATCGAGTCTAAACATACTGCCCTATTGTTAAAGTTTGAAATTTTAAGTTCAGAACGAAAACCGTTAACCCTAGCTGGGTGAATCACGGTGAGATTCTGAAAAATTCTAGATGAGCAGAGATTCAATCACGAGGTACGGAGACGTGTATACGGAGTCTCTAGAGGTTTCTCTATTTACTCATAACACTAGTAATATACCATTAGAAACTGGTACCATGAATTCGGCAAAATGGTGAATTGCCGGTATACTTAAGAACTCAGATAGCAACAAATAGGGGCCGTGCCAACTTAAGTTTGCAGAAATAGCTCAATAATAGTACTGCCCGCTATCGTATCTCATAACTCACCAAATACCTACTGATCCACCGGGTATCGTTTTTAATTTTTATTTAGGCTCTATTTGAGGTGTCATTTGGCCAAATATATAGACTTAAGCCCTTTGCCAATCGTACAATTGGATTAGCCGCGGCCTGGTGAGTCATTACATAAAAACTGTAGATGAACTACCAAAATGAACAAGAAATATATATATACCAGGCCTCTTTGTCAGGCAATTAGTATTATCGAAACAATTCCAAAACTCTTATCTTTATCCTCTCCTACACTCAGCTCTTTTATCTACAAGACTGGGTTTCAGTGCCATATACTTAGAAAACAATCCCCAGTCATTGCTTTGCGCATGATGGGCCATTCCCACCGTAGTAGCTTGTACTGAAACCTTTCAAGGTTGATTTGAAACGTAGCTGAAATATTCATAACCAACACGCTACAAGCAGAATGCTTGTCATCAACCGGATGCTAAACAGCCTAGCCGCCTACCATTAGCTACGCTTCAGCCGCAACTACCCAATGAGTCACGTGCAAATTCCGATATCATCTCCGTCATTCAGATTTTGGGCCATGTAGGTGCCAAAGTATGCGTCACTAATTACCTCGGTGTTGGGCGGCAAACCCCACCTGACGTATTTGCATATAAATAAGCGCAATCCCCAAAGTTATTACACGATAGGATTTCACTAGTCCATAGACTATTCCTTCAAAAGCTACACACGTGAATCGTCACACTAGCTCATCTCAATCTCAGGTATTTAGGCCCTGATATAATCACATATACATCAGACAACCACTGAATCCTACAGGCGACCAAAACTGACAAGGACACTAAAAGGCCCAAAAGCACTATACAATCTACGACAATAAAAACCTTAATATGCCAGTTATCACCAATCGAAACATTGTTACCTCCAACATTAACGATGCTGCCTCTAAACACAATCCAGCCAAGGTTGTGTGTGTTTACTGCGGCTCTGCTTTCGGCAACAACCCGAAGTTTGCCACCGAAGCTGCCAAGCTTGGAGAGCTTATTGCGTCCAAAAACTGGGGGCTTGTTTATGGTGGAGGCACCACCGGGCTTATGGGCACCGTGGCCCGCGGTACCACCAGTCAAGGCGGCTACGTCCACGGGATCATTCCGCAGGCACTAATTGCGCGCGAACGAGCCGACACCTCAATCGATGAATTCAACGCGAGGGTCCAGGAAACAGTGGACAAACACGACGGAACCACCCCTGTGCCAGAGATTTCCGATTACGGCTATACCACCGTTGTGAGTAACATGCACTTGCGCAAGCAGATCATGGCTGAGGAGGCGGAAGCGTTTGTAGCGTTGCCGGGCGGGTACGGCACCTTGGAGGAGTTGATGGAGGTTGTCACATGGTCGCAGTTGGGTATCCACCAGAAGCCGGTCGTATTGTTCAATATGGACGGGTTTTACGACCTGTTTATGGTGTTCATCAAGAATGCGATAAAGTCCGGGTTTATTTCTGAGAAGAGCGGATCAATCATCGTGGTAGCTAATACCGCAGAGGAAGTGATCTCGGCGATTGAGAACTATGTCGTTCCGGAGGGGAGATTCAAGTTGAACTGGGATGAGAACATCTCGAACATTTAAGCCACAAGACTTTATACGTCATGCACTGACAGTATTGCTAGCGCGGGAGAACGGACTCACATTCCCCTCCTATCGCTGGCTTACTTTCGGTACTTTTTTTTCATCCTTTCGCAAAGGTTGCAAAAGACCAAAATTAGGTAGCTTGCTATATAGATGCCGGCTCAATACATAAGTATCATAGATCGATGCGCTGTAAACTTCCATTCTAATCAATCACTGGGGTCACTACCTAAACGTCAGTTCACGTAGCCATTTCTGTACATGTATAAACGATTCAATGCTTCTTCTTTTTCCCCAGTCCAATTGTGTTTACAAAAAGACTTGAGGGTCCGATCCTTTTCCTCCGAGACATGTTCGGACTGTGAGCTTCTGCCGAACGATTGTTTAACGTGCTACCTCAGCAAACGGGGCTATTTTAGAAAAACTAGAAATTTAATTCCGAAACTAATAAAACTCGCCCACTTTGTAAAATACAATGATTCCTCTGGCGGGTTCTCCCCCTGGTAGCCCTTTATTTTGTAAAGGGTTACCCGCCCTTGCTTTTTGCTTTTCCTAAAGCTCACTCTCAAACGCGTCTTTGTATCAAAACATTTCATCTGACTGGGGCACGCTAATCCATCTACGCTATAACCGCCAATAACATTAACTACCGCTTCTATATTCCATTGGGTACCTGCACATCACAATGGTTCATTACAAAGAGGAAAACTACCTCATCATCCAGCCGGGTTCCCAGTCCACTTACGTCTCGTTCGGCTTGGAAGACTCGTTAGCGCCGCCAGCCTACGTGTTCCCCACCAAAGTATACCAGTCCGGGGACAACTTCAGCTGCACTGATAGCTCTCTCCCAGAGGTGTATCCTATTGTGGGAGGGGAGATTATCAATATTGAAGCCTTAAAGTACCTTATCAAGGTGATTGTTAAGTCGCTCAACAAACAGTTCCCGCTTAAACTCACGTCCCTGATCCCGCTCCTCCTTCTCTCCTCCTTCCACTGGTCGCGTCTCCACATCGAACAACTTACGCAGTATGCGCTTGAAGACTTGCAGTTTCTGGGCTTCAACATCCTTCCAACCTGTTTGGGTAACCTCTTTAGTGTCAGCAGAGAGGGCTTAGCCACCGCCACGGTGATCGATATCGGATACGAACGCACCGAAATCACACCAATCATTGACTATCTCCCTGCTAGGTTCGCCTCCACAACCGTTAAGCTTGGTGGTCAGTCCATTGACCAGGAGATTCGCAGGTACCTTCCAGACTTTTCTCCGTTGCAGATCGACGCTTTGAAAAAGTCGGACATCTTTGAGGTGTTATCGCACGCGGACAAGATCAGTTCGTTCTACGGCTTGGACGAACTCACCAAGGAGGAAGAGGGGATCCTCGACGTTGCGGCTATTGTCACCTCCAACAACACCAAAGAAATCATTGAGGGTAAGAAAAAGAAAGAAAAGACGGAAAAGCCAAACTCTGAGTTGGAAATCAACACTTTCCCAGACCCAATCTCCGGGGAAGACATCTCTGTGGGGCTGCAGCGTTTCAGAGGGTGCGAACCGTTGCTCGAGGCGATCTCGCATCACTTGTACATACAGCTTGGCAAGATAGACGATTTGGCCAAGAGACAGGAGTTGTGGGATAACTTGATAGTGGTAGGGCCAACCACCTTGATCAAGGGGTTCACTGAGGCTTTGCTCGTTCAATTAGGGGACGACTGGTTAGTGGTACCGCCAAACAAGGCGGGAAGCAACGCGTTAGCCGCATTCCAGGCCACCTCTGCGCTCTCTGCTTCTGGTGAGCAATTCAATTTGCAACAAGTGCCGCGGTCGTTGAAGCCCGTCAAGGTACCGGAATACTTCCCCGAGTGGAAGAGCGTGCCGGGCTCGTTTGAGAACTGTTTGTCGGTGTTGGGGGGCCAGATCTACTGTAAGCAGATCTTTGGCGAACTGGGCGAAGACTCGTTTGTGACGAAGGACTCGTACGATGACAAGGGCCCTCTTCTGGTGTGGGATGTGTGTTTGTCGTAACCGAATGTATTATTAATGGACTATAAAGTATTTCAAGGGGCGCCTCTTTGTCGTAAAGCCAACAGATGGATACGGTTGGGTTGCATGTCGAGAATTAGTGGTTAGGGCCGAGTACCGATGAGGAGTATTGAACGTTTACAGAGCATGTTCAAAACTAGCTAGGCGACACCAATGTTTTTAGTTCGGCTATTGCCCGTTTGGATACTGTTCTACTACACTATCAATATCTAAATTGCATTGTCAAGGGGAACGGCAAGTCTATGAGATATAGCGGCATCAACTTTTTGTAAGCACCGCACTCAGTTGGACAGATGTTTAAAATTCCGCATAGATTAGTTTTACAAAGTCTTATTCAACGCCTGTACCTCCTGTAGGTGTGCAAACAATTTTTCCTAGGTTCCTTGCGGTTGGTCGTGGTTCAAAGGTGCTCTCCCCCACCATGGCACGCCAACTTTTACCACTTCGAAATATGTCCGTTTGATACTGATTATTCCGAATTCGCACAACTTCTCCTCACACTTAGACGCCACCCTCTGCAATTTTGTCCTCTTCTAACTCCCCCTTGTGTACGTGGTCCCATAGGTTGACATAGATTCTTGGGAACACACCGGAGATCCCGTCGATGGTTCCATGGCACTCCATAACAAGTGTCGAGAGAAACGCGTGGCCCAAACCGTTGTAGACATGAAAATCTTCTCCGGCCATTTGGCTGGCAATTGTAGTGCAGTGTGCGACATTGTCGTAGGAAAACTTGCACCCGACAATGTTTTTGTGTTTTGAAATTCTAACCACGGTTTTTGGGAGGATATGGGTATTATTAGACACTCCGGGGTAAATATATACTAACACTGGGAGTACAGTCCCGTCGGAAACTTTGGTATTCCAGTTATACAAGCTCTAGTGTGTGGCAGCAACGCTGTAGTAGTTAGATGGAAGCACTACCATATTAAAGGCACCCGCATTTTGCATGTTAGAAATCTCTGTAAGCGTATCAGCGACCGAGTTAAGGGTGACCCCCGGCAAGTACTGGCAATCCAGAAATATTGCTGGTGATATTCTTAACCACAGAGTACCTTTCGGTAGCTTCCAAATGGGTATTTTCACCGATAGATCCCATAACAACGAACCCGTGGATACCGTTCTGGTGGAGGAATTGCACATGTGCGAGGTTAGCAGCGTAGTCGATGGTTTCGTTGTCTTTAGGGAAAACCGTGGGAACAGGGGTGTAAATACCCGGAGCTGGAGCAGACGACGTCATATGAGAGTTACAGGTTTGATGTCGAGTGAAATTGAGTTGACTGAGATGCCATTTATGTAGGAATTTTATGGAAAAAATGTAGGACGCATGCAAGAATTGACGTACATAGTGGGGGGGGGGGGGGGATCTCTCAAAAGGTTTGCATAGGAATTTACCAAAAAAAAATGCTGGAAATTGATAGATTCGTAGGTCAATTGTTGGTTATGGGAAGTAATATGACTCTGAGCGATGACCCCTAAAACACGCAAGCCCAAAACATAGGAAGCGGTCAGTATCATTTCGCCGAAACGTGGATCTTAGGCATGCGCGTCATGATCTCGGGGGAAGACATACCGAAGGATGATCGCGAACTTCGGAATATTCCTGAGAAATTCAGACAGGTAAACAGCAGTCGGAAATTCGAATACTAACACTCCTATTGCTCAACTCTTTGCTAGTTAAACTGCTCAAGCGATAAAAGGCCCCGGCAGGGTATACCGTCGCTGCACGTAACGGGCAAGAAAGTACAGCAGAAAAAAAAACCCTTAGGACGAATATCCCAGTCTTGATACGATAAAACAGATCTATGCAAGATCTATACCTAGTTTCGGCTCCATAATATTGTATGCACCATTGAATCATTCACAGTTCCTGGTGATTCCAGCCCGCTAATATCACTTTGGGCCAGACTCTATGTCGAGAGCCTGCGCCGTACCCATCCGTAGTAACGCCATTACTAGCCGCTCCCAAAGCAGAAAGCCGCTGAGCCGTCCCACCCCACGCTGGCCCTTCCTGCATCAACACCTCGGGCAGTCGCTTGCAGACGTGGAGGCACGTCTCTCCTAAATGTGGAGTACATAGATGAAATTAAAGTTCTATTTGACAGATAGCCCAATCAGCATTGATCTCAGCACACCATTTCAGCTAGCTCAGTTGGTCAAATGCATGACTGCAATTTGTTCCCCACTATTAGCGCTGGTTTCGTATAAATACCCCCGGTCCCTCAATATTTTGTTACACAAGCCGTATTGAATTATAACGTTAATCAGTATCCCCTACGAGATATTAACATCGATACCACTAGCAGTTTCCCCAGCATTCATATATACCGAAACTTCCCTAAACCTCCTAATGTCCTCCCCTACTACTTTCAGGGGCTTTGCCGTCCACGACAACGCCAAGTGGTCCGAAACCAAGCTCATCGAATACACCCCTAAGCCGTTTGGTCCCCGCGATATCGACGTCGAGATTGACGCTTGCAGTGTCTGTGGGTCAGACATCCACACTGTGCGCGACGACTGGAAGAAGCCGAACAACGTGATGCCAGTCATTGTTGGCCACGAAATCATCGGGCGCGTTGTCCGTATCGGAAGCGAGGCCACCACTGGGCTTAAACTTGGCGACAGAGTAGGCGTGGGCGCTCAGGCGTGGGCATGTTTGGAGTGCGACTTGTGCAAGTCCGGCAACGAGACGTACTGCGACCGCCTTCGCCATACGTACAACGCACGTTACGATGACGGTAGCGAGACGCAGGGTGGTTATGCGCTGCATGTGCGCGTGCACGAGTACTTCGTCTTCAAGATTCCTGCGGCGCTTGAGACCAACACTACAGCTCCAATGCTCTGCGCAGGGATCACGGTCTTTTCACCGTTGAAGCGTAACGGCTGTGGCAAGGGTTCCCGTGTAGGCGTCGTGGGCCTTGGGGGGTTGGGCTCCTTCGCCATTATGTTTGCCAAGGCAATGGGTGCCGAGGTGTACGCGATCTCGCGTAACGACAAGAAAAAGGAGGATGCCTTCAAGTTAGGTGCAGACAAGTACATCACTACCGACACGGCAGATTGGAACAAGGACTACAAATACGGCTTGGACTTGATCATCTGTACGGCCAACTCCACCGAAAACTTCGATCTAAACAAGTACTTACAATTGTTGACCGTTGGGGGCAAGTGGGTTAGCGTAGGGATTCCTGACAAACCTTTCGAGGTCAGTCCACGCACGTTCATGGGGAATGCCTGTTTCATGGGTGCCTCCCATTTGGGTAGCAGACACGAGATGCAGGAAATGTTGCAGTTGGCCGCGGATAAGAACTTGAAGGGCTGGGTTGAGACCTTGCCGATCAGCGTTGCCGGGATTAAGGAGGCGTTGGAACGTGCCCACAACAACGACGTGAGATACAGATTCACGTTGACTGACTTTGACAAGGCGTTTGGCGAGCATGTCAAGTTGTAGTTACCAGAATCATAGCTCTAAATATAAAATGAGTAAAGGATGACGTAGAATTGTATAAGGTATTGCATGATGGGTTCTCTGGTTCGTGTAAACCCCACTTTTGAATTTGATAGGAGCGCCTCAACTGTTGGATGCCAGGCTTGACCATGCATGAGAACGTTATGTATGTGCTAATGTTTCTAGTTCTTCTGTTGTAGCTGGTTGAGATACGGCATAAAAATCGGACATAACTATTCTTTCACATCTTTGGAAGTCTCCCCCCGATATATATATCGGTACAATCTGAATTCTGAATAATCCAATAAAATATAACAAAAACCAGTGGTAAATCATGCACGCGCGTTAACCTCATATAACTACGTGCGCCAACCATTGTTTACCCATCTGCTAATTACCTTCCGCATTAGGCGATTATTTGGCATGGCTGGTGGTCGCGTCCCAGAAATGGGGAGCTGCATGCGATATTTTCACAGTAGCCCATGGTAATTCCTGAACCACAACCCTTCTTTCTGTTCCCACCGGTAGTCATCCCACTCTCACCCCACAATCGGCTAAGCATTGTTCCTTATCTCCGTGCTATCCACTTGTTTTTACTTAAAACGCGTCACCTTTACAAAAACCCCACCCACCGCATCTGGCACTTACACGTACCATCACCCAACCTTCTATCGCGTTGCTATTTCGACACTAGCTTTTCAAGGTCCAACATAACTGCAGGTCACGCTAATAAATTTTTTTAACATGGCCCGCCTTTCGCTGGGCTCAACGCCAAAACGAGTGATCGCCACCAATCGCCGCACAGCATCCAGCACATCTGCGCGGAAGACAGTCCCTGGGGTATCATCCGGGCTTCAGCGGAACGCCCCGGGAGACCCCGTTCCCGAAACTCTGAAGAAGCGTCGCTATAGGCCAGGTACCCTTGCGCTCCGTGAGATTCGTCAGTACCAGAAGTCTACCGACTTGCTCATTAGAAAACTACCGTTTGCGCGTTTAGTGAGGGAGATCGCGACGGAGTACTTGGGTAATGAGTACGGGTTGCGGTGGCAGAGTGTCGCCGTGCTCGCGTTGCAAGAGGCTTCGGAGGCTTTCTTGGTGAATTTGTTTGAGGACACGAACTTGTGTGCTTTGCATGCCAAAAGGGTGACGATTATGCAGAAGGATATCCAGCTAGCCAGGAGAATTAGAGGGCAGTTCTAACAATGTCGGTTTCACTAAGGCAAGGAGCACCATAATGGGTCCCCCTTCCATTTATTCTCTTCTCATTTGTATTCTCTAGGTTTTTGGTTCTTGTTTGTATTATTATAATCTGTTTCCGTGTTTCAATAGATTTCGCGTTCGGTAGATAGGCTTGTAGGCCCACGTTGGTAGCGCAGCACTGCCCCATTCGAATGTACAATTTGGAGAAGCTTACTTTGTCTATTATCTAATGACCTTGCAAATATCATATACGTAGACTTTTTAAAAATTAAATTGGCATAATTCATATTCGAGTTCGACATTACGTTCGTACCTTGGTGGCTCTAAGTTGGATAGGCTTTTTCAATTTGGCCCATCTCAAACTTCTCCCCTGTGATCGGATCATACACCATCTCATCATCCTCACTATCATCCTCTCCGCTCGCTTCGCTATCTTTCTCTCTCAACTCCTTGCTCCGCAACTTTTCCTGGAGGTTAAACAACTTGTCTTCGTCATAAATATTACCGTTTGGTAACATGATCGGGTTCCCGCTGATAATGCTACTAGTGACAAGGTGTGCGAAGGGCAAATGCGTCGTCAAATCATAGAGCTCGGCAGAGCACACGGGACAGAAGTTAACCTTGAGTGGTGCTGAGGGAACTGACGACCCCGCAGATGAGCCTCTGGAGCTTAGATCAGGCGAAACAATGTCAGTGGCACCTAAATCCATCTCGGTATCACTCCCTGCGGAAGCCTTCAACCCTTCAGCATGCTTAGAAGTGATGTACTCGACGTCACATCCGGCACATGATTTAGTCTTGAGAGAGCACAACCCGGCAGATAGGTAGATGAACAAGGGATAGTTGTACGAGATGCCGTAGATCTGAAAGAAATCCGCTGTAAACAACTTTCCGAGATCCAGCCATCGCTTCTGGGAAACGAGGGTATGATAAGCGGTGACAAAACCCGGCTCCTGTGAATCATCATTCTCAGATTGCTTTGGCATGCCATCTTCTGTTTGCATAGATTTGTAAAGCAAGATACCACCAATGTTGGTGATCCGTTTGATATTTTGGTGGTAGTTGTAGTCATACGTGTAGTTCGTAAGGTCCATGTAAGCTGCCAACGAGGTCTTACAGAACCCAATGGCATCGATGATACTACCCTCAGTGACAATGTTCAAGAACTCTTGAAATTTGAGCTCAAACTCAAGCGAGGAACCATACTCCACCGTCTCTTTGCTTTTCTGCTCCTCGTCCGAGGCCACGCTTTTGACGTAGACAATTTTCTTGATTGTTAACTTGTTATCCTGGAACCAACTGTTCAACAAGGAAATATCGTGGTCCTGTGTAATGGATGTGTAAATCTTATTATACTGCACGTACACATCAAAGTCGATGAGGTTTTTCAAGTTCGGGTCCAGCGCAGCAAGCTGCTCGAGCAACTCAAGACCAATGTTTTCGCCGCCCGATGATGATTTGAGAAGGTAGTCCACCACGAGCAAATTTATTTGATCGCGGTACCACTGGCCAAGGCGAATAGACTGGGCTGTGATCCCAGAGTCTTCGCTGCTCGCCGATATTAATGTCTGAAGCTCCTTTATTTTGTCCGACCGACACTGCAATCGATGCATGAAATCCGCTGCAATAGTAGCTTTTGCCAGGAGTTTGGTCAGGAACGCATCAAAGCCGCGAATGATTTTGGCGAGTGCTTCCAGGCGCTGCTGTTTAGAGAGTTTAACCGCTGCCTGGGCCCCAGTGATTTTGGATAAGTCTGCCAAAACCTGTTTCTTTTGCTTTTCGATGAGCTTCTGTATCGACTTGAGATTTTTCTTGGCGAGCTCGTGTGGGATTTTGAAGTTGGACTGCTGGAGCAGGATGTGGAAGTCGACAGACATTACGAGAGGGGTGAAAAGAGGTGATCTGTGTGCTTGTTATAAATCTGGAGCGAATTCCAAACACCAAAGTTAGTAAATCGATTCGACAAGCAGAAGGGGTCGTAACGGATGCAACTGTGAACGGTAAAGCCGAAAGGGCGTAACAAGCACTAAGGAGTGTTGATTTGAACCTGCGAATACGTTGGAACCGTTTATCAAAACCGAATCAACTTAAACTCCGGGTAAATTTCTGTATCTGTTTAAGCCAGCTAAGTCAAACTGTAGATCGAGTGGGTGAGAATAGCGAGTAGTCTGAATACGGCTAGGGTCTGGCTTCTATGACGAGAAGGGGTGTTATTACGGGCAACTAAGGAGGAAAAATAGTCTGGTAGGGTGACTTGATGAGGAGTTTCCCTGGAAATGGCGCTTAAAAGTGTGGCCTTATTGAGGTGATTGGCGGCTAAACTTGCTGCCAAAATTGCCTCTTAAAAGTTAGACGCACGTCTTATCGGGAAACCCCATAGGGGGCGGTCACGTGCGGCAAGTACGAGATTGTCTCGGAGTACGAAGGGATATCTATTCTCGACAGGGCTTACAAAGAAAAGTTACATAAAGGACTAGGGTATACTTTATTTAAATATTTTCAGTGTCTTGGAATCTCTTGTGGTACCATTAAACTTTTTCCGACGTGTAGTATTAGTGGAAGGAGATTAAAAGTCATCTTATAACTACAATACAATTTTCCAGAAATTGGTTAATACCATTACGTATACATTACGGGATTTTAGTAGCATAGTTTAGAGAATGGAGAAATATAAATAGTATACAATGAGCTAATCAAGAATCTAGTAGGGTTTAAATCTGACATCCTTCTTCTTATCCTTCTTTTCCTTCTTTTCCTTCTTTTCCTTCTTTTCCTTCTTATCCTTCTTTTCCTTCTTGTCCTCCTTCTCCCTCTTTTCCTTCTTTTCCTTCTTCTCCTTCTCCTTCCTCTCCTTCTTCTCCTTCTTCTCCTTCTTCTCCTTCTTCCTCTCTTTTTCGTTGAAGTCACTTGCCTCACCGATTCCGCCCATATCAACATCCATATCGTCCGATCTTGGGGTAAAATAGCTCTCCTTGGCCCCAATAGCATGTGGTGTCTGCCATACCTTGACATTTCCATCTTCACCGGCCGAGTACACGATGTCGGTACCTGGAAGGGCGTATACCGACCTCACAACCTCTTCGCCGTGAGCACCAGTCAACCAGAGAGGCTTGGAGGTGTCAACGCTCTCAGTTCTCTCGTCAAATGGATACAATGTCAACTTTTCGACGGAGTTAGAACCAACAGCGACGTATCCTGGGTACATGTCCACAACGTACTCACAGTCCCATGCGGTTCTGATATCGCCCAAGTCGTTTGGCTGAGGCTCAGTGGCCTCGTCAGATTTGTCGTTTAACTCGTGGATGGCGACGGTTTCCATGTGCGACAATGTGTAGATTCTCTTGTCGGAAAGGAAGTTGGCGGAATGCACGGATGCGTAGTTGATAACCTGGTACAAGGCTTCCTCTTCATCTTCCATAGTCAAGTCGTAAACGTTGGTGTAGCCATCGGTGGACCCGCTCAACAAACTGTCCTTGTGGGTTGGGTGGAAGCGGATGTCGGTGATGTCGTCGTGGTGCGAATCGACGAAGGATCTGACAGGATTCAGGGAACGCAAGTCCCAGATGTGAAGTTCGGCATCTACGCCCATCAATTCGGTACCGGCAGCAAGCATGCCGTGGCCCGAGTCGAGAGATAAAAAGGGGCTACGCTTGGCATTGGTATAGGAGGCAACAGGTTTCCCATTAGCGACTCTCATGTCCCAGAGCTTCACAGCATCCATAGCACAAGACGCGAGAACGTGCTCATCCACTGTTCTCATGCAGTTGACAGAGCTGGAATGCGCTTTGAATGACTGTAGGGCATTGGCAGAGGTGGAAGGATCCATTGGGTACAAGGTGATCTGCCCGTTACTGAAGGCAGCCGCGAGGCCGTGTCCCTTGACGTGAGCCAAGCCCACAGCCCAGTCGTTGCCACCATTCCAATTGTGTTTTTGGATAGATCTCATGGTGATGACTGGAATATACGGCAAATTGGGGGTAAATAATACCTGAAGTGCCTGGTCTAATGTATGCAAAGGCTGAAAAATTTTAGGGATGAGCCTCCTGTATGTATTTGGAGTGCAGGACTTGCAAGCTAAACATACATATCGCTGACAGAGCGAAGGGAAAAAAGGTATAGGGAATGTAGGGTATTCATTTGGCATGGGAAGAAATTTTGTAGGCATCAGCCTAAGTATTTTAAACTTGAGTAAATGTTTGGCGTGTTACCAAGCTCTGAGTTGGACTAAATTACTATAGGAGACAGCAGCTTAGTTGGGTGACAGAAGAGGCATGGCCTGCATGTACGTGCTCCCCATGGGAAGGGCTGATCGCAGTACTTAATGGACAGGACGAACTGCGCTTATTAGGACTATTATACGTTTGCGTCGGTTTTTATGAAACGGGATACTTTGTCGGCTGTCGTTTCAACAACGTTCGAGTCTGGATGTATGTCAATGGCTCTACTGTCAGTTATAACCAACTCGCAGTTGACTAGCTATTTCGTAACTTGCACTTAGTACTATTGGCTCGTTCATGAGGTGGACATGGGAAACTCTGATAGCTTTATTTTTAAACCAATCATTCGTTCTGGTATCTCCTCTAATCCCTTTCACAGACCACTATGGGAGGAAATAGCTTAGGTCTCAGCAAATACAAAGGCTTTAATACTCACCAAAACCTTCTACATCAAATCCGTCCAGGACACGTGCCGCTTACCTAAGCATGTGCCTCCGCGCCTGAAACTTCAACTGATTTCGGCGTCAACACGCATAATTTATTTCGGAACCTTCACTATTCATCTCTAGAACCACTTTCAGCCACCACCTCCCTACGTGACAATCCATATTTTCTCGGAGTTACATATTATATACAACTTCCCATCCTGTCTATCCCCTATGAGTAGTATTGTTAGTACGTATACCACATTCCACGTTGTCACTGACATCTCGGAGCTCTGGCTCGCAGGGGCTAACACGTTCTAGAAAAGGGTACTCGTTTTACCCCCAAGGTCAGCCAGAGACGAACTCCGCGAAAAGAGGATCCGGTTTCTGAACCGCCGAGCCAAATTTCTGGTGCCGAACCTCCTGCATCTCCACTATTGAAAACCGATATCTTCAAATCTACTGAGGTTCAGACCACCAGCGTTGTCTTTACCGAAAAATACTCGCAATCTCAGACCGCTATCCCCGGCTTTGATAACGAAGACAACGATGGGGAAATTGAACAGCTCAAGAAACCGCCGGTGGCAGACTTCAGACGGAGAAGAATGTCCTCCATCAAGGTGTCCACTCCAATTTCCTTCAAGTCGCGCCAAGGCAGCGTCTCAGGAGCAAGCGCGTTGAAGGAGTCTGTGGAGCCCGTGGTACCGGTTCTGATCAGTGTGCCATTATTGGCCCCCAGTAAGCGGACCAAGAGACCACGCAACCTCTTAAGTGGTGGCGACAAGATGGCGATGCTCAAGAGATCAAACGCTACGAGAAAGCCTGAGCCAAGAGATGAAAAGGTAGAAACGGAAGAGCAACCCCAGATTGATGCGACAAAGAGAAGAAAAAGCAAGAGCCCCGCGGAGTCCGGCTCTGCGCCCCATGCGCTCAGCGGCGTGGAAATCGCGGATGGTGAGAGCATCTTCATTATCAACCCAACCACCAACAAGATGGCCAAGATAAACCAGGCCAAGCTCTCGCAGCTCAAGCTGGGCCCGGTGCTTTCTGGCGTGGATGTTTTTTCCAAAGTCATCAGAGATATGTCACAGATTCCAAACGGAATTTCCGAGGAGGATCCCAAACTCCTCGAGGAATACACCGTGGACGAGGATTCCATCTCAATGAGTGATTTGTGCAAGCCCTCTATCCCGATCGGTGCTGTTTCGTCCAATTTTGACCTCACGAAGGAGGCCCGCAGGCGCATTCAAAGTCAGAAGTTGAAGGAGCGCGAGCAGCGCGCGCAGGCGCGCCGTGATCGCATCTCGCTCGACAAGTTCATCAAGGATGAGGAAGATAAGAACCGAGAGGCGCGCATTGCGGTACAGAAGGAGTTGATGAACGTGGACCAAGAAGAGGCCAGGGGCCACAGCGTGATCCAGTTGACGTTGCAGAACGGTGAGTTGAACATTGATGAAGACTCGCTTGTAGTGGATCGTCACCAGCGTGACAACACCAACAACTTGCGCGAGAAGGAGGAGCAGAACCGGTTCGAGAACCCCGTTAACTCCCGCACCTACGGTAAGGCCCGCTACACCGATAAGTGGACCGACGACGAGATGAAGCAGTTTTACAACGCGTTGTCTGCGTGGGGTACGGACTTTACCGTGATCGCGCAGTTGTTCCCGTACCGCACGCGTCGCCAGGTAAAAGCGCGCTTCACGGCGGAGGAGCGCAAGCACCCGTATATTATCGAGCTCGCGTTGGCACGAAAGCTTCCACAGGACTTTGGCAATTACATCGAGACGTCCAACCGAAAGACTCAAGACTTCCCAAGCTTATTAGACTTCAACGCGAAGTTGGAGGACTTGAAGAAGCTGCACCGCGAGGAGTTGGAAAACATCGAGCTCGGTAAGCAGAAGGCCAAGTTGGAGGACGCCGAGGTGCAACGCCGCCGCGAGATCGAGATCAGAACCGGTACCAGAACCATGTCCAGAGCCGAAAAGATCAAGGAGTTAAGACAGAACGAGACGGTCGTGGGGACGGTTGACGATGTGAAGAAAAAGCGCGAGCTCGAGTTGGCCATTCCTGAAGAGGCATAAGCATTGATGGAGCTAGCTCGTTTGGCACGAAGTGGTTACCAAAAGGGCTGCTTGTCTCGGTGAAGGGGGGGAGGCTTTTCCCGGTGATTTGGCCTGTCTGGTATTTTATATTAGGTTTTTGTGTTTTCGGTACATTGTCTAGAATTTCTGTAGTATATCGATTTTTCTAAAGGGGCCTTTTGTCTTCTGCTGACATGGGTTGGCTGAGTCCGCTTTCGCTCTCCCGTGCCATTATACTATCTATTTACTGATAAATACGGTTTGGGATGCATATTACGTTTTAAATAGTCCCGGGGAATGTGCGTCTCTGTCAGTATGCCCTCGGTCGTTCACAATTGCTCATCACCTCATGAAGCTTCCCACAGGAGCATATACATTGTGCAAGTCTGTGCGAAGGAGCCGGCCACTCATCTGAATCCAAAGATGGTAAGCCCCAAATCCATGCTTATAGCTGAACGGCATGCTTACAAAAATGTCGCTCCGTTCTAATACCGCTTCCTTGTGTGGTGCACGCGTCTGCTCATTGGGGACGTGTCTGGGAGGCGTGCAGGATATAAACAATGTCAGGTTTCCACCTCCATGTTTAGCAAAAACCTTCTCATTTACACTACAACTACCCAACACAATGGCTATTAGAGGTAGAGGTGGTGTTAAAAAGGTATTTTCGAAAAGAGCGTCGCCAGCTGCGCGTGCATCCCTGACTGCGGGATCAGCGTTAGACCTCACAATTGACATTGGCAAGAAGAAGCAAATCACCGTTCACCAGTACAATGGGATCAGCTTGGTTGATATAAGAGAATTCTACGAGAAGGATGGTGAGATTCTTCCCGGTAAAAAGGTATGTTCAGTGCTTACTTTATACGATAGATATGTCTACTAATACGACGTAGGGTATTTCCTTATCACAGGAATCCTGGGAGTTGTTACTCAAGAATGCTCAGAAAATTGACCAAGCGTTGTCGGCTTTTGCTGAGAAGGATTCAGCTATTAAGAAGGCCAAAGAGGAATCAAAGGAAGAATCAAAAGAGGAGGAACCTGTGGCAACCAAAATAGAGGAATCCGATACCCTTCCAATGTCCCAGGACTACGCGGAGCGCTGATGTAGCATGACTGTTGTGGGTTTAGTAGGTTGGATCCTGGGTGTGAATCGAATACTCTGTGGCACTACGTCATCTGTAATAACATGGGGCACAGTTTTACCATGGCCAGCATCGTGGTGCTTATCTACGCGTTACCTATAAAAAGCTCAGAATAAATATCTACGAAGCCCTTAGTATGCATATATTTTGGATCCTTTTGTAAATTTAATGACCAACTACAACGTTGTATAGTATACATTGCCACGCAAAGCCACTTGCACATTACCTGAATACCTGATTTCTGTAGGTTTTCTTTTTTAATGACGACACCCAACCTTTGGCCTCTCTGTATAGTCCTTAAAGTAATCATAGCAACACTTCCTATCCCTGGAGCAACAAATAGTATATCACATTATTCCCCCTTCTAAACTTCAAAGATTTGCGGATCAGCGCCAGTCGCTATCCGTGGTGCACCACGTTCATGCTTTGAACACGGGAGGATTAGGGACTATTCCTCAATCAGAGTCAATCCCCACATCTCCCCCTTCTTGCGAATTAGTATAAACTGTATAATGCCGACCCAACAGCCCCCTCAGCTTTCACACAGGGCACCTGGTCTAGTTGCAGATCCCCGACTGGGCGGCACGTGCTGCCAGCTGGGACTGTATACAAGACACGCGCGCCGCGAGAATAAAAGGCTCACAACTGCAAAGCGCTACAGGCGCCTCGGCACAAGATTGCTTTTTAATGTGCTTTGCTTGATCCAGCGCTATTCCTCTGGGCTCACGCGACACTTGAAAATCACCCGAAAATACTTCACAGCTCAATTCACAGTGGGATAGTTTGCTGCTACTTACCCTTTAATATCGCGCAAAGCTGTCAACATGCTGTCCCCGAAAGACGCTGCTAATGAGGGAGACACTGGAAGGTCTAATATCATTCCAAAAGTTTCCTCTGTGCCAGAAGTGGTTTCTTCTAGTGTTCCAGCGCTCCAACTAACCCCCGAAAATCTCCACATCCCTGCCATTTCCGTTAATTCCACTAATCCTGAAACTGTTACTGTAACTCTACAAGCTGCCCCTGACGCTCGTACCACCGGCACTGGCCTCGCCTCTCTGGATGCTCTCTCTAAGATTCCAGAGGGGTTTGGTTACGACAACGCCTCCCCCACCCAAAGCATTCGTCTTAATAGAGGGTCCGGCGGTTCCGTCAACGTACACTACAAGACCGGTACCCCTTCGGGCGTTGATCTCCTTGACCATGGTGTAGGCAACTCTGAGCCTAAATCCGTTCACAGATCCGCAGGACCCACCACTATCCCTCCTGTGGGACCAAAAATCCCAGCTGGTACGACAATTTCTCACTCTCATAACCCTCCACGGAATCCTGCTCGACCTCCAGGCAGCCCAACAAGCCCTAACATGCCTTCCGGCTACCTTCCGCTCCAGAAAACCTTGTCGCATAACAGCATTGCCACCACCGGAAGCAATAATCCAACGTATTTTGACCATCGGCAGTTCCAGAACGGGTCGCAACGCAAGGCCAGACGTCCGAGTGGCTTGAAGTTCCAGCAGGGAGAGTACTCTCCACCTTATGTTTCCCCTCTTCAGCAACGAACCAAGTCTGTCTCGGGTAAAAGACGTGTTCGAAGCCAGAGTATGGCGTTCCAAGCCGAGGCCCCCGTGCCCCAAGGCTACACCCCAGGTATCAGAAGTCAAATGGCCTCTACCTACATGGCGCCAGAAACTCTTCCCCTTACGGCACTGAACCTCCGGAATTACGGCACTCAGCCACAATTGACCAGACACCAGAGCATGGCTGACCCAGCCCTCAACTTTGGGGTCTCAGACTACAACTATTTCAACCGGCCGTACCAGGACGAAGAGTTTGATCCGTTGGACGATTTTTCTCCTGACTCGGTCGAGGATGAGTTTACCTCCCAGCCTTCATCCAGGAGAATGTCCCAGGACTCCTCTATCGACGATGTGTTTGCTCCCCTTGAGGATTACAACGGCAGCGACATTGCTGCGCGCAAAGAGTGGCCAGACTTGTCGGTGTTGGAAGATTTTTGCTTGGAAGAAATGGAAGAGCTCAAAGAGAAGATCCTCAACGAACGCGGGAACATACGGCTGGTGCTGCCAAACGACTCGGGTCTGGAGCTGGGTGATGAGTACCCCGACAATGAAGAGCGGGTGAATTTCAACTACCCGCTTGTGAGTAACGTTGATACTCCGTTGCTCAACCCGAAACGGGTGAACGAGATCGAAACTGGCCTGGGGCGCCTCAGACCAGTAAGGGCCGTTCCGTGGGCTGCCGCCAAGAAGGTGAGCGGAAAGGCACCTAAACCGGTACGTCCGCCTCTTTTAACGGGTCCTTCGAATTACGAAAAGGACGAGTTTCGGTTTACGTACTTCCGCGAAGACCTTGAAGCAACCGTCCACCTGGCCACTCTCTCCGGTTTATCTCTGGGAACCATCACCTCCGGTAGACAGCCGTTGCGCGAACAGTTTGCAGAGCTTTTCCACTACAAGGTCTACACCCAAAAACCGACACCCGTCAAACGAGACAGCACGAGCACTCCCTTAACAAAGCGAGATGCCTCGGCTAAAAGAGATAGCACTCCGTTCAGGGGTGAACAAATGGATTCACCCAGGGAACTCAAAATTAGTAGCTCTCCGCCTCCCGAGGGCAACCATTTGCCCCATGCGATACCGCGAAACACCCCGTTGGAGTCACCAGCCCCCTCGGTGATCGAGGACTACCTTAAGGACCCTATTCCGTTCTGGTTGGATGTCATGGATCCTACGGACGACGAGATGAAAGCCATATCCAAGGCGTTCGGGATCCATCCGTTAACTAACGAGGATATTATATTGGGAGAACTGCGTGAAAAGGTGGAGTTGTTCAAGGACTACTACTTTATCTGTTTCCGGTCGTGGGACATCTTCCACGAGAAGCGTAAGACGCGTGCCAAGGAGTTGAAGAGAAAACAGAGACTTGAGTCTATCCAGTCCAGTGAAGCTTCGGGGATTGCCATCAAGTTTCGCCGAATATTTGGGCTCCAGAGAAAGACCTCTGTGTATTCGGACCCTGCATTGGTTTCACAAGATAGCACAAACCACAGATTGAAGAAGAGAGACGAACTTGTGCCGATGAACGTGTATATGGTGGTTTTCAGAGACGCAATTTTGACGTTCCATTACTCTGCCACCCCGCACACGGCCAACGTGAGAAAACGTATTCGGTTGCTCAAGGATTACATGCAGCCGTCGTCAGATTGGATCAGTTTCTCGATGTGTGATGACATTGTCGATCAGTTCGCCCCCATGGTGGAGAACATCGAGGATGAAGTGAACTACATTGAGGACTACATCTTAAAGATGCATGATATGGCTGATAACAGCGACGATGACTCGTCGTCTGACGACGATGACGAAAAGCCTGAACTTCGTCGCAGAGGGTCTGTGGCGGACAAAAAGTCAATCCGGTCTCATTACTCCAAGGTTTCCGGCACCTCTTCGTCTTCTAACTCATCGTCCTGGTCCCGCTCCGCGAAATGGGAGGAGCAATCGATGATGTTAAGACGGATCGGGGTGTGTCGTAACAGAGTCTCGTCGGTGTTGCGTTTACTTGGGTCTAAGGCCGATGTTGTGAAGGGGATTGCTAAGAGACTTAATGAGCACTGGGACTCGGGTCCAAGATCCGATATTGGAATGTATCTTGGGGATATCCAGGATCATATTGTCACCATGGTGCAGTCGCTAAACCATTACGAAAATTTGTTGTCGCGTGCGCACTCAAACTTCTTAGCCCAATGTAACATCAACGAGGCCAAGGTGAGTAACAACATGAACGATACCTTGGGGCGGATCAGTATTGCAGCGACAGTGGTGGTTCCGTTGAATATCGTCACTGGTTTGTGGGGAATGAACGTGGAGGTTCCTGGGCAGTTTTACGAGGGTGTCTGGTGCTTTAATCTTATTGTTTGTGGCATGGTGATATTCTCGTATCTCTCGTGGAGGTACATGAAGAGAGTCACGGGTCTTTAAGTGCCGATTTGCGGGCTTTAAACGGTGGTCATTTCTCAATTTCATGCCATCTTGTAATATGTACGTGTGATAGATAATTTAAATTTTAGCCTTTGTAACTTTTTGAACCTACCCGAGTGTTATACCCCTATTCCAATGGGTTCTGAATGGAGTGGGGCCGTTGGGTGTACCGATAGTCGTATCGGATTTAACTTTCTCGGGTAGAGTCAGATTAAGAGTATATGCATTTGTTACCGCCTATAGTGCGCTTGAATATACATTTTAATAAAAATATACCTACCATATATGATTCATCGCTTTTGCCCCATTCACCCTCCTGACCTTAAACCAAATGCTCGGTGTCTGAAAGTTTGCACCATGCAGGATGTGAAAAAAAAAAATATGTGCAATGGGATGCATATAATCGGACATAAGCTCCTATACTTTATATCCTTTGGTTCACATATAAACCCGCACAATGGCTAGAAAAAACCTCGCCAGAAAGAGACAGTCCAACAGTAAGGGTCTTCAAGCCAACTTGGCCCGCCATCTCCTTGAACAGAAGATGAACAGGACCGTGACAAAGAAAAAGGACGATCCTGTTACCAAGGCAAAGAAGGCCGCTAACAAGAACCAGAAGATACAGCCGCAAGCCAACCAGCGTGGGCTTCTTCCATTCACCCCTGAAGAACGTGTTTTGCTTGTTGGTGAGGGTGATTTCAGCTTTGCCGCCTCCTTGATCAAGGGTGGACTCATCAAACCAGAAAACTTGGTGGCCACCTCCTTCGATTCGCTTGAGGAGGTTCTTGAAAAGTACCCAGCTACCGCTCCGGAATGTATTAAGGTCTTGGAGACTGCGGATATTGCTGGTGTTCAGCACGATGTTGATGCTACCAGCTTGATTAAGACCTTGGGTTTGAGTGTCAGTAAGAAGAACAAGGGTACAAGAGCCAACTGGTTGTTCCCAACCTCTGGTAAGATTGACGTCATTATGTTCAACTTCCCTCACACCGGTAGAGGAATGAAGGACATGGACAGAAACATCAGAGACCACCAGAACCTTATCTTGGAGTACTTCCGGGCCTCTAAAGACTTGTTGAACTTGACCAACGATAACGTTTTCAACGATTTCGGTGGGTACCGCACATTTGGCCAAACCTCTGACCAGGAGGCGAGAATCGTGTTGACCCTTTTCGAGGGTGAGCCGTACCTCTCGTGGCAAATCAAGTCCTTGGCCAAGTCTGAGTTCTTGAAGGTCGAACGCAGCGGAAAGTTGGAATGGGAGATGTTCCCTGGCTACCACCACAAGAGAACCAATGGTGTCAGAGACACTACCAAGCCTGCTAGCGAGAGAGAGGCCAGAATCTATGTCTTTGACAAGTACAAGAAGAGACTCGCGAAGAAGGAAGACGGTGGAGCCTCGGACTCTGATTAAGCTGAGTGGTTGTATATTATATGTTATTTAATTAGGGGTAAATTTTAGAAACGCATGTAGGTAGTGGCTTCTTGCTGAGTGTTTTCTCCTTGGATTTTTGAGTCCGCACGCGGTGATCGTGGAAGCTGGCGTAGCGTGTGTTTCGGATTTTCGTTTCCCTCGCGGTATATGCAATGCTTGTACCTCTATGTTAATTCGTTTAAAACGCTTAATGCCTTTACGTAGAGGAATTTTCACTCGATCAACTGGATGTTAGAGCTGGACTGTGGCGTCCAGGTGAGACCCGATTTTGCTAGCAATGTTTACATTTTGGTAATTATTTCATACTGGCCTTGACCAACTGAAACCTTTCTACCGGTGAACTATAATTGCAAATCTCTTTTTTTCGGTGTAATTAGTGATGAGTTGATTTTAGGGACGCAAAAAAGTCACTCAGAAGGTCATTTACCTCACCATAGAGAGTACAGCTAGTTGGCCCTACGAACCGAAACGGATGCAGCACCCTTACTCGTATGCACTTCAACTGTTTCTAATCCCACGCTAGCTCTGTACCTATTTTATTTACATAATATACCCATATTACACTGAACCCACTAGGATTAGTTTTCGATATCAACCTTTTCAAAGCAGACGGCAAAAAAGCCAATTCCACCGTCAATCTTGGGCATGGCTCTGACACACCCTTCGGCGGTCCTGAGCCCCTCCTCCGGTCCTAAGCTGGTGAACTCCTGCGGCCAGCCTCTTCTGTGCCAGGTTGGGATAACGTTCTCTCTGGACGCCACTCTCCACCCGGCACTGCTGATATCCTCATCGGCGAGCAAGTCCACGACAACCTGTTCGTTTTCCTCAGCGTGAATGGAACACGTGGAGTAAATGACTTTCTTCACCTTCGGGAACATCAACGCGTGCTTCACTATCTTGCACTGGAAACTTGCGAGCTTTCTCAATCTCTCAGGATCGTGACTCTCCTGCTTATCCTTGTCGTCTTCCTCAAAGGCTCTGCCGAAGATACCGGAACCGGAGCAGGACGGATCGACGATAATACCTACCGTATCTGGAAAATCCTTGGGGTCGATCTTGGTGAAATCTTCGTGCACCACCTGGATCGACTTTAAGCCACCGGCCTTGTTCACCATCTTGCGCAAAATCAAGGCACGCTTAGGGTCTCTTTCGAACGCCACGATGGAGTCTGGGTGGTTGCGCATGTAGGACGCGAGATGGGTGGTCTTGTTACCAGGAGCTGCGGTAGCATCGATGATCATACCCTCACCAGGGATGGGGTTGAGCATATGGGCCGGAAAACACGAGGGACGAGACTGGATGATGACTCTCCCGTCGATGTAAATCTGCATAGCGGTGAGCTTTTCCTTCGGATGGATCCCGAATAAGTCTGGGATGTATTCATCATGGTAGATCTTTCCCGGCTCATCCAATTCCTCGAGGGTATCTACTTGGGTGAGATGGGCCAACTCCTTGAGAATTCTCTCGGTGGTGGTCTTGATGAGATTGGTACGGAACCAACGAACGGGGGTGTCATCTTCCTCGACCAAATCGAGCAAGTCAGTAACCTTGTGTTTCAACTTTAATTTGGTTAATTCAGCCTGCAAACGGGTCTTGTGCTTAAGTAACGCTTCCTTGATCGGGTGCTTGCCCGACTGGATACGGCCGGTCTTGGAAAAAAGCAAGTCGTGCACGCATAAAACGGCAACAAGCTCCGGAATTTTTGGCTTGGTTTGGACCTTCAAAACCTGTGACTTTTTGATTATTTCCAAGATGAATGGCTTGAGCTTTAACGTAGAGATGACAAGCGCATAGATATGTTTTGGGTTGGACTTGATCTTTCGTTCCTTCGCCGCGTCAAATATGCGAGTCTGGAGGGATCCGACCTTTGGGCCTGGTGCGATAAACTGTGCAGCTTCCTTGTACAACAACATTCTGGAATAAGGGTACGAGTGTCTCACCAATAAGGACTGGTAGATACCTCTTCAGTCTTGTATTATGGCTTCGCATAAAAAATTTCATGTGCGTCAATGCAGGAGAATTATGGAGACGGCCAGGCATGCAGCCATCTCTCCCTTGGGCGGTCGTAATAGGGGGAGCAGGGCCGGGTCCCTGATGACGCGGAAGCTGCGGGATAGCTGGATGTAGTAACGATGGTTTGTGGACTTGTTGCGATCGTATCCACTTTCAATATTATAATTCAGGTGAAGGGTTACTGTGTTGCTTGTAAAGTTAGAACCAACTTGAGTATGGCAGTGCCTGATCTGAACTGCTACCGCGGAATTAATCGGTTAAACATATGGCCGTTACAAGCGGGGCTTAGCACTTTTGCTCTACGTATATGCCTTGGGGTTGGAGTACAAAATACATGTACAGCTCATGTGGCAGTATGTCCTGGTTATTCCTGGTTGCACAATTAACACGCCACATAAATCCGGCCAGTAGAGAACGAGCGTATCACTCAAAGCGATCATTCTTCGGTGGTCAGAGCTAAAGTATAGCTCTTAAGGCACGATGAGGATCGTGATATACTCTTGCTTCCAATCCTCCTCGGCCAGATACCGGTAGATACTATAATGTTTCTCAAAGAAATTCCGCGTCAACCCCAGATTTTAAAACCGCAGATCAAAAAATCTTACAAGCTTCGTGTAGCTCCGTCTAACACCCCCAAGTGGGTAGCTCCAATTAAACAGTAAAAGCAGACTCCGTCAAGAAAGCTTGTAAAAAAAATGTAAAAACTGGGGTTATAATCAGGCTTATGACCCCAGTTTTTAGTAAACACCCGATTGGCTCAGTATTGACTAAATTAGTCCCAACCGGCGCTTGCCCTCAACACCCTAGATCGGCAATTTTGCAATACGGTACGCCCTCATAGTTGCTACTCTATAAGACACTAGTAACAAATATAACTAACATAATAAGTCTACTCTTTATTATATCAAACTGGGTTGGACTCGGAAACTGACTTAATAAACGCCCGGCTCAATACTACCCACTGAACAATTTAGTGTCACACTCCTCGGCTACGTGTCGGAGGTCGTGCGCTAACGCGACGGAACGTTAGACATCTGGCCACGCGTGAGGCCCAAAATGCAAACTTGAAGATCCAAAGCCCGAGCTTCTTCCTGAAATTCTCTCCCACACATCCCCCTTCGCTTTCCCTCACGGTTGTTTGTTTTCTGAGTCCACGTTAGACCGTTATATGAGCGCTGATGTCTGAAGAAACACGTCTGCCGAGCACAGATGCCCCGCCTTCCGCGGAGGTCAAAACCGAAGACGTCGAAATGGAGCAGGAAACCATGCAAGAAGCGCAGGAAAAGCAACCAGAAACCCTCAAAAGAAAATACGATGATGCCGCCGCTAAAAACGGCAAAAGTGAGCCCAATGGCAAATCAGAGGCTAACGGTGTAAAACTCGAAGGCGCTTCGACTCTTACGCCCGTGATTGTAGCGCCGCGCGCACCGCAACTCGAATACATTCCTTTAAAAACTGGCTTGGCCTACGACGTGCGAATGCGCTACCACGCAAAGATCTTCACGTCCTACTACGAGTACATCGACCCGCACCCCGAGGATCCGCGCCGAATCTACCGCATCTACAAGATTCTCGCGGAGGCCGGGCTTATCAACGACCCGTCGCTCATCGGTGCGGACGATATCGGTGACTTGATGCTCAAAATCCCTGTGCGCGAGGCCACGCGTGAGGAAATTCTCCAGGTTCACACTCCGGAACATTTGGACTTTATCGCCTCCACCGAAAAAATGGACAAGGAGGCCTTGCTCGAACGCACAGAGAAAGGCGACTCTGTCTACTTCAACCATGATTCGTACATGGGGGCTAAGCTCTCTTGTGGTGGCACCATCGAGGCGTGCAAGGCCGTGGTTGAGGGCAAAGTGAAGAACGCGCTTGCGGTTGTACGTCCTCCTGGCCACCATGCGGAACCCAACGCTCCCGGCGGCTTTTGCCTCTTCTCCAACGTCGCGGTGGCGGCCAAAAATATCTTGCAGAACTACCCCGACTCTGTGCGAAAAATCGTAGTGCTCGATTGGGACGTCCACCACGGTAACGGGACACAACGCGCGTTCTTCGACGACCCGCGTGTCTTGTACATCTCGTTGCACCGCTACGAGCAGGGTAAGTACTACCCCGGGACAACGTACGGTGGGGCGGACCAGGTTGGTGAAGGACCCGGTGCTGGGTTCACCGTCAACATCCCATGGCTGGTGCCGGGCATGGGCGACGGGGATTATCTCTACGCGTTCCAGAAAGTGGTGATGCCCGTGTGCTACGAATTCGCGCCGGATTTGGTCATCATCTCCTCCGGCTTCGACGCCGCGGCTGGTGATATTATCGGGGGCTGCCACGTGACGCCTCCAGGCTACGGCCACATGACACATTTGATGAAAGGCTTAGCGCGGGGCAACTTGTGTGTAGTGCTCGAAGGAGGCTACAACTTGGACTCGATCTCGGTGAGCGCGCTTGCAGTCGCTCAGACAATGGTGGGTGAGGTTCCGGGCGAGCTTGCAACCACGTTACCGAAGCCCGAGACGATCGAAACGATCGAGGAGGTCATCCGCATCCACGCCAAGTACTGGAAGTGCCTCCAGCCGGGCCACATGGCCGTGGCGCTGCAGTCGGAGAAGAGCCTCCGTCTCGGCGATAGCTTGCGCACGCACCAGGCAAATACGCTCTTCCACAACCACCAATACATCACGTTGCCTATCTTGGAGAGCAAGTTCCACGCGACGTTGGAGGACCAGATCGTCGCCAGTCCTGACATCTACGACTGCCAGACAATTGTCATTTCCGTGCACGACCCACCAGAGATCTGGGGGCTGACGGACGCGCTCTCTGGGACCATCGACAGCATCAACTCTGTGGTGGTGGACCCGTCGCAGCAGGTTCTCGAGTGGGCGCAGGCGCGTAAATATGGCGTCATCGACATCTGCGTTCCGTTGCACTGCGACGATGACTATACGTACAACCCGCAGCTTGCAGGCCAAGAGCTCTTGCTCTATGTGTGGGATCACTACCTTCAATTTTTCCAGGCCTCCAAGATCGCGTTTGTCGGTGTCGGCGAGGCCTACTCCGGGATTGTGCACCTTCTCGGGCACCGCGACGTGCGAGCGCTTGTGAAGGCGTCGATCGGTATCGTGGACAAACAACCGTTGCGGGCAATTGTACCGTTGATCGATGAGAACGTCACCGAGTGGTACTTCCGCAACTCGTTGGTGTTCACGTCCGCAAAGCACCCGTGCTGGGAGAACGCTAACGGCGATGCCATCAAGAAGCCACGGAAGAAGTTTGGCCGTGTTTTGAAGGGTGACAGCGTTGGGATGGTGGACATCTTTGGTGAGCGCTTCGACGAGGGCTGCGACTTTATTTTGGATGCGTTTGAGGAGTTTGACAGTAGTGATGATTAGAGGGTAGAATAAACGTAATTTATAAGGGTGGCTCCTAGTAGATCCATTGGTGGTGTCTTAGTCGTCTAGCTCGATAGGTAAGGAATGGCAGCTTCGAATAGATTGGTCTTTGAATTTATGGTTGAGTTTCGATATTTTGTACAACCTGTTATTGCCCCCGCTGCTAGTACCCAGCAATATGTACTCTTTGCTCTTTAGCTTGGGAACCACGCAGCAACGCCCAAGTCTGATCAAGTGTACTCACAGCTTTCCTGTTGTTTGCCGGGGTAAATACTGGGCGCTCGAATTCTAAGCATTGTTGACCCAAGCGTCCTGAACTCAAAGCGCGCTATTCTCAGCCAGGGAGAGCAAGCCCCCTCGTTTTCTGGTATACACGTAGAGTTTCCACCCTCTACGGGCGATCTTACAGGGCAAATATGACATCGTTAAGTCTTATATCTGGTTATATATGTACCCTATACAGCACTGGGGTACCGCTGCTTGAAGCTCTGGGTAAGAAGGTCGATGTCGGGGAACAGTGAGTCAAAATCGCTGTCGTCTTCCTCCTTTACTGGCCTGCCAATTTTCGTCGCTGGCGACTTCAAATACTCGGGTTTCTTTGGCTTCGACGGCGGGCCTAGCTTTGAGGTGGATGGGCTGGGCTTCGCGGTCTTGGAGACGAAACTCTGCGCTGTGGTAATCTGGGTTGGCGTAGAAACCTTGGAAAGCGTCGGCGAGGTCCGTAGAATGGTTGGCAACTTTGGCACCATATTTCCCAGAGATGGCTCCGCCTTCTGAGGGAAAATCACCCGTTGTGAGTTCTTGGTAGCAGCCAGTACAGGGTGAGGGGGCGAAACCTTCACTGACACCTTCGCTATAACCTTCAGGGCTCGTTTCTCCGGGACAGCCACCTTATCTGGCACTTTGAACGTGCCCTCTGGGCTCTTCTTCTGCACGGCTGGGCCCTTGACCTTCTCTTGTTCAGTGTATTTACCGTAGCCTGTAGCTGTTTTGACGGCTGGCTCGGACTTCCGGCCCAACAACTCCTGGACCCTTCTCTGGATCGACGACGATCGCTTTACCGACACCTCACTCTCGCGGTAGGCATCCATGCTGTGTCGGGCCGGATAACCTGTTTCGGAACTCTTCCTCGCCGGCTCCTGGGCCACGCTAACGTTGCGGCTGGATGGCTGCGATTTGCCCTTCTTATCGCCCGTGAGCAACGACTTGATCCCGGAGATGCTGCTTCGCTTCCAACCATTCTTACTGCCGGTGGAGATCCGTCTGATAGACTCACCGGTCTTCTGCAGCCGCCATGATCTGCCGCTATCTTGCTTCTCCAACGTGCGGAGGAACTCCAAGTTGTCGTCAATATGCTCGTCTGGCCTGTATGTGTCGCTGTCGCTAGACAATTTGTGGATAATCTCCTTCAAGCTCTTGTGGTCCTCCGTCGAGTCTGAGAGGTCGCCGTGCATGCTCACCGGTCTAGGGCTGTTCCGAGCCCGCTGCAGCTCCACACTTGCCCGGGTTCGCGGGAGCAGTCTCGAAAGCAGCTCCGTGCTCGGTTTACTTCTCTGCGATACCCCACCGTCGTATTTCAACTTTTCCGATTTGCCTAAACTGGAGGTTTCCTTAGGTTTGGAAAAGCCAGAGATGTTCTTGGACTTTATAGAGATGTCCTTTAGGTTGGTGCTGGATGACGGTGTTGACAACGAAACATGCTTGAACGACCGTGAAAGCTGCTCTACGCGCAGCGATTCGCGGGCCGCGTCTTTGTGATGTGGCGATAACGATCCAAGGGATGAGCCGGAGCTGTCTGAGGATAAATCGTGGCTAACCATCTGGATGTCCTGGAGCTTCACCTTTGCGGATGCCTTGAGGCCCAGGAAGTCGGGCTTGGGCTTTGGCACCACCTTGGCTGACTTTGGCGGGGTGGCGGGGCGGGTTAAATCAGGGGCACTAGCATTGGTCCGAGGCTTTGGTGGTACCTGCACCTGGGTGTAATCCCGGATAGGAACACCCAAACCGCGCATCTTGCACACCTCTTCGAGCAACTGGTACGCGTTGGGTCTCTTTCTAGGGTCTTCGCGGAGACACGCCGATATCACGTTCTTCAATCTATCCGAAAACTGTGGTTGATGTGGGAACTGGAAGCGCGCGTGGAGGATGGCGCGCTCCCCGGAGGTCTCGAACGGTGTTGTGTAGTAACACAATTTGTATAAAAACACGCCCAAGGCCCAGATGTCTGCCTTCTCGTCGATGGGAAAGCCGCGGTACAAGTCAACCATCTCGGGACTGCGGTACTGCGCCGTGGTGTGGCGCATGATGTCATCCTGGAGCACCTGGAATTCTTCCACGTTCTTTGGAGGGCGCAACGCGGGCGCAGCGGAGCCGAAGTCGCAAAGCTTGTAGCGGCCGTCACCGTTGACCAACACATTTTCGATCTTGATGTCGCGGTGGATCAACGGCGGTTGAAGCGCGTGGCAGTTGGCCACCCCTTCTGTGATCTCCGCCATGATCATGAGAATCTCTGGCTCTGTGAGCTTATGCGTTAAGCGCGTGTTCATAAAGTCGATCAACCCATTGCGCGAGCAGTATTCCATGAGAAGAAACACCTCGTACCCATGCACGTTCGATGTGCTACCGGGCATACGTGCCGCATGTGAGTCGATGTACAGAACAATGTGGCGGTGGCCCTTCAACCGCTTCATCGCGTCCACCTCTGCACGGAGAATGTTTAACGTTGGTTTGTCCGGCACCGCGACACGTTTCAAGCACGCAACCGACGAACCGCCGTATGGCGGCGAGATGTCTACCAAATAGACGTGTGCAAAGCCACCTAGAGGTTAGTATATGTGAGGGAAATAAAAGGATGGAAGGGAGAAAGGAAAGGAATAAAGGAAGAGGTTGATATGGAAGGTAGAAGAGTTGACCAAGGTATGGATTACTCAATCATTTTTCCTTCTCCCATCTACCTATCCCATCTTTTCTGTGGGTTCAACATACCTTCAGAGATATACTTCTGTATTGCCACCTTGTGGGACCCTACAGTTATCTGAGTCCCAGGCCGGTATGCATTTGGCGGAGGAGAGCCCATTTTATGCTAGAAAAAAAAGAGAAGGCAGGGAAGCAAATGACGATGTGGGTACTTAATGCCTGGGCACTGGTAGATGCAAAGAGGGGCTTGGGGATTGCTGGTATGGGAATTGCCGATCTTCAAAGGAGCGTGGCACTATTGTCTCAGCCGTCAGTTTTCGATCACAGTAGTATGCTTCCTTTAAAGGAGTTAGATCGATTCCACCGTGTGATGTCTCGATTTTCCAGGTGTTTGAAAGGCTGTACGTAATCAAATCGTTGGGTACGTGGATCCTATCGGGGGTCACGTGTGACATAGCCGGAACCAGGGCTCATATACACAAAGGAGTAGAGACATGATTGTACGCTTTATTGCTCAGTTTTATTGCTTGGATTATATCTTGTAAGTTACAGAGCTAAAGTAATGGGATTATTGTTTTGTTTTGTTTTTAGATTGGAAGGGATAATGAGGGGGAGCTTTGAGTGGGGTTTCCCCTCCGATGTTTATGTGCACTAGACCCACTAGCCATTTCCAAGACTAATTTCTTGGCTTACAGTAATGTACACCTAACGTGTTCATCATTTTAGGTGAATAAAGGAGGCTATGAATTGATGGAGTTAGGGTTAATGGTTTATGTCTCTTTATAAAAGAAATCACTGGGCTGAGATAATATTCTAGTCTAAAGCGGATGTCGGGTTCTGAGAGCGATAGTTCTGTGGATGACACCGGCAGAAAACGGCGGCATGTAACATGCTAATCACATGCGTAGACTTTCCAAGGTAATTATCTTTATATTGATATAGCTAGGTGATTTGTGGTTATAGTATTCTCGTAATAAAATCCTGCGGTATGTCGTTGAGGGGAGATTAGAAACCCTACAAGTGCAGTATAAACATCAATTTATTTAATACCGGTTTAAAACAATAACAACCCAAGAGAGAAACAGAAAGGAAATGCAAGGAAGCGAAAAAAAAAAAAACGGATTCAGGCATTTTACAAAGCCGGGCCGGCAGCCTTAACTTCAGCAGTGGCTTCAGACTCATACTTCTTGAAGTTTTCGGCAAACAAGCCACCGAGAGTCTTGACTTCCTTCTGGAACGACTCGGAACCTTGGGACCAGGACTTGGCTGGGTTCAAAAGCTCCGATGGAACGCCTTCAATCGCCTTTGGAACGTTGAGGCCGAAAGTTTCGAAAGTTTCGAACTCAGCGTTGGCCAAGGTACCGTTGTGGATGGAGTCCAAGATAGCACGAGTGTACTTCAATGGACATCTCTTGCCACCGGTGGCGGCAGATGAACCGGTCCAGCCAGTGTTCAACAACCAAGCGGTAGCGTTGTGCTGGGTCATCTTGTCGGATAATTGCTGAGCGTATCTCATTGGGTGTAAGACCAAGAATGGCTGACCGAAACAGGCAGAGAAGGTAGCTTCTGGCTCAGTGACACCCTCTTCAGTACCGGCCATCTTGGAAGTGTAACCGGAGATGAAGTGGTACATAACCTGAGCGTTGGTCAACTTGGAAACCGGTGGCAAGACACCTCTGGCATCGCAGGTCAACAAAATAATATTCTTTGGGTGGGAGTCAGCGATACATGGGATCAAGGCAGATGGAATGTACTCGATTGGGTAGGCACATCTAGTGTTCTCAGTGATGGCGGAGTCTTCGTAATCAACAACTCTGGTTTCCTTGTCGTAGATGACGTTTTCCAACACGGAACCGAATTTAATAGCGTTGAAGATTTCTGGCTCCTTTTCCTCAGACAAGTCGAGACACTTGGCGTAACAGCCACCTTCAATGTTGAAGACACCGTTGTCAGACCAACAGTGTTCATCGTCACCGATCAACTTTCTGTTAGGATCGGCCGACAAGGTTGTCTTCCCGGTACCGGAAAGACCAAAGAAAAGAGTGACATCACCGTTCTGGACACCCTGGTTAGCAGAGGAGTGCAAGGTCAAGATCTTGTGGCGGATTGGCATCAAGTAGTACATCAAGGTGAAGATACCCTTCTTCATTTCACCGGCGTATTCGGTACCGAGAATCACCATTTCCATGGCCTTCAAGTTGATTTCAACGGAGGTGGAAGAAGTCATACCAGTGGTGTGGACGTTCGCCGGGAACTGGCCGGCGTTGTAGATGGTAAAGTCAGGATCACCGAAGTTGGCCAATTCCTCGTCCGTTGGTCTGATCAACATGTTCTTCATGAACAACGCGTGGTAAGCACGGGCACAGACAATTCTGACCTTGATTCTGTAGCGAGGGTCCCAACCGGCGTAAGCGTCAACGACGTAAAGCTTTTCGCGGGTTCTCAAGTAGTCAACGGCTCTGGCACGGGAGATCAACCAGATGTGTTCGTCCAACTTCTTGTTGACTGGACCCCACCAGATGTCATTGGTAGAGGTTTCTTCGTCAACAATACGCTTGTCCTTTGGAGATCTGCCCGTCTTCTTACCGGAGAAAGCCATCAAGGCACCGGTGGACGAGATGGTGGTGCCTTTTTCCAACAAACCATCCTCGTACAAGGTTGGAACGGCAGAGTTGTGGCGGATGATGGTCTCTTGGGACAAGCCCAAAGAAGCAATAACTTGCTGAGATGGGGTAGTCTTGTTGGACTTTAATTGAGCCTTAATGGCATCGATTTGAGCGTTATTGGTAGAGGTCGCGGCGGCGACTGGGGTTTGGACAGCGGTAGGAGCCATTGTATGTGATTGCAGGCGTTTGTAATGAGGTATAAAGGAAAAAAGAAGATATCTGTTTCATCCTAAGAGAAAGTACCCTGCTTTTATATCGTCCCTTGTTTCCCCACCCCGGAATTATTTCCACTGCTTACGGCTAAAAATATTAATCGTGGTAAAAAGGTGAATCACTCCCGTATGCCACCCGCGTCATATGCAAGATGAAAAAGAGCCAGCTTCCGAAGACCGGATGTAACTGCACGGGTGGAGGAGAAGAAAGTTTTGTTAGTGGCATGCACACAGAAAAGCTGGGGTTCTGCGCTGCTCCGGTGCGTTTTCCGCTCCGTCTGCCCCGGGATTTTTTTCTTATATGCACACGAGCTCTACTCGCATGCACAGTCACATGCCTACACTGACGAAACTATACTGTTTATAGGGCCTACGGAAATGGGGGATGGGATCCAGTGAGCTTCTGTTTCCTCTAAACTTGCAGTCTGAGGGTAGCTGGCTCGGACCTGGTAACGTAGAAAACCGGGTACCCTCAAACACGTTCAATCCACTCAACCGGTCATGGGAAACATTCACAAACACTCGAAATGGACTAGTTGTTGATAACAGGTTCCGTCGATTGTAAAAAATGCTACAATGTTGGAGAACTTGTGTGATAGCCGGGTTGCCAGCCAATAATGAGGCTCGTTTTATCCCTACAGCAATGTTATTTATACGTGACCTTGAGTTATCACTAGCCCAGACCAAAAGCAGTATCTGTCAAAATGGCTCGTATAATCCGTATTAAGTTTGGTCTTGGCACTTAGTGTACCAATTCTAAACCATAAACATCGAACTGTATTTGACCTAGAGCTGTTACTGTACGTAAGAGAAAAGCCTGACCTCATGTAATCTACACCCTCAGCATTGGTGGTTGTTACATACACGATGGATTTACAATAGATAACAGGAAGAATATCTATCCCATGGGATCAGCACAAATGGATCCTATCTCCTGGTTGCTTTGCTTTTCACCCGGTTTACTCCTACTGTCATTAGCGAAACTCTGACAGCTATGTGTATGTGCAGGAGTTTTCCATGTACAAGCAGTTATATCCCCGGCGCATGAGAGGTTGCTAGTTTCAGTGTCGGAGGCGGGCTCGATGCGTACTTTGTCAACATACCGGTGAAGCGATAGCTTAGTATTAATTGAAGGAACTGAACTCGATCGATAAAGGTTTAAACGGAGAGTATCACTATGCTAAGGCACTTTCCGTTGGGACTAAGGACATCGTAAGGCAAACCTGCTTGTCAAGCTAGATCTAAGGCATTGCTCTTTGTATTCATATTGAAAGGCAGCTTTTTTCAACAACAAAAAACAGTAATAAGATGGGGTTCCTGGGTTGTGCATCTGTGAGACAACATACGCCCTACCAAAGACCTCCGAAGCTCGGAGTGGGACTATAGTAGATGTACTGACCCCAATTACCTAATACCCCGGAATTGTTTATGCTCTACGAAAGTTCCAACAGTGCCGACTTCACATGAGCAGCCACTACCCAGTCTATACCGGACGAAGTACTTTTCATGTATAACCTCAATAACTGTGTCGGTCATTCCATGTTCGTTTGGCTGTCTTCCCGTGAAGTAAACATAAGGCGTCACGGTCTAGATCAAATTCTGGGGTAACAGTAAGCGCACGTACACCTACACCCCGGCGAGTTTATTAGTATGGCAAAGAAAGTTCCCGGGGAGAGGGAAGGTAAGAACCCCCCTCTCTCGCTTAACATGTCATAGATTAGCATGTCACGCCTCCACCCCTGGGTCAAGGGATGTAGCGCCTTACATCTATGGCTGGCTTTTCGCCCGCACCCTAGAGCAATGTCAGTCGGAAGAGGGATCCCTTCACCCGGTTGGGTATATGCAGGACTAATATCGCCCTCTACGGGTAAATCATTAACGGCGGTTAAATTTCAGTTTCGGTCACGTGTCTCTCACATCTATCACCTCTGACCGTAGTCTCTATTGATGGTCCCTTCTTCCAGCTATACAAGCCCCAAGGTATGTGATTTACTGTAGTGGATCAGAATGGTATATACTATTAGCTTATTACTACATGAATAAAGTTTTGAACTATCCAAAACTTTATTGTAATTGTGATACAAACGATACACATGGCACTTCAATATCCGCATGTGCGTCGACGTCGGAGATCTCCTCCATCGCACCAACTGTGGATGGGTAATGTCGGGTTCTCTTGGTATTACGCGCTGCGATTGATCTGTATATTTCAACTAAGCTTTGGACGCTTATAATTCTATAAAGTGAACTTGGCAGACTTTGAGAGTTGTTTGGTTCATATTCAGACTTAACAGAAATACCGAGCCTCGAAACCCACATATTGATATTCTTCAATACGATATTAAAATTACACAAATAACAAATTAAAAGGATATGAATGTTGGGAAATGTGAAAATATACCATATATTCTGCATACGTAGTATATAGTCATTTGAATATATATAAATGCCCAGTAACAACATTTTTACCACTAGTAATCAAACCTAATACTATATATTTAATATATGCATAAACGTACCAAATACATAGTTGCATTTACGTACATATCAATAACTATGATTAATACATACAGGCTAATTGTATCATTGTATTTATAAAATCTATTTTCATTCAACCTATGTATATATGGATCCACATTGGGGCTCAAGACGGCAAAGTTACATTACATCTTGTAGCCTATAGCACCAGTGACTTGTTGTGAGGTAGTACGTTCAATCTTCGGCTGTCTTTGGATCAACTTTTTCTCCAGTTCCTTCGTCACTCTTAGGAACTCGTTTATTTGTAGTTGCCAAGTCCCCTAGGAGTACAAGCCCCGAAAACCCCACGCATAAATAGAAAACGTTTCTCAAACTAGACATAATGAGCTGTTTAATCACCATTTGGTCGGCGAAGGTCAACAGTTTCACAATATCGGGTTGCTTAATAACACTATCCACAGTAAGCGAGTTGTCTTGAATAATCTTCATTGCCTGTGCGCTGGAATTCAATCCACGCTTCAAGGTGGATGTGAACACCAACTGTGACAAGTCTGTGCATAAACAGCCTCCCAACGTTCTCCCAAGAGTAATGAAGGTGGTGGTGAGAATCATCGAGCCTGGTAAGTTCGGTGGGCTAGCTAACTGGCCACCAATCAAGTTTGTTTGGTAATGGATACCAGAAGATACCCCGAGTAAGACCTGTAATCCCACCTTGTCTGAAAATGTAGACTTAACTCCCAACAACGAGAACAACCCACAACCCACAGGACCTAGTATTCCTGCAAATACGGCGTATGGCTTCACGTACCTGGTATACCTAACCACAAAGCTAAACCCAAAGGAAAAGATCGTGACGACGGTGATGAAGGGTAACAAAAAAAGGCCAGAGGTCCAACTGCTTGCGTCGTGAATGGATTGGAAGTAGATTGCCGTGTACATGGTAATGGAAACATGGACCCCTAACAAGAATACTGCAACACAGAAAGATGCCACAACATGCGGGCTCACTAATAGCTCCGTAGGGATGATTGGGTTAGACGATAATTTGCAATTCCACACAAAAAAAACAACCAATGCAAGTCCACCAATGACGAAGAAGCAGATAATGGCAGCAGACCTCCAAGGAAAGACAAATCCACCCAAAGTTAATGGAAGTAAGAGGAATGCAAGGGCTATGGCCATCAACAACGTTCCCACGTAATCAATCATTTTGAGCTTCTTCCAAATAGACTGTTCCCCATTAGAGGCACCAAATTTAGGCTTTGGAGGGTTATACGAGAAGAACAAGCAAATCAAGATAACACCTCCCACGGGTAAATTGAAATAAAAGCACCACCGCCAGCTGACATTCGTCGCAAAGGAACCTCCTAGCAACGGGCCTACTGCTGCTGAAATAGCAAATGTCACAGATAGAGCCATATTCATTACGGGCCTTTTAGAGAGAGGAACCAACTCGGAAATAATGATAAACACCAGAGTTTGCGCACCCCCAGCTCCAATCCCACAGACAACTCTTCCCGCAAGTAACATTCCCATCGAGTTGGCCAAGCCAGCAACAAGCGAGCCTAAGAGAAAAATGGATAAGCTCGCCATCAACGTCCATTTACGACCAAATATCAACGAGAGCTTACCCCACACCACGCAAAACACAGTCATCGGTAAAATGTAGCCGGCAGATACCCAACTGATTTGGTCGAAGGAGTTGAATTCGGTTCCGATTTCTGTAAGGATTGTGGATACAATAGTTAAGTCAAGACTGATGAGGAACAAAGCCAAGAGGCATGCCGTGGCAGACGTCCAGAGCTGGACACCGGTTTGATATTGGTCCGACACCTTGGTTCCATCTCCTGTATCTTCGTGAATGGCGATTCTCTCTTCAGAAAGAGATGCTGCTTGCGGGTCTGTATCGGGTAACACTGCCGATTCTTTCAGGCGAGTACTATCTAGATCACCTGCATCTTTGTTAGACTCTGGCGAAGATGACTTAGCGGCCAAAGGATCAATATCTAGTTTTGACATTATGCGGAAAGTTGGAAAATTCTTGGATGAAGGTTTTCGGCAAAGTGCTATGATAACGAGATCTATTGGGGATTTTATAAAATTCAGACCGCTGTGCAATTTCTGTAGCAATGAAACAAGCTAGTATATGTTCGTATACCCCGTGGACAGGCAAATATTTCAGTTTCCAGATATCACACGGATTCCTTCGCATGCAGCATAGAACCGATATGACAAATTGAACCATTTCCAGCATCCTTTGAAGTGATTTAACAGCAAAACCATTAGACGGGGTGTGACGCATTTTTCACATGCGTGCAGGAAGGCCCTACCTTGCAGACCCGCGCAAGGCTAGACTCGCCACTGGCCGTAAAAGTGTATGGGGCCAGTGTGTGATACGGCGCACGCAACTTACTGATTACATTGGGTGGCAAATTCACTTAGTCTAAACCAGGCGCATATCCTAGAGTCGACTAAGTATAAGTTCAATATTTTTCTAAAACTACACAGAGTTATGTATTTTACAAAAGTAATCTTAGACGGATAATATCGAATATGATTATTATACATCCTAGATCTGCACAAGGTTAGACTTGCCTCTAGCCGTAGAAGTGTGTGGGGCCAGTGTGTGGTGCGGCGCACGCAACTTACTGGCTACATTGGGTGGCAAATTCGCCTAGTCTAAACCAAGCGCATAACCTAGAGTCGACTAAGTACAGGCTTAATGTTTTTCTAAAACTACACAGAGAGTTATGTATTTCACAAATGTAATTTTAGACGGATAATATCAAATATGATTACTATACATCCTAGACTCAGCCCATACCTGAGTGCAAATTATAGCGCCCTCGCTATACCCGTATTACACCATGAGCTACATTTGAAAAGCGAACGATGGTGCGGCCGATCTTATTGAAGGTACGGAATATGATTTCTGTCCAGATAGCAATAGAGAGTGAAGATACCAGAACGGACACTGAAAAAAAGTGAGAGACTTGTCGTGACGAATGATCAGACCAGATCAGGCGGATTATTTCGTAGCATTGGCCCCCACTCCCGGGATTTTGCTTCTCTTGGGTTCCAGTTTAATAACCACACGTATATAAAAGCTCTAGGTCACAGGATGCTACCATTTGTTTGGCACCAGATTTCTGGACCCTGGGAACATCTTTTACCAAAGCAGGTAACACCTCATGAGAATCTCTCATTCATGAAAGTGTGGATTTAGTTATGACAGTCAAGGGTTGCAGAGGATACACTTCTCTAAAACAAGCGTCATACATGACCCCTAGGATGAACTCAGCCGCGGCACGCCGTCTTGTATGGAATGGAAACTGCGATCAATGACCCCTCAATCCTCCGGTAACGTCCCGTATTAATGTGCTAGAATAAACCTCAAGAACTACGGAAAGTTGAGTCCTGGTGCCATACACTGGGAACTCAAGGAATACACCACTCCTGTTTACATACTTTTAGAGCTTTATGGTCATTAGAGTTATATATAGAGTACACTTTAGCAGGGGAAGAAAAGACAAATAGGTTCAGTCATAAAATAAATAAAAGCAACAGGAATACATATGGTCCCCGGAGCCTAGTCCGTTGAAAGGCGGATACCAGTAAAGGTTTAGTTTTAAAGGCACCTGAGTTACATGGCAGGGGGTATGTCATCCTCCACCGGCTGGCTTTTCTTGGAGCTCAACTGCAGTTCCAACTTTTCAAACTCCTTTATAGCAATAATCTCTTCCGGATCCAATATTTGCTCAACGTTCTGGACTTCGTCGATATAATGCATCAACATGGACTCGATACCGTTCTTCAAGGTATCTTCGGAGGAAGAACAAGTCTTACACGCACCCTGCAATTTCAAGTAGACGGTTCCGTTGTCAAAGTTGAAGCCTCTAAACTCAACGTCACCACCATCATCCTGGATGGCGGGTCTGATTCTGGTTTCGATCAATTCTTCGATCATGGCAACGATTTCCTCTTCTTCTTCGGTCTTGGCTTCCTTAATTCCAAACTTCGTAGTGTTTTCCGCAGCGGTCTGCTCGTAGTGTTTGACGTCCACGACAGGCTGCTGGAGGTGCTTGATATGGTTGATGATTTCTTCAGCGATATCGATCTTGATATCCATCCAGTTGAAAGCATCGTTCTTGTTCACGGTGATAAATTCGTCGCCGATCATGATGGACCTCACACCCTTGATGTCAAAGATCTTCAACGCCAAGGGGGAGTGGGTAGCCTGAAGGGCAGAGTTGAACTCAACTGTTTGCTTGGAAGGAGAGTTTTCAAGGAAGTGAATCTTTTTGTCATCTGGGACGAACTTTAACGCATTCTCATTGGGGGTAGGGAATGTCTTGAGCTGGAAGTTGTGCTTGGAGAGGAAACAGAGAGACAAAGAGAGTGGCTTTCTGGAGGCACTAGCTCTGATTAATGACAACATTATATATGAATAGTATTGCTAGTATTGCTCGTTTTTAGGGAAACTGAAAGAGACCGAAGTGATTGAATCGAAAGTAGAGGCGATAAAATTATTTGGTGAAGGCGATGGCAGCTGCATACAGGATCCGCTCGATAACAGTTCTCCCACAATACTTCCGCGCGGTTCCTCGAAGCTCTAGAATTGGAAAGCATCTATTATCATATCTTAATATTAGGATGCTAACCCCTTAGGCTGTTTCAAGGCTTACGAAATTAAAGTGCCATTTCGTAGGTCTGAGCATGCCAGACACATGTCAACCAAGCTGCTTACTTCTACGCTAATGCCTATTGGATACAGACTAAAGCCGCTTCGGAGAAGGATGGTGCTGAGCAAGAGAGAAAAAGAAGATACACGTGACCGGACGTTTTACACTGAGGAATGATAACATCCCCTCTATAACATCCTTGTATAACCAGGGAAATAAACCCCCAAGCTTTTATTCTTACTTTTTTGTACTACAAAGGTTGCAATCTGAGATTCTAGATGCTTTAGTGTGTGATCAATTTCCGAGAACTTGGCAGCTTAGTGGAGGAGTGACGTAAACCACAATAAACTTTATAAGGATTATACGATTGTTTTGTGGTTAATTTCAGACCAAGCCTTGCGTACCTTGAAATCTTCGCAGAAACGGCGAATTTTTAAATAAGCATAATTTTGTCGGACCTTTGAATGAAGCGAAAAAAAACTCATGTGGGCAGACATGCCTTCCAGTTCGTGTAAAGATTGTTCACAAAAAGTTTGGTCAGGCGCATATATGCTACCCGTCTTATGCGCAACATACATAGCCTTATATTTTGTCGTAGCCGGAGCGTGCGTGACACAAGGAGCTTGGCAGAGCTTCGGTTCGGGAACAAAATTTCTCCGATCCGTCCTGTGTTAATTAATTCACCGTAGAATTGAAAAAAAAAAAAAAAACGACACCAGCTCTTCGACCTGCTGGACACAGAAGGCCGAGAGAAATGTATTTTTAGAGATATTTTAGTGGCGCTACAATATTAACTTCTCTTATTCTATCGCCCACCGGGTTTAACTATTCAAGGAAAGAGCGATGAAATAATATCCGTTATAAAGTCCGTCCAAGTTTAAAAATAAATATACCAGTGGAAATGGCAAATGGAGGGCATTCCGGTGGCAAACGTAAAACGTGGAGACCTTGTATGCAGGACAATAATACACATACCCCTTTAACCACTACTAGTACTTAGAGGCTTGACGTTAAGTTCTCCTTGTATCGCCGTTTTGATTCTCGTTACCATCTAATTCAGAGCTGAAAGCGAGAAACTGTGGAAAGTGGAAACCCAGGTACACCAAGACAGGGCTGTGGGCTCTGCGCGCTTTTCCCTGTTATGCAGGTAGCTAGTCCTAGTTATATAACCTTATGCACCTTCTGCATTAGACTTTCGGCCCGGAATACCTTCTCATATTCCTTCCCGAGCGTAAAGGCGGGAGCAATGGGAGGTTGGACGACTCGAACCAGAAATTGTTCACGGATATGGAAACGATGCAAAGTTATGCGAGTCCCGACTATAAGACGCGAAACAGAACCCCGATCCATCACCACATGCCATGCGATGAAAGCCCGTGTCGGATCTTGAAATGACATAGGCTAGGGCTTCGTAGCAGGGAGAAAAGAAGCGGAGAGTAACGTCAAGTGAGATAGTACAACAATTGTACGGGCCCGGGAAGCTTTAATTTTCTCCAGCCCCGGTTACGTATTATAATATGCATGATCCAGGTGCTGGGTGCGTTACGCAGTCAATATTAGAAAGAAGGAAAATACACCATGCATGTCTCTCCGGAAATAGCCCAATATTATGATTCCGGTTCCGAATTCTAAGAAACTTATACCTAAAATCCTGTCTAAAATCGCTACTATAATGGAGGCTATATGACCGGTTTAAAAACAGCTGTTCAGGGCTTTCTATATATGAGCCTCTCTGCTTTGCTCTGGGATTTTATGCCACATTTACCCGACAGACCGAGATGCTTACTAAGTCCCTTGTCTTATACAGGATAACAATACTTAATCTCAAACACGAGTTGTACGGCTGACCCCCAAAACCTAAACGGGTAAGGCTGCGCCAGAATATTAAACCGAGCAAACTCCAGACCTCTGATGACTATACACTCACTTAAACTGGGCCTCAGCCATAGGTTTGTCAAGCCAATCCACTTGTAGAGTTAACCCCTCCCAGCTTTTAGTCATCTTTGCCGGCCATGTGTGCCATATCTAACATCGATGCATTCCTGCCATGCAGCAAGTCCCATTTCTTTTTTCTGTATGGAAGTTCACCCTGGCAGCAGAGGACTATTGTTATGTTTCTTTTTCCGCTCGTACAGATGGCCTGGTAAAATGAAAAGAAAGAACACATAACACCCGCCCAGAAAAGACCGTAATCGCCGTTGGGCTTCGGTGGCAAAGTTCTGCTTGTATAAATAAAAAGCACTTTCCTTATACTTTGCGAACGTCCTTATATCCAGTCCTTGTTACGTATTCCTTTATACCCCATTGTCTTGCTCTCTATCCTGTTTCGAGAACTACTTTTCGTTACACACACTTAGAACATGACTGAGTCCACTTACAAGGGAGACAGTTCGTCTTCTGATGCCGCCCCAACCCCTCACATTGAGGAGGGGGTTACGGCCTACCAGGGGTTCGACAACCAAGTGTCGAACCAGATCCAAGAGTTGGCCAGAACCTTCACCAATGCTTCTGCCACCCGCACGACCACCAACCGTTCCGTGGGTCCAATTACCTCCACCGCCAACTCTGACCTTATGCGCACCTTGACCAGCATGTCGGAGGTTCCGGGTGAGGTCCCGTTCTTTGAGGACGTCGACGAGCGTTTGAACCCTGACTCTCCAAACTTCAACTCTCGTCTCTGGGTCAAAAACATGCAGATGTTGGTCAACAACGACCCAGAGCATTACAAGCCAGCAACTTTGGGTATCGCTTACAAGAATTTGAGAGCGTATGGTAATGCCACCGATTCTGACTATCAGGCTACTATGTCTAACGGCCCATGGAAGGCCCTTTCTCAGGGCGCCCGCGCTCTCTTTTCCAGGGGCGAGTCTGCCAACCAGTTTGACATTTTAAAGCCGATGGATGGTTTAATCAAGCCAGGTACCGTGACGGTTGTCTTGGGGAGACCGGGTGCCGGTTGCTCCACCTTGTTGAAGACCATCAGTGCCCACACATACGGTTTCAACATTGGCAGCGAGTCTACCATCAGTTACGACGGGTTGAGCATGAAGGACATCGAGACCCACTACAAGGGTGAAGTTGTTTACTGTGCTGAAACCGAGGTGCATTTCCCTCATTTGACCGTCGGTCAGACTTTGGAATTCGCTGCCAAAATGAGAACCCCTCAGAACAGACCCGAAGGTGTCACCCGTGAGATGTATGCCAAGCACATGACTGATGTCGTCATGGCCACGTACGGTTTGTCCCATACCAAGAACTCCAAGGTTGGTAACGATTTGGTCAGAGGTGTCTCGGGTGGTGAGCGTAAGCGTGTTTCCATTTGTGAGGTTGCTCTTGCCGGTGCTTCTTTGCAGTGTTGGGATAACTCCACTAGAGGTTTGGATTCTGCTACTGCTTTGGAATTTATCAAGGCGTTGAAGACTTCTGCTACGATCCAAAAGGCTACCCCGCTCATTGCCATTTACCAGTGTTCGCAAGACGCCTACGACTTGTTCGACAACGTTATCGTGCTCTACGAAGGCTACCAGATTTACTTTGGTGACTCTAGAGCTGCTAAGGAGTACTTTGTGAACATGGGTTACGAATGCCCAATGAGACAGACCACTGCCGATTTCTTGACCTCTTTGACCAACCCGGCGGAGAGAATTGTCAGATCTGGTTTCGAGACCAAGGTCCCAAGATCTCCAAAGGAATTCTCCGACTACTGGAACAGCTCTCGCGATAGAGCCCAGTTGGTGGAGGCGATTGACAACCACTTGGCGCACGTCCACGACACCGACAAGGGTGGTGCCTTCCACGAGTCGCACGTTGCCAAGCAATCTAACCACCTCCGTCCAAAGTCTCCGTACACGGTTTCTTTCGGTATGCAGGTTAGATACCTTATGGGCAGAAACGTTCAACGTATCAAGGGTGATCCTTCGGTCACCCTTTTCATGGTATTCGGTAACACCCTCATGAGTTTGGTTTTGTCTTCCATCTTCTACAATATGCAGCCTGAGACTGGTTCCTTCTATTACCGTAATGCTGCCATGTTCTTCTCCGTCTTGTTCAATGCCTTTGCTTCCATGTTGGAGATTTTTGCTCTCTACGAATGCAGACCAGTTGTTGAGAAGCACAAGACATACGCCTTGTACCATCCTTCTGCTGATGCTCTTGCCTCCATTATCACTGAATTGCCCTCCAAGTTCCTCATTTCCGTTGCGTTTAACGTGACTTTTTACTTCATGGTCCACTTCCGCAGGTCTCCGGGTCACTTCTTCTTCTACTACTTGGTCAACTTCACCACCACCATCTGCATGTCTCACTTTTTCAGAACCGTGGGTGCTGCTACCAAGACCCATTCTCAAGCCATGACGCCATCTACCGTGTTGTTGCTTGCGTTGGTCATTTATACTGGTTTCGTGATTCCAACTCCAAAGATGCTTGGCTGGTCTCGCTGGATCAACTACTTAGACCCAGTTGCTTACGCCTTTGAAGCCTTGATTGCTAACGAGTTCAGTGGCCGTACCTTTGAGTGCTCTCAGTTCGTTCCTTCGGGTGGTGCTTACGATAATGTGGGCGCTCTCAACAGAGTCTGCAACACTGTAGGAGCTGTTGTGGGTCAGGACTTTGTCTCTGGTGATGCCTACATGAATATTTCATACCAATACTACAACAGCCACCGGTGGAGAAACTGGGGTATCGTGGTATGTTTTACTGTCTTCTTGTTGGGTACCTACATTTACTTGACTGAAATCAACCAGGGTGCTATGCAAAAGGGTGAAATTTTGTTGTTCCAACGGTCGTCTTTGAAGAAGATGAAGCACCAGAAGCGTTCTGCTGACGCTGAGGCCGGTGCGTTGGAGAAGGTTTCCCCTGAACAAGAAAAGACCGATGGTGATTCCTCGAGTGAGGATGCTGACAACAAGTTGTCTGGCTCTAGCGACACTTTCCACTGGAGAAACTTAACCTACCAGGTTAAGATTAAGTCTGAAGACAGAGTGATCTTGAACGACATCAGTGGCTGGGTTAAGCCTGGCCAGTTGACTGCCTTGATGGGTGCCTCTGGTGCTGGTAAGACCACCTTATTGAACGCTTTGTCCGATAGATTGACCTCCGGTGTTGTCACCAACGGGGTTCGTATGGTGAACGGCCACCCGTTGGATGACTTCTTCCAGAGAACCACCGGCTATGTTCAGCAACAGGATTTGCACTTGGAAACCTCTACCGTCAGAGAGGCCTTGCGCTTCTCTGCGTACTTGCGCCAACCGGCTTCTGTCTCGAGAAAGGAGAAGGATGAATACGTTGAATATTGTATCGATTTGTTGGAGATGCACAAGTATGCCGATGCCGTTGTCGGTGTTGCCGGTGAAGGGTTGAATGTTGAACAGAGAAAGAGATTGACCATTGGTGTCGAATTGGCTGCGAAGCCAAAGTTCTTGTTGTTCTTGGACGAGCCAACCTCTGGGTTGGATTCCCAGACCGCCTGGTCCATCTGCAAGTTGATGCGTAAGTTGGCCAATCACGGCCAGGCTATCTTGTGTACCATTCACCAGCCTTCGGCTATGTTGTTGAAAGAGTTTGATAGATTATTGTTCTTGCAGAAGGGTGGCCAGACCATTTACTTTGGTGACTTGGGTGAGAACTGTAACACCTTGATTGACTACTTCGAGGCGTATGGTGCTCCAACGTGTCCTCCTGAAGCTAACCCGGCCGAATGGATGTTAGAAGTTATTGGTGCTGCTCCTGGTACTAAGGCTAACCAAGACTACCACGAGGTTTGGTGTAAGTCTACCGAGTTCCAGGAAGTGCAAAGATCCTTAAACGAGATGGAACAGGAATTGGTCAAATTGCCAAAGCAGGACTCAGCTGATGCGAACCAAACATACGCTGCGAGTTTGTGGCAGCAGTACTTGAGCGTCACCCGCCGTGTTTTCGAACAATACTGGAGATCACCATCCTACCTCTACTCGAAGTTGGCTTTGGCTACCTTCTCTGCCCTCTTTAACGGTTTCTCTTTCTTTAAGGTTCATAAGACCATTGCCGGTTTGCAGAACCAGATGTTTTCGATTTTCATGATGTTTGTTTTGTTCAACACTTTGGTTCAGCAATACTTGCCACACTTTGTTGCTCAAAGAGATTTATACGAGGCCAGAGAAAGACCTTCCAAGACCTTCTCCTGGTTCGCTTTTATCACCGCCCAGATTACCGTTGAAATCCCATGGATGGCCTTGGCCGGTACTCTCTGTTTCTTCTGCTGGTACTACCCAATCGGGTTCTACCAGAACGCTGTTCCAACTGATACGGTCAACGAAAGAGGCGCTCTCATGTGGCTCCTCCTTGTGCTTTTCTTCGTTTACACCTCCACCATGGGCCAGCTTTGTATCTCGTTCATGGACCTTGCCGACAACGCTGCCAACATGGGCAACTTGTTGTTCACAATGTGTCTTAACTTCTGTGGTGTTTTAGCCACCAAGGACAAGTTACCGGGCTTCTGGATCTTCATGTACAGATTGAATCCTTTCACGTATTTGGTCCAAGCCATCTTGAGTAACGGTCTTGCCAACTCTTCTGTCACTTGTGCTAAGGATGAGTTGTTGAAGTTTGCTCCACCAAGTGGCATGGACTGTGGTACGTACATGAAGGATTACATAACTGCCAGTGGCAGCGGTTACTTGGTCGACTCTTCTGCCACTGTTCAATGTGAATTCTGTACCATGAGTTCGACCAACGTCTTCTTGGATAGTGTCAATGCGATATACTCTGAAAGAGGTAGAAACATTGGTATTTTCATTTGTTTCATTATCTTCAATATCATTGGCACCATCTTCTTCTACTGGTTGGCTAGAGTGCCAAGAGGTAACAGACAGAAGAAATAGAAAACATACTGCCTCTTTTCCAAATTTGGGAATACTTTGCCTTTAATATCTTTTTTTTTTATTTCAGTTCTTGCTGATTCTTTAATATTTTTGTTTTTCTTTTAGATATATGTAATTAAACTTTATGGATGTAACAACTGGTAGCATTGAAGATGAGAGTGATAAATGGATACTATGGGGTATATTTGGATAGGCTGTTAGCGCTATGAGTTCGTGCAAAGGAGCAGATGGGTATATACAGATAACACCTGTGTGCTCTGGTCAATCCTGTGGAAGCATAGTTCCTGGGAGATATGTAACTGCACAACTTTATGTTTACCGAAGCACTTTCCACCTCAAGGCCGACTGATCTTGTTTGGACAGTATCGGTTACGGCGGTGCACTTATAATTTATTATGGTCAATTAGTGACCATAGATCATACACCCCAAGCCCCTCTGAAGCCAGTATCAATATTTCTCTGGTCTACCATACTCCTCGCATGAGCCGTCTCTACAAGTCCTCCTCCGTGCAGGATATGGAACCGTCTCGAACAACCAGTGGGACGCCCCTCATCGCGAAAAATACTATATAGCAGATGCGTGGACCATGGATCAATTCGTCCCATTACTAGCTCTATTCCTCTTTCGTCAAACCACAATGTCTATCTCTATCAAAGACTCCGCGCTCTCTATCATCCACTTCTTAAAGTCTGACCAGGCCAAGAAGGAGGTTGATGCCGACCTTGTTGACTCTCTTGACGTTGCCATCGACTGTATTGCCGACGCTTTCGGCGTCAATAGAGACGACTCTTCTAAGGTTGTTGCTGCCAAGCTTAACGGCAAGAGCTTGAACGAGTTATTATCCGCCGCTGCTGCCTCTGCCCCGGCCCCTGCCGCTGATTCCGATAATGCTGCTAAGGCTATTGACTTGAAGTTGGAGGGTAACAAGGCCATGGCTGCCCGCGACTTCCCAGGCGCCGTCGCCAAGTATACCGAAGCCATTGCTATCAGCCCAGAAAATGCCATCTTATACTCCAACCGTGCTGCTGCCCATTCATCCAACCAGGACCATCAGGCTGCCGTTGAGGATGCCGAAAAAGCCCTCAAGTTAGACCCAGCCTACTCTAAGGCCTACTCCAGATTGGGGTTGGCAAAGTTCGCTTTGGGCGATCCTAAGGCCGCCATGGAGGCCTACAAGAAGGGCCTTGAAGTAGAGGGTGATGCGCCTTCCGCTGCCATGCAGAGAGGCTACGAAACCGCCTTAAACAGAGCCAAGTCCGACTTGGAGAGCCAGTTATCCACTGCCAAAACTCCTGCCGAAGCCACTGCCGAAGCCACTGCCACTGATGGTACCCCAGCCGGCTTTCCAGACTTGTCTGCCATGTTTGGCGGTGCCGGCGGCATGCCAGACTTGAGCAGCATGATGTCCAACCCGGCCGTCGCGGCTGCTGCCCAAAATTTGATGTCCAACCCCGGCGCCTTGCAGGGGTTGATGTCCAACCCAGCCATCAGACAGATGGCCGAAAGCATGGGCAACGGTAACGGTCCAGACATGGCCGAGTTGATGAACAACCCAATGCTTAGAAACTTGGCGTCTCAATTCATGGGTGGCAGCAACGGCGGCAACAGTGACGGCAACTAAGCCGTTTACCGTATTGTCCAAACATAACTTATACTGTAAACTTGTAATGTATAATGGCTCAAACTTGTAATGTAAGTCGTGTCCAGGTTCGTAATGTACACCTTTCCGCTAGGACCCCCCGTAAAGAGTTATAGGCCCAATCGCGACGAGCGGCGTATACGATATTCCTTGTACAAACACGTGAAGCATTGGTAACTCCACGCCGGATGCCATGTATACATCAAATAGTTTAAGGTAAATGCTAGTTTATTACACTCTATATAAGCCCCAACTTCTCAATCGATTCAGCCTCTCAACTTCTCCAAACTCTCTCGTAGCCCCCCCAAGCGGCATTTCTGTACCCGAACCGATTCCTGAGCAAACTGGGTCATGGCAAACCGCATAACACCTTCCCTCATGGCCTTCAAGTTCCTTAATTCGGTTCCAAAACTTGCCTGATCAAACGCAATCCGTTTATTCAAAGCCATGATAGTGGTCGTCAAGGTGCTGCGCGTCACCAACAACCGTTTGTACTTGTCATGTTTCGATTCAATCTTGACAAAGAACAGTAGCGCCGAGGCAGTCGAGGCCACTTTGCTCAAGTGCGTTTCTACTTGCACGGAGGTGGGGGTGTCTGACAGCGGTGCGGTCTCGTCAAAACCATGTGCCGTTTCCTGTGGCATTAATGAACCCGGCATGAGGGCGCTCTCGCTTGACAAGGTGGTGAAAACCGTAGCGTTATCGTCGGCATCTTCCTCCTCCTCCTCCCTCGGGCTCACTGAAAGGGCTATCTCTGGCTTCATAAGTCCTTCCAATCTAAGCAATTCTTTGTTGTTTGCGGTGATCAACCGGTGAACGGCCCACCACTCGTTGATGCGCTTGAGCGACACGTGCATTTTTCCAGCGAGTTCCTCCACCAGTTGCTTGAAAAGCAACATGTACTCCTTCAATTGGCACTGCGGGGAGCAAAGGTCACGTTTGTTGACACCGTCCAAGGTATCTTGTAATTGCGTGAGTACAAATGGCACTCCCACCAAACTTTCGGGTATAAGTTCGGACTCAGACGCAAGCAAGTCCCGGTGCTTCAAAAAGCTAAAGGTGGCCACGCGGTAAAGTCGTTCAAAAAACTTGGCCTGCTTCGATAGCTCAAGGCATGAACAGGTAAGGAATACCTCCACCGCGTTGATTTCCTGCACCAGAAACACCCTGTCCTTGTAAATGTCAATCCCGTTGGCCACCTTCTCATCAATACGAGCCTCGAGAGACTCTCGCATATCTGGAAAGTCCGGTAAGATAACAAACTCCCATAGAAGTTCGTGCTCCATGAGCAACTCGTTAAAGCTGATAAAGACAAACCACTTGTTCAACTGGTCGATGAGACGATCCACACGGATCTTTTTAAACAGCAATGGCATGACATTGCCATTCGCCGAAGGCCCCCCACCTTTCACCGGAAAGTTCTGTAGCACCTCGTCTGGCGACATAACAAGCCCACATACAAACTCACGACGGAACAAGTCCATAAGTAACCGGAAGGTAGACTCTTGGTTGTACTTGCTATACCACATGGTAGTGTGGGCTTTCTCGTGAATGGCACCCTTGGTCAATAACTTCCACTCGTTGTTGGTTGTGTCATACCGCCCATTGAGGACGCCAATTTGACGAGAGTGAACTTTTGGGACATTGGTTTCAAACCACCGAGCAGTGATGGGCATTTCGATCTCTGGAGTTTTGACAATATAGTCAAAGATGTTCCAATGGTCTCGGTTACTCTCTTTGATCGATATCCTGTCATCCTTCAACAACGTCCCGATATTAGCCGCACGGTTGTACTTGGCATAAATCATGAGCGGGGTCAATGACTTGTGGTTTTTCTGGTTCAAATCGATCCCCAACGCATTGCTCTCTCGGAGAATCCGGAGAATTCCAGAAAGGTCGTCCTGGACAATGTGGACTAAGGTGTTGCCTCGATCGTCTACATGCTTCGAATAGTCGAACACCTTTCCCTGTGAACTGTACCAGTGCAAGCAGCTGTGCAAGGCGCTTTCAATCATCCTCAGGTAGTGATGGTGGTCGTAGCTCCGGAAAATGGCCACAAGTGCGGTAGAACCGTTGATATCCTTGTCCTCCCAGTCGAGCAAGTCGCCAATCTCCGGGAAAGATTCCAATAACTGGTAGTCATGGAACAAGTAGTGACCCACATGGCGGTTGTACTGGTCGTGTCGGTTGAAATAGAGCGATAGTTCCGCTGACGTTAAGTCGGATGCAAAAAGGGTTTGCACCATCAAGTCCACGTTCTCTGTGCACTCCGATCTAAGAGCAGCCACCACTAATGTAGTGCCCTCATGATTTTCATCGGCCAAAAGGTCTTCCAACATGAACAAGGTCTCAGTGTGGTCAAAAAACGCCCGAAAAAAACCCGCGTTGGCCTGAACTGCCTTCATCAAGCACGAATCTCCCAGCTCAACGTCCCTGCTCCACAAGGCGTGCTCCGAAAATGGCACGGCAGATACTGCAGGGATTTCCCTCTCCATGTACACAGCCAATGCTTGCTGGTCCTGTGACTCAATGAGATTCCAAAGTTCACGATTGCGGGCTGAGCACTGTTGGAGCAGTAGTAAGTGTTCTGAATCTGTCAGTAAATGGTACACTACCGCTTCCACCGTGGACAACACATAGCTGAACATTCCGGCGCTATTTAAGTCGTCGGGGAAGCCAGAAAAGGAGTATACTGCGGTGTTTGGCGCTGCTTTGTACGAAAATTGGCGCAAGTATGTGATATGGACAGGCAAATGAGGGACACGTGAGTGCACAACCACCAAATGAAGAATAGAGACTAATGTGTCTGCATCGATAACCAACTTACGGTCCTTAACTCCCAGAGCAGGGATGGTGGTCAAGATATGAAACGTCTTGAGAAGTACCTTTCGTTTCAAATCGCTGCTGTTTGCCCATGAAAGTCCTCTAAACGTTTCAATGGCTAGCCTCACGTGTTTCGAAATGGAGTTAATCTCTGTGGTGGTAAAACCCGAAGGGAGCCCTACCTGGTTCAAGGTGAGGGATGCAAGGGATTCGTAGATTTCTGGCAGACAAAGCCCGTCGGTCTGGGAGCCGTCCAGCTCTACTTGTGCTTTACCGTCAATCCAGAGAAGAGCGGCCCAGATGCGATCATACATGTTGGTCTCGACGTAGTCGTGGATAACAGCGTTGAAGTCAACGTTGGAGGGGTCGGGAAACTCGCGCACAACCTCCCGAAGAAGCGATACTGGTACCTTTTGGTTGAAGATGTAGCACGCTTGGTTGTATGTAGTTAGGAACTTTTTCTCGAGCTGAGCCACGCACATCGCTTCTGTATCCTCTGGCATCGGAGGCTTTAAGGTGAACTTTTCAAAGAGACTAGTGTACTCCTTTCCAACAAATTTGGTGATCAAGGGGTAGCGCCGAAGAATCGTCTCAAACGACTCAATGCTTATATCGGTAGACTTGCGGAGCGAAGAGGTGGGGCTTTTGACAGTCACCGTACTCTCAGATATGGTTTGCTTGACGTAGACCCGCTTCAGATTCACAGGGATGCCGTCAAGTGGCTCGGAAATGTGCATCACCTGGAACAAAGCACCCATCGGGAAGTAACCAGCAAAGTTCGGGAACAAGTCCACGTGAGTGACCAACACTGGGTCTTCGAGGGAGCTGGGCCTCGAGGCGTCCACCCTAAACCCGCTGAGCTTGAAGATACGGTCCCCCTTGACGAGGATGGTTTTTCCATTAAGCGTGGTGTAGGACAAGGGAGAGGTTGCAGATGTAAACCTCCCTGGCGTGGGATCATTAGCAACAGGAGACGGTCTGGCGATGTGGGAAGAGATGAAATCCTCATTGTAGCTCAACTCATGGTACGGCTTCCCCGAAATCGAATCTCGAGAGTGAATGAGGGTTTCTGTCGGGGGAACTAAAACGATGCATTGAGCGTGTAGCTCGCTTAGACTGGCAACAATGGCTTTGAATTTGGTGGAGTGGTGTCTGGGCGGGTTGTTGAAGATATTGTTGAGGAGCGGGTTGCGAAGCAACGGCAAATGAGTGAGGGTCGATAGCCGGGGACTGGCAGCTTTAGTGTGTGAAACCTTATCAAACTTGACAGGTGACAGCATGGAGCACAACAGTAACACCTCTTGGTTCCGATCTGAATGCAGTGTCTCGTATGGGCTCGACTTAGATAAGAACCATCTCTGAAGGCGCCGTTAACTTGTGATCTCACGTGATGTGTCATGTGAGACGTGTAAATACCAATTTGGTATCCACACATAATCCTCCCCCCACACCTCGTCATCACATGCGCTGCCGCATTGGGCTGCAGCGTAGCACCAGACTTGGTTGTACCCGCAGGCTCGACGCGCATGTGACGCCAGCCAGTATCATTAAGGTTTGCGATCCTCCAGTTTCAGATGTGTGTAACAGAGACCAAAACCGCCTTAGTAAACCCAACATTTCCCTGGTCACACACCCTGACTCTCGTGTGGCACACTTGTTATCAGCAGCCACCAGCATTTATATATAGAATTCGTGATGTACATGTAAAATACCGGTGGTACACATGGGAAAACCATTTGAACTACCGGCTATATAAGGTGATATACACGTGAAATGCTAGTAATACCGAACTGGTTAGTGTAGTGTATTTACGCATTAGGCCAATTTGGCATCCGGTTTTGGTGTGGGCAAGAGGGATGTAATACATCATCAACGCATCTAAAACGCCGTTTCCCCTGAGGGGAAAAACTCCGCTATTGATCACAAGCCTCGCTAAGGAGTGAATGACTATGGAAAGGACTGTCATACACTTTGGAAGCGAAATTAGGCTTCGTCGCACTATTGTTGGAGAGACTCGTGCACATACCACCCAATCTGTTGCATGCAGCTCGTTAGACTCCAACCATTTTTCTATTTAGCTTTTCTTTTTCGTTAACTTTTCACATGTCAGCGAACGCTAGAGCAATAGGCAAATCTCACTCCACCACATTTCGTGACTCTTTTGTCGTCGAGTCTTACACCCTTCTATTTTCAAAGTTTCTACTCCTTTTACAACTGATTCATCTCCTACAAGTCATAATTACTCTGTTAGTACCAAGATAGTGACTCAACACTCTTACTTGGAATACTCCTCAAAAGACTTCTCGAAAGACTTCTCGAAAGACCCACCCTTCCATAAGGCCACCTAAACACAGACCACCATGGACAGCGCTCTGAAATTGTCCATCCATTCACTTGTGTCCTCAGATGCCCAGTCCACGGGGGCCTTACGGGAAAATCCGGATTCGGGCTTTACGCCCGCCCAAGAGCTCTCTCAGAGTCACCCCACACGCGACACCGAGGAACTTGAAGCGGTTGAGGCGTTGAAGGCCCTCAAGTCTTCCTCAAACTCTCCTAAGCCCGTGTTCAACACCGCAACCGGTGCCTACGACGCCCAGCACTCGCTGTCGTCGCCATCATCCATTCTCACTAAAATGGCCCACAACCCAATCATTTCCCATGCTGTGCGGGCGTACGAGAGTTCCAAGTCGTACTCTCCTCGCTTCAAGTATGGGGCTGAGATGGTGGAAAGAAACGCCTTTTTACCGGTCGTTAGACGCCTCGATGGCTCTAGCGCACTCAAGAGACAAAGACGGTTAGATGGCGGGGCCGAGACCTCTGCTGTCCCGGAGGAAGACCACGAGACACGTCACAAAGCCTTACCGGGTATTACCGATGCCTTGAGACTCCCTCCAAGCATCACGGTAGCCGGGTTGAACATGTCTATTGAGTCGCGCCGTAAGATTCGCTTCGTGCTCCACGTGTTGAAGTTGGCAAACCAGCAGATATCGAACAAAGTCAACGACTTGCAATCCAGCTTCCGTGAAGAAGATGCCGGAGAACCCATCCTAGTGGATAAAGAAGCCTCTGAAAACGTCTCGTCCTCTGCTTCCACGTTAAACGACACTGCGCATGTAGACGAGAGCTCGGATGAAGAGGAAGCCAACCCTGTCCACAGGCAACGCGACTCTCTGTTCGACGACCCTGAATCCTTGACGCCGCAAATTTCCCACCCCCACCCCCAAGGCTACTCCACACCCGCGGGAAACTTGCGCGCTGGCAGCTTGTCGCCAACCGTCTCCCATACCTCTTTTGTCTCCGCAGTTGGAAGCACCATCAACACGCCGTTGCAGCAGTACACCCAGCAGACGCAAAAGGAGATTGTCAACACTGTCAAGAAGATCATCAACGTGGTATCGTCCTTCACCAGCAACGGTGCCGGCGCGGCCATCCCAGGCCCGGAAAGAGCCCAAATCAGGGAGAGCATCATTGGCTTGCCGGTGAGATGGTCCTCCTCCCTCACCCGGACTCGCAGCCGCTCCGGCTCGGTGAACGGGGAGGATGACGACCGCAGCTCCTCGTTTGTGGGCACTTCGTTCGACCACATGCCTGCCGAAGGGGTCAACGAAAAGAGAGACAAGGTTATTGTGTTGGCGCAGGAGTCATTGGAAATGATTCAGAACATTACCAAAATCTTTGACGAGACGTTGTCCAGAGCGGAGGACTACGTCAAGCAGAAACAGTACGACTCTGTCTACAAGAAGCGTGCGTTGATAGAGGAAGAGCGCGAGAAACAGAGTGAAGGCAAGAAAGAGACGGATGATGCTGACAGCGAGGAAAGTGACTTGGAAATGGTCAGAGCTTGCTAGGCAATTTTTCTGTTTTTGTTATGATTGTTTCCGACTGGTTTGCCTGGTTCTGACGCTATACCCATTCTTATCCGAGCTGTTATTTTGTTTGACTGTTTTGCTTGCTTTATTATTCCGTCGTCGCCGTGGGATTGGTGTAGTGTATGTTCTATTTGAAGGTGTGGACTTCAATACTATCTATGTCGTGAAATTAATTATTGTGTTATGAATGTTGTAAAGGTTTTTAGAAAGCCTTTATGGGTCGGAGTACTGGCGAAATAGCTATTAATACTGATTCAAATCGTCTTGGGCGAATTTCAGTGCTGGTATAAAGGGGTTTCACAAAGATCCGAGGCCGACACTCTATCTTTCCAATCTGTTGAAATAATCTCTTGAGATTCGTCCCAGGCTGTTGTAACCTACAGTATGGCAAGACTTTCAGGTCCCCAATAGCCGTTTTGGAAGAAGACTCTTAAGCGCAAGAGACTTAGGTACTATATCCTCCATTAGGCTCAGAGATACCAATTCATAACGATTGGTGGGTATATATCTCATGATAGATCCATGCGCCACTCAATCCTCTTGGCCTTAGATATTTTTCATTATTGATCTACGCCTGGATCTACCTTCCTTGTAAACGTCTAAACCCCGACGCAAGTTTGACTCTGAAAAACGTCTGACAAAATATGGCATCTACGAAATAATGAAATTCATGCAAAAAAAAAACATACCCGTTAAACAAATACTGAAAAGATGACAAAAAACGATATAAAGAAAAGTGGGAGAAAAAAAACTATGCAAAGGATGGGCTACACAATTACCAAGGATGATTTTTCCTGACTCAACCCCAGATTGCTGCTGTCGTTTCGTCTCCTCTGAAAGACCTTGTTGGGCAATTCGCTCAACGGAGGAACCACTCCAGAAGAGATGGTGCTAGGCAACGAAGATGATGAGCTCTTTCCGAGCTCGGTTTCCACGCCTCTGTACGGCTCCTGCGCAAACGGATGTGGCACGCGATCGCGCTTTGACTGCCACGACGAGTCGTCGGCGTTGTAGAAGCTCTGGCCTCTTGGCGACAGAGGTGGTGACTGGCGCTGGTAGACCTCACCTCTAGTGGATGGCGATGACCCGGAATAGAAACCGTTACCCATGGCAATTGTCGCTCCAGGGCGAGTCTTGCCCTGCTGTTTGTCGATGATGAGCTCATCCACCTGGCGGACAAAGTCATCCGCCACTGGCTGGCTCAAACCGTACCTACCGGAAATCTTGCTGTGACGCTTACTCTTTGGTATTCCTCCAACAATCGACGAAGACGATCTGCTGGCATGAACGTTATCCATCTCATCAGACGAGTAGATTTCCGAGAGGTGTCCGCAGCCGTGAAACCCCTCAGGGCTGTTGATCATCGCGAGAAGCGTGGCCTTGAAGGCGTTGCGCCAGTACATGATCTCACCCGCATTGGAGGAAAACAAGCCTCCTAGACCGGAGTTGATAACCTGTTCCGCATCCCTGAACGAGAGGTACTGACTCTTGGGCAAGTGCGGCATGGCAAACAACAACGAATCCGGCTCCTTTTTAGAGGACAACAACTGGTCTGGCTTCCCATACAACTTGAAGCTGCTGATGAGGGGCAAATACGTCCTGATCATGGTTTCGACGTTCTTGACTGAACCGTGGCGCTTGGGCATGATGTAGAGTGACTGAAACGTCTGGTACTTATGCTTGGCCTCCTTCTTCTTGCCGTTAAGCGCGGGAGAAGACGAACCGTCCGAGGAAACAGAGACAGCCGAAGACGTGGAGACGGTCCTGGAGTGCGCAAAGTGGAAAGCCGGAGGCTGGACGTCAGAGGATCTCCGCACGGAGAGCGATCTGCGTTTGCGGGAATCGTCGCTCGAGTGCGCAAAGAGGTCGAGGTACTTTTCGTTCACCTTGATCCCCCCGTGGAGCTTCAACATTCCATTTTCATCCACCACTTTGTGCGTTTGTGGGTAAACGTTAAAGATGGCGAAAGCATTCTCTACGTGCGCAACCAAGTTCTTCTTGGAGATCTTGTCACTGGCATAGAGCTCCACCCGTCCGCTTTTCTTCTTATTAGGCGAGTCGCTGATGACCATGTAGCACTTCACCCACTTGGACAGAAGGTGGGGCAACCGGATGTCCACCCAGTCCCGCGCGCCGTGCTTGCTGTTCAATAAGTACGAGATATCGGAGAGGCCGAGCCCCTTCCAGGCAACCACCGTTGCGGTGAAGGCCTCGTTCAATGAAATGTACTCGAACTGCGAGAGCTTGAATGCCGCAAGCCAGCTCTCGAATCTCTTGGCCGTGGAAAATTTCATGCTGTACGACGCAAACAGGTCGGTCGATACCACTATCTTCAACTCATTTGGGATCGCCTGAACATGCGCATCGATAATGTTGATGTAGACCGAGTCGTCGGAGAGATTCTGGCTCAGCGGCCAGATGGTCAATTCGTTTCCGCACAACTGCCCCCTCACGTCCGTCCAGGAGGCAGCGTTAAAGCTGCCGGCTGGATTAGGAGAGCTAAACTTGCCGACCGGAATCTGAAACTTTCCCTCTCTGTAAACACGGATCTGCTGGGCGTTCATCAAGGTGACGATGGGAATCAACTGCTCCGGTACGTCAGACGGAAGCTCCCAGGTGCCCATGTCGTCATCGTCTGGAGACGCGAATACCAATGATTGACGAATAACCGGAGAGGGGAGACGCGACTCGCGACGACTGCGGGGCACAGACAACTGCGGGGTGGGCGATTGGGAAACAAGCGTTTCATAAGGAGACTCAAAGGGATCGTCATTTCTGTTGGTGGATTCTCTTAAAGGCGAGCTGAGCTGGGGCTTGTAGGTATCGGCTGACGGTGGCGGCGGGGTACCCGACCGTGACCGGCTGAAAAATTTGGAAAAAGCCATAGGGGAAGGTGGTTGATTCGGTTAGACGACGCTGGCGGTGAGAAAAGGCGACTAAGGATGGGTTGCTAAGTTAGCTGACTAAGCGGTGGAATCAAGAATATATATATATTTAGCAAGAGACCTCAATATAAAGCAAATTGCGTCCGTAGGATTGGGAAAAAGTATAATTTGCTGAGAAGGTGCAATTTGCTGAAGATGCGGTTTGCTAGGGGCTCAACTGGCAAACTCTGTTTCGGAAATATCTTGGAACCAAGAACGTCCAGACTTAAGATTTGCTGAGCAATATGAGAGCACTTGGATAGCGTTAGTTAAACGAAGAACACGGTAGAGCTGCTAAAGAAGGTATATTCCTATTTAGCACAAATCTGGACTCTGTTTTCACAGAAAGAAGCCCTATATATAGAAGTCGTACACAGGAGATACGGTACTCTAGTGAGTGTCACCGTGGCTACTGGGATGGTCCGGAGCTTTGGAAGTGAAAATATGTGATACGGGGAAAAAAGAAACGTGAAAGTTCCCGTGCATGGCGTTACGCATGCAGCAACAAATTACAATCTTCTTTAGAACGGGAGAACGCTCGTTCACCGGCGTTGCTGCACAAGACTTGTTTGGTGATTGCTGATTTACGCGCCACGGCCACCCATCGCTTATTCCTCAATTAGCGATGACATCATCGCAGGACTAGCCTGGCACCCCAAGATGTACCAGGACAATGGTGCATTTGTGTTTCTAAACTTTGATTCGTGGGACCAGGAGTTTTCATGATTGTTTATTTATCTTTGGCGGATGTATCTCACTGCCATATTTTTAGAAGTTAGTGCGTATTTCCTGATTTTCGCAGCGCCTGAAGCTAGATGTCTAGGCGCATTTCAATTAGCATTAGCTATAACATGTTAGCTGACGAACGATTGGCATAGTCTCTAGAAGGATGGCACGTAACGAGAGGGGCTGATAATAATAACTAGAGCATCAAGGCTGCATCAGATATCTGCTAGAGTGTGGCTGTCTAGTCCACATTTAGCAGCGTTACACTCTTACTCAACTCTGCGAGTATTATCCCTTCATTCGAAAGAAGGCGCAGCAAGTATTCTTTAGTATGCCGGATCTGAAATGACGAGACGAACGTTACAATGTCCCATGGTAACGGCTGCATCGAAAAAACGTAGAGCTCAGAGTTTGGATGCCGCACTACAAATCAAGTGGAATTAGCGCGACGCGTTCAGGTAAATATCCCATGCACATACCTAGCCAGGGGCTTATTTACTCATAGGAAGCCCGATAATCTGATAAAAAGACAAGGTTTGGCCTATATCGCTAATTTACATTAGGCTCATTTCCCTTATAATCACGTAAACGGAAAGGAAACAGGTCAATGGACCGGTCTCGCATTGTCTTTATCGCTTAGAAGTACCCCTCACTTTATAATAGCCTTGAAACTCGATTCCGGTTTGCTGCAAAACCTTAAATTTAAGCTAAGTTAGAACTCTATCGTCATGCAAAAACTAGACCCTTAACCAACGCTTGAAACCCCATCCTAGGACCTGGGCCTTGCGGGACGGTTTGTATGCCAGTGCTGTGTATCAAGGTTATTTAGGCGTGGCATACCAGGGGCGATGGATGCACATCTCCATATTGATAAACCGCTGGTAACCCGCATTCTATACCCCTAAAGTCAAACGCCGAACCAGATCTCTCTCCCGTAAATAAGCCCGTGGTTTTATAACTAGTATATTACTGGTCAGTTAGCTGGAATATGCATCCAGTTGATTTAACATATAACATTGCTAACGCCGTTCCCGTCCAATCTATTTTAGACCCCTCCCCTTTTTGTGCAACTTCACCTTCTATCCTTCAACCTTTGGACTGCCTCCAATGCCTTTACTAGTTGCTGCTCAGCGGTATCCACATCTTCGTAGTTTAACGCTGATATGGCGTACCTCGCCCATTTTTGTGCCTCTTCGATCAACTTGCCGTCTTGGATAATCGTGGTGGGGTCAACAGGAACCGGGGGCTCCCGTGACTCTTCTAGGTGTGGAGAGTGTCTCTGAACTGCTGGGAGCGTAGCTGTACCCTCCTCCTCGTCACTTGAGATACCATATTGGGAATGGTTGTTCGGTGTAGGATTGTGGGATGGTATGGCCGGGAAAATAGCCCCCATTCCACCGATAGATTCATCCTCCGAGCTATCGCTATCTGGTTCCTGAATTGCAAGGTTAATCATGCGCTGGATCTCGGAATCACTGAATTCAGTCCCGTCGGCTTGTAGTCCTTGTTCCCCAGAAGGTGCTGAGATCTCAAAACTTTCGTTTGGGTCTGTTCCTATCTTTATGCTTTTCCATATTCTCAGAGCGTGAACCATGCAATACTTGATTCTTTTATCAATTTCTGCCCGAGTCAAGGAGTCCTCGGGATTCGAGTGTTGAAGCAAATCGTCATATTTGAATGTCAAAGCGGTTAGCTCCTCGAGGCTCTTCACCTTAAGGTTGTTGGCATCGGATAGCTCCTGGTTAATCGTTTGCTCAAGCGCATTTGACTCTTCAATTAACGTGGTGATCGTGCCTGGAGACTTTAAATCAGATAGTGTGGACAATATCGCATCGTCGTCGACAATAGATGCCTCAACTAGGAATTGCTTTTTCAAACGATCAAACGAGAGATCATCTGTATTCTTAGAATCGTTCTCTGATATGGCATCCTCCGAACCATAATTTTCGGCTTCCTCGCTAGATGCCACATTTGAGACTGGGGTATTCCCAGTTGATCCGCCAGTCTCTTCTTCCATGGTAGTTTGTCTTAAATCAGCCTCTTCGGTGGGCTCTCCATTCAAACCTTGGTCCATGTCGGGATTCTTGGTGATAATTGGTTGAATTTCATTCAATTCTGGGCTTTCCTTAAGACCATTAATCGACCCAAGAGTATCAATATTACTGTCAATCTCATCACTGAGTTTAGCGACATCTTTATTGAACAATTCCAAGGCTGGACCGGGACTTTCACCTATTACTTTCATCTCAACCATTTCAACCTCATTGTCACATTCTTCCTTGTCTTTCGGCAACGGGGGCACATCGTCTACATCTGGGTAGAATCCGCTAAGAACTCTATACACCAGAGCGGTCTCGAGTAAACGCTCAAGGGTTATATGGGTAGTCTCACCTTGAATCATATCCTTAACACTCTTGGTAAGCAACTCATGAGTAAAATCTGCAAGATACTTCCGTGAAGGGGAGCCTGTATCAGAGCCTACTTCCTCCGAGATGTCCCGATTTTCATACTCTTTATCATCGTTTACCAACAAGTTGTATCTCACGTTCTTCGCCAACACTTTCCGCTTAAACGATTCCAAGTACGATATGAGATCAGATGTAACGACTTCGGCTTCCCTTGACTGGGTTTCTGAGAGGGTGCCGGATCGGGATTCCGGGCCAATGATCTCAAGGATAATTTGGATAGTGTACATTCCACAAAAGTATGAAACGGTTGGATTGGAACTCTGTATGCTAAGACATGCTGATAAGTACAGCTGGGCTGGCTTGAGATACAGCGGGAGAATGGTAACCGGAGCAGGTGAGCTGCTCAGGGAGCCTGAAAATCTCTTTAAAAAGTCCATTAGTTGAGTTGGTGGAGGAACTGATATAGGGAAGATGGCTTTCTGATGAATAATATGCTAGAGGTAGTTAGAACTGCTTCTATCGTAGCGTTCTCATGGACTTGAAATATCTTCCCCGTATCCTAGACGATGCTGGTGTGGCGCATCCCCCGATATTTCTATTTTTCCTCAGTCCCGACTACGGCTCTAGCTATCAGTGCAACAGTAACGAGTGGTCGTAGCCGGTACCTCTAGGCGAAAATGGACCAGTTAGCAAGATTGATTAAGAAATTGAGGGTATCTTTTGCCAATTCGTTAACTTGATACAGGGAATCCATAGCCATTGTTTGGGTAAGTTCAGCGAACATACAACTGTAATGAATATCAACGTTAAGCCAGAATCACGGGGTCTTACAGAAAAATAACATGATATTAATTAGCATTAATCTAAAATTACAGAAGGAAAGAAACCGAAAACAAAAAAGGGGAGGGAGCATAAAAGTGATGTCACAACCCAAAGAGAAATGAAACATAGGGGAGAAGAAGAAATATGAATCCTGAACGCTAGCCAGAAAGTTATTCACCTTGTGAAAACTCTCATTTTTTGATTGTTTAAAAATCTTCGTCAAAGGTGAAGTTGTCCTTGGTATGGGAGTCGTTACCGCCCATGACACCGGCCTTTTGGTAGTCGGAGACCCTCTTCTCGAAGAAGTTAGTCTTACCGGCCAAGGAAATGTTTTCCATAAAGTCAAATGGGTTGGTGGAGTTGTAAACCTTCTTGTTACCCAAAGAGACCAATAATCTATCGGCAACAAATTCAACGTACTGGCACATCAAATCCTTGTTCATACCCAACAAAGAGACAGGTAAGGCGTCGGTGAAAAACTCCTTTTCAATGGCGACAGCTTCGGTGATGATCCTCTCAACGATGGTTGGGTTTGGCTTGTGGTTCAAGTGGGCAAACAACAAACAGGCAAAATCGGTGTGTAAACCCTCGTCACGACAAATTAACTCGTTGGAGAAAGTCAAACCTGGCATTAAGCCTCTCTTCTTCAACCAGAAGATGGAGGCAAAAGAACCCGAGAAGAAAATACCCTCGACGGCAGCAAAGGCAACCAATCTTTCACCGAACAAAGCATCCTCGTCACACATCCATCTAAGGGCCCAGTCGGCCTTCTTCTTGATACATGGAATGTTTTCAATGGCATTGAATAAAAAGTCAGCCTCCTTTGGATCCTTAACATAGGTGTCGATCAACAAGGAGTACGTTTCAGAGTGGATGTTTTCCATCATGATCTGGAAACCGTAGAAACACTTGGCTTCAGGGATCTGGACCTCGGCAGAGAAGTGCTCGACCAAGTTTTCGTTGACAATACCGTCGGAGGCAGCAAAGAACGCCAAGATACGGGAGATGAAGTATTTTTCGTTGTCGTTCAATCTGTTGTTCCAGTCGTGGGTGTCCTTCCCCAAATCGATCTCCTCGGCGGTCCAGAAGGAGGCTTCGGCCTTCTTGTACATCTGCCAGATTTCGTGGTACTTAATTGGGAACAAGACGAAACGACGCTTGTTTTCAACTAACAATGGTTCTTCCTTCTGCAACCCCTTCAATTGGTCACGGTGGGTTTTATGGGTGTTCAAAAAATCTTGGTGTTCAGCCTCGACCTTGGAAAGGGCAGCGGAGATCCCGGCAACCTCGCCGACCTTTCTGGCACCGGCAGCCGTGATTTCAGCAATCTCAGATTCGGTTGGCTGTTCGTCAGCGAGCAAAGAAGACAAGTTCTTCTTGGCACCGAGGTCTAAGCTCTCAATGTTCTTTGCAGCAATCTTGGATGGGGTTTCTTTAACAGACATGGTTCTTGTATAGTATGATGGTAGTGGTCGAAAGAAGAAAAAAGTGGCACACGTAAATGGCACGGGATATGGGGATACTTATATAGCTGAAAGTTGGCATGTCTCACTGCGAAAACGCTTAGGGCAAAAAAAAGGAAAACCTGTACACGCGTTTTTCGTGACTATAGACGCGTTCACGTGCGCCACCAAGACATGCGCCAGGGCTCATGTGCGATGGGGGTTCCTCCAGGCACAAACACCCTGTTGCGGGACCACGCGGCTGCTAAAGTTCCTAGACATCACACTCGATTACTCACGGGCTACAGGGCACTTTATATGTACCAATTACGTCGAGTGGCTATCCATGAGAGTGTGCCTAATCGGTGTATCTTATCGATGGATCATTTCGTTGATCAGTCTAATCCTTGAGGTAAACAAACGTTTAGTCCCGTCCGACGCGCGTCACGAAAATCCAGTGTTTACAAATTTCCTAACTAAGTGCAATGCGTTTCCTTTGAAACAGCACGCGTCAGGTTGTACGGCACAATCTGAGGCCGCGTCGGCCTCAGAGCAGGATCTGATTATTTGTCGTACAGAAGCCTCGATTGCTGGTTTTGCAATGCCCTTTAGTACTCGGAGATACCTCCTCTGGAAGTATCGGAAATTGCCTTCTCACTAAGCAACCGGAGCACAAGGTTGGCATCATTGCATATGGTATTGGTGCTGCTAATACTATTGTAATAAAATAGTTTATAGTTGAATAGCAATTATTAGAAATATTCCCCGTACGGCTTGAAAAATTACATGTATCTGTCTGCAGCGTTATGTCCGCGTGTATAACGTGGTGGTTATGGCTCTCAACACTACATTAATTGAAACTTCTTGAGCATTGGATTATCGCTATTTGTGATGCCACGATGGCACAATACAATTAAACCAGTGTACCACTGAGGTACCAAAAGCAAGCATCAGTACTCTCTACCTGCTTTTAACCAATTCACAAGCACTTTAGAATTCTACTCGTCAATCAATACCTTCTCCGAAACACAGACCTCAATCCATTTTCTCTGAGTCATGGTAGAGCCTCTTCTAACATTTCATCCTTCATGCCCATATCTGCGGTGATCTACACCAATACTCTCTAGGCTTCTTCGCGGTCAAATCCCCGCTCATAGATATCTAGCCAAGAGCAATTATGTAGGAAGCCTTCAAATCGCTGGCCACCGTACGTTTCCCACCTTCAATTTCTCTCATGAGAGGCGTGTGGGTGTAGTGGTATTATTGATGTGCAACTTTCCCCAAGAATGACTAGTTGGCATAATCTATACTGATATAAGGGACGTTTTTCAAGTGGTTACCCAAGGCACTGCCGCCCCAAGTATAGATGATTAAGGAATACACTGTCTTTCGATAATTTAATGATCCAGGCCACAATACCCCAGAGGCTAGAGTTTTTCATACTGTCCAACCGGTATTGGTACTTGTCCAGGTAAATATCATCGCCCACCTCTCCGTTATGCCTCCTGATCAAGGCTCCTACAAGGAACAAACATAAGAAAAGACCCCTGTGGCTGTGAGGGATATCGTACAGGATTTCTACATTCTTTCGGATTTAATATGGTTGGAATTAAAAACCCACGGGAGACAGATTTTCATTGAAACACATGGATGACGGGTTTGCATTTGGAGCTCGTGAGACAGGCTTGTATTGGAACTCACCTTCAAGTCATGCACTCGATAAGAAGTCTGTAAGACGGATCCTGCATTTATCCACGTGACACGAAGAAAAAAAATAATCACTAAAAAATCGGCCTCATCTTACCAGAATAATCCCATCTAAATACCGTCTCACACCATGGGTAAGGGCAAAAACAAGACTAACGAAGACGAACCGAATAAACGAAGCAGAGGTGCTAACGGTAAGCCAAGGGGTGGCCATAAGCGCGGCTTCCAGGAGCAGAGACAGACGGGGGTGCCCACCGCCAAGTTCCCCGCCAAAATCGCGATGTGGGACTTCGATCACTGCGACCCGAAGCGCTGCAGCGGTAAGAAATTAGAAAGGTTGGGACTCATCAAGAACTTGCGTGTTGGCCAGAAGTTCCAGGGTGTGGTTGTGTCGCCGAACGGTAAGGGCGTGGTGTGTCCGGACGACCGCGAACTTGTGGAGACAAACGGTGCTGCTGTAGTGGAGTGCTCTTGGGCTAGATTGGAGGAAATCCCGTTCAGTAAGATTGGTGGGAAGCACGAGAGGTTATTGCCTTATCTCGTGGCGGCAAACCCTGTGAACTACGGCAGGCCGTGGCGCTTGAATTGTGTGGAGGCATTGGCGGCGTGCTTTGCGATTGTGGGACATGTTGAGTGGGCTGAGCAGTTATTGGAAAACTTCTCGTGGGGGTTGACTTTCTTAAAGATCAACAAAGAGTTGCTTGAGGTGTACCAAAAGTGTACCGACCACGAGTCGGTAAAGAAGGCCGAAGAGGAGTGGTTGACACAGCTCGAGGAGGAGTACAAGGATCGAAGAGAGCACAGAGGGCTCGAGGATCTCCTAGAGATGGGTAATACCAACCGAGTTGCTATATCTGACTGTGAAAGCGAAGAGGAGTCTGAGGAGGAGTCTGAGAAGGAGGTTCCGGGTATTGTCATCAACGGTACGTTTGGTAACGATGAGGAGTCCGATGAGTACGAAGAACTGGAGGATGATTTGCCACCCATTTCCGATCTCATGTTGAAATAAGGAAATTAAATGTATACTTAAATGAATGGTTAAAATGAAGGATATTGAATAAGGCATGCAAGTTCGATAATCCAAGATATCAGTATGAATAAATAAGCAATAAAGAGCATTATCTGTATATCATAGTACTAGCTAAGGTAAATAATATAACTGGGATTTCTGGTAATAAAAAAATCAATATAGCCCCAAATTAAACTGGTTGTGAGCTAGTTCATTGAATATAGGCAAAAGACGTATCCAAATAAAAGATTATGCCCCAGATCCGGCTAGCTCTGTACCAGTGCATATGATAGTGCTGGTCGTGCGGATACCATATAAGATAACGAAGCCGGCGAGCGGTGAGGGTCTGTTTCGCTATATTATTCTAACCGCCAAAGGCTTTGCCCCAATAATCTTTATCAAGCCGATCTAACAACCCGACACAGCCATACACACCACAATGGACTATGTTAAGAAAGCAATCTGGGGGCCGGACCCTAAGGAACAAGTACGTACCCCGGTTTTACCGCTCATGCGGATACTAACGCTGCTAGCTAAGAAGCTGCAACACGCTCATCAGAAAGAACAAGCGTCAGCTTGACCGAGAACTTGCCACATTCCCGAGACTAGAGAAGCAAACGGAAGCGTTAATAAAGCAACACGCCAAGAAGGGCGACACGCGCACGGTACGCATGTTTGCGCGCGAGTTGCTCCTCATCAGAAACCAAAAGTCGCGGATGTTGAAGTCCAAGGCACAGCTCGAGAGCATAGGCATGAAGGTCAACGAGCAGTTCGCCGCTCAGAAGATACAGAAGACGATGGTGGACTCGACCGTCATTATGCGTGACGTGAATCAGTTGATCCACATTCCCGCGCTATCCAACACCATGCGCGAGTTGGAAAGGGAGCTAATGAAGAGCGGCGTGATCAACGAAATGGTGGACGACCAAATGGACATGATGAACGATGAGGAGGAAGAGGAAGCGAACGAGGAGGAAATCAACGCAGTCATCGACAAGATTGTTGCGGGCGTAATGGGTGATAAGTTGGACAAGGTCGCGGGAGCCCCAAGCACGGAATTGGGCCACGCTGAGGAAGAGCCGGCAGACACCGTGGACGAGGACCAGGAGGCCTTGAACGAGATGCGAGAACGGTTACGCGCGTTGCAGAGCTAGAGCCGAGAAATTATAGCATGTTAAGTGTATTTGGTTTAATCGTCCGATAACGTCCGATTGTGGTGATATATTTGGTTTAACCGTTATATCGAATGGTTACAGTGATACTTTAGTCAGCCCCATTTTATTAGAGTAGGATCGTAGTTACGGCGATGAGCACCACCGCTCCCGTAAACGACCATGACCGCGCATCCAGGTTAGGCCCGGCGCAGTTCTCCAAATCGTCGCCTTTGTCGTAATAAGTGTCAAAGTTGTAGTTTTCTCTGGAGAATGGAGCATTTAATCTTACTGGTCTCTTCTTTCGGGTGTATTTTCCGGTGTGGTTCCGCGGCGGGTTTGGCTCGGTGTCATTGTTGGATGCGTCTTGCTCTACAGCCGGCTTCATGATCAATGGGCCTCTCACGATAGAGAACGGGTTACTGTTTCCAGTGTATTCGTTAGAGGAATGAACTGCGCCTTCCCAGTTGGATTCTTCGGCTGAAGGATGCAACGAAGGATCATAAGCCCTGCTAGGTTCGAAGTTCTGAGGTTCGCCGGCTAATTCTAAACGTAAGGGAATCTTATCATAACCTGGCCGTCCGTATAAGCCTTGGCTTAGTTGCAGGTTTAAAGCTCTCTCCCGATCTTTTGCCATTGCATAATCATACTGATACGCGGGAATCCGGTTCTCAAAAGTTTCACGATTAGGCGGGAAATCGTTAAGGTTATCGCCGATGTGTCCACTCCGATGATCCAGCAGGGATAATGGTGGCGAGTTCCCATCGTGGGGCGGATTCGAGATAAGGAACAGTTCTGGCAGAGGTGAGTGGGAAAAGGGCCCACCGACCTCGGGTACTTGCTGTGAATAGTCCTTGATGGGCTGGCCCACTCTTTTTGGAGATGAATCTTGGTAAACATTCCCCTTGTAGAGAGTGCTGGACCCAACAGAAGAAACAGGTGTGGTTGAGCGATGCGGAACGATGCTAGGGTCAGAATTTTTATCAAATGGCCCTACGGCATTAACGGCATAAGGGTCCACGGTACCGCCGTTCATCGGCCTATCTGGGACTATTTCAATCTGTTGAAGCTCTTGGGTGATTGGCATGTGGAACAGGGGTCCCGTGGCACCATCTTTACCAATGATAATTCCCGGGTCTTGCATATTACGATGCTCCAGACGGAAACCTTCCGATGGCGTGCGGTATTCCTGCTGGAATCCTCGAGATAGTCCATCATGTTCTCGGTGGAATTCTTGAGATGATTCATCATATCCTTGGTGGAATCCTTGGGGTGGTGTATCGTGTCTGGTTAACAGATACAGGTTTGCCAGATCTGATGGTTCCACGGGATACGCAGCTAACTGGGGTTCCATGTCTGGAAGTTCCACAAGCTTTGAAAGTTTCCAAGAATCTTCACCTTCTCGGACTGATTTTCCAAGTACGGGGTTTCTTGATTCCGCCAAGGGCTGTAAAGTATGAATTTTTTCCAAGGAATCTTCGTAATCTTTTGTCAAGGAGGTATACTGCGATGGCTCAAATGGGACAACTTTGGCAGTGGAGGGCAAGTCGCTTAAACCTGAACCCCTGCTAGGCAATAAGCCCTCGTGAAAAGATTCTTGGGCAAGTTTCAGTATTGGGTCAACTGCTTGAACATAGCTCTCTCCTTGGGAGATGGGCTGGGGCAAGACATCGGATTTAACAGCTTCCAATTCTGCAGGAACGGCTTCTTCACTTCCTTGGTCTACCCCCAGGCTTTCCATACTCATTGTTTCCTCGTATTCTTCTTTCCTACTCCTTAATTCTTCTTCTAAAGGGAGCAAGTCTTCTTGCCCTATACTCGACACTTCTTGCTCCGATAAGAATGCCTCTTCCCATACGGGTTGTGAATCTACCTCCAACTTCGTCTCCCCCGCGGTACTTGGAGCATCACCGGTAAGAACCTCTCCCACTGAGCGATTCACGTTTAGTCCGTTGTCAAGGAAAGGTATATTATATCCAAGCACATCTGTCTCCGAGAATTCCTGGGGCGGAAATAAGATGTTTAGGCCCGAAGCAACGTGTATAGGCAAAAGCAATATCCATGGCAATTTAAGGAGAAACATGGTTCTTATTTCATCTGTATGAACCCGTGACTGAACGTACATCTAGCTCCTCTAGCATTGTAGCGAGTACGATTAAGTATCTTCACGAGCCGGAACCGAGTATTCGGTAGTTAATCGTCATATGCATTAAGTTGCCTAGACACAAACAAAACGCGGCTTTTTTTTTACGTCACAAAACTGGTGCTACGTCCATTTCTGCGGGTCTCGACTATCCCAATTTGGCAATTACCTTCTCGGCAATGTCCAAGTATGGTTTTGCGATGGCTTCACTGGACGCGATCACTACTGGTCTACCCTTATCGGATTGGACACAGATCTCCTCATTCAAGGGAATGGATCCCAACACGTCAAGGTTGTGTGCTGCGGCTTCTCGCCTCGCACCATCACTTCCAAAAATGTGGGACTCATGGCTGCAGTTGGGGCAGACGAAGTAGCTCATGTTTTGCACAAGTCCAAGTAACTAATTGTGTTAGTAGTGTCTGGTTTTAAAAAAAAAAGTGTTTACGTACTGGAATCTTCACCTTCTTAAACATGGCGATACCCTTGACTGCATCGATAAGGGCAATGTCTTGGGGAGTCGATACAATGACCGCACCGTCCACCTTCAACTGCTGACTGATGGTGAGCTGGGTATCACCGGTCCCTGGGGGCATATCGATAACCAAATAGTCCAAGTTTTCCCATTTGACCTCGAAAAGGAGCTGCTGAAGCGCCTTCATTACCATCAAACCTCGCCAGACGACAGCGTTTTCAGGGGCAACAAGATACCCCATGGACATGGACTGGATTCCATAGTTAGAAAGAGGCAAAAGTTTTCCGTCATCTGAGATTCTTGGCTCCCCAGATAAATTCAACAATCTTGGAACGGAAGGCCCGAAAATATCCGCGTCGAGCAAGCCAGTAGTTTTTCCGAGCTTCTGCAAGGCCAATGCCAAGTTGACCGAGACGGTGGACTTGCCCACACCGCCCTTGGCAGATGAGACGAGAATAATTTTCGCAACACCGGGGATTTTCTGCTTAATTGGCAACCCTTTTGACATCCGGGGCATCTCTGGGCCCTTTTTAGGCAAACCCTAACAGGTTAGCAGGTGAAGCAGCCACAAAAATGGGGTAACGTACCAAAGGGTTCTCATGTCTGAGCTCACGGGTGTGGGTGATGCACCTATAGAGGAGAGTCAGCTGAAGAGATGTTCTCCTTAACCCTAGCAAAATCATGTTTGTACTTCCAGATATGTCTTGTTCTGTATAGTTTCTGTACGTCTGACCGCTGAAATCACCGTAGTCCTGTCGATTCTAATCCGGCATATAACCTTTAAATTTCCAGGTCAGATCATAAATTATCCGGCAGAGACGGGCCTGCATATTTTCCGGCCTTAGTCGCTTAGAATATTTCAGCTTGCGTCCGCTAAAGTATGATTGAAGACCTCAATAGCACGAAATTCTCAGCCTCTTTACCTTAAAATGCTCATTCAGCGAGGTTTTCGACTGGCGGTACGCCAACTTGTTTCTTATCCCTCCCAGGTCAGATCAACCTACCACTTGCCGACCATCTATGCGCTTTCCACGAAGCTAGGGCGAGCTGCTATCAGCGTGGTAAGAATCTCTGGCTCTGAATCCAAATATATCTATGAAAAATTGACGGGAGCAACCACACCTCCCAAGCCGAAAACTGCCAGTGTCCGCAAATTGTACTCACCTGAAACTGGGATAATGCTAGACGAAGCGTTGACGTTTTTTTTTCAGGGTCCCAAAACCTATACCGGTGAGGACTTGCTCGAGTTGCACCTTCACGGTGGGAACGCGGTTGTGGCTGCGGTTTTGAAAGCGATTAAACATCTCCATAACTCTCAGACAGACAACTATATCAGGTACGCGGAGAACGGTGAGTTCTCCAGACGTGCATTCCAGAATGGAAGGTTTGATTTGACAGAGGTAGAGGGGATCCGCGAGATGATTGACGCGGAAACAGAAAGCCAGAGAGTGGCGGCATTGTCGTCCATGAAGGGAGAAAACAAACAATTGTTTTTCGGATGGCGGGAGGAGATTGTAAAGAATGTGGCATTGTTGACGACGGTTATTGACTTTGGTGAGGATCACGACCTCGAAGAAGTTACCGAACTCTTTGACACTGTCGAAACGAATATTCTGGTCTTGCAAGATGAGATTAATGGCTACTTGACTCGTATCCAGCGGTCAGAAATCTTGTTGAAAGGTATCAAGCTTACCCTTCTAGGGCCGCCGAACGCTGGTAAATCGTCTCTTTTGAATAGTATTGCCAACCGTGAAGCTGCTATTGTCAGTGATATTGCCGGCACAACCAGAGATGTCATTGACATCCCGTTGGATATCAACGGATACAAGGTTGTGATCGGCGATACAGCCGGTATCAGGGCCATCGGCGAGGCCGATAAAATTGAGGCGGAGGGAATCAAGAGAGCGAAGAAGAAATCTTTAGACGGAAATTTGGTGATATTAGTGTTACCTATCAATGAGAAGTTTATTGATTCGTCGTTGATAGAACATATAAAAGAGGTAAAGAGCGATCAAAGAGTCATTGTTGTGTTGAACAAATGTGATTTAGTCGCGGACAGAGTTGAGCGCCAACAGGCTATCGACCACTTTATCACAATCTTGGGGCTACCAAAGGACTCGTTTGCTACGGTTTCATGCTTGAGCAGTTTTGGGATGGACGAGTTGTTGGAGATTCTCACGCAAGAATTCAAGTCCATCACCTTGACCGAAGATCACGACCCCATCACCATTTCCCAGCGGTCCCGTGACATTTTTCAGAACGATGTCCTTTTTGGTTTCAGTCAGTTCAGACAGTTTAAAGATGAAGAAGACATTGTGTTGGCTACAGAAGGCTTGAAACACTCGATTGAGGGAATAGGCAAGATTACCGGCCAGTCTGTAGGGATTGAAGAGGTTTTGGGGGTTGTGTTTTCAAACTTTTGCATCGGAAAATAACCTTACGTGGACCGCCTTGTTTACGGACTTTCTCAATATTGTCGCTCAATTTAATAGTATATTTCGGTTTCTATATAAATTTAGGTAATTGGAATTTTGTAGCCGCAATTCTCAGTTTTCATACGACTCCTCCGAAAAGCAAAATTCCTATTAAAGCCCTGATGGCGGTTTTCCCATCGTTGATTTGGGTGGCCCCTGAGTCGTCTATGACTATTGGCTCGTTGATCAAATGGATATGATCCTGGATGATCCCTGGTAGGTGAAACGCATTCTCGGCTGAGACGTGGCTTGAGCATCCAGGTTCGAAGTGATCTGTTTGAGATTGCGGTACCCTCATGGTTGGAGATGTTTCAGGGGTAATGTTGTATCCTAGATCAGAATGACTCGTAGGTACTCTTTCATAATCTTTATCTTCAAAAGCAAGCTCCTCCAGCTCTGTGGTGATGGTTTTAAGCTTTTCCGCCGTATCGTAAATATCAGAAATACTCTTAGTTTGGGAGGAATCACTGATACTTTCGGTTCCCGATGGATATAATTCTTTTTCTGAGCTAATTTTGAGCCCAAGGCTATTGGGAGATTTATTATTATCCTCGTGCTTGTCGGGGTTTCCCTTTGTATCATATACACCTTCCAGAGAGTCTACGGGCGCAATATCCGGAATGGATACCCCTTTCCCTCCAGAAATACCTTCTCCTGGACTATTTGCTGTAGTACCCCATCCCCGTACCTTGTAGGCTGCATCTAGAAGTAATATTTCACGCTTTCCTTTCCTTATTTCCGTCTTTTTCTCGATCCCACCGTTGATGCAGATATTAGGGATCTTATTGATAGAGTGTTTGATTTTTCTCTTCAAGGAAACTTCGGCTTGGTCGTACGGAATATGTATTTTTGAGTAAAGTTCTCCGTGAGGGTCAAGTGACTCCTCCTCGGAACTTTTAGTATCTCTTCTGCGCGAAAAACGGACACCGTGACTTCTAATTTCATTCTGGAACACAATTTCTGAAGTGGCTTCGTCATAGAGTGGACGGCTTAAATTGAGATTTGGAGGACTAATATTTGGAGGATTGAGATTTATTGGAAATATAGAGTTTTCTTCTGCATAGGCATCCCTAACAAGTACTAAGACGTAACTCAAGCTGAGAACTCCGGGTGCAAGGTTCCATGATTGCATTATCAGCAATCGGATTTACCAAAAACTGGTTTCAGATTTGCCTGATTGTAAAGGGAGTTGAGATCTAAGGGTGGATACCTCCGTGGTTAACCTGATAATCCAGGGTAGACACACGTTAATTCTGAATTTGTAATTCTGCCTTGTATAGTGGGCATTAAACACATGCATATACGCATGCGCAAGTCAGACAGATGCCACAATGGCATATTTGGGTTTACAAGATGGTAAGCCGGCCTAGAACCACCGGTCTAGGTGTAAATTAAAAATTAGCTACGTGTGTGTAGTTGGATGGAAGGTTACGCGGTTAAATTCTCGGCTGAATGTCAAATTGCAGCCCAGCTGCGTTTATAAATCACACAGGCATTATTATCCAGACTATGTACGCAGATGGCTTCATTTTAAATTTTGTAACTATATAGCCCTATACGTTACCTTAACCACTGACTGCTCCAGCTTGTCTCATAAGCTTTGGCCTATATGTAAAGGATTGTAGCAAGCCCTAAGGAAACAGCCATAAATACGTGAAGCCATATATACGGAGTGAAGATCGTTCCTGCACTCGTCTTCTCCCAGTACAAACCATGTTGGTAGAAAGATGTGGTTAAGTTTTCTCTCCAGTGGGAAGTGTCAGCATCAGTTGTCTGGCCAAAGATCGACATCACGATTGTTGAACTGGCAACATTTGTAGTGGCAGTTGAGAGTTCAATTTTTGTACCTTGGAACACCTGACTTTTCCCGTTACCGTTGGTATCTGGGTCGTCTGGTTTAGTCATTGAGGTATATTGGTGGTTAATTCCAGGAATTGAGTGAAAAATACCACCATCCCCAACGATAGAGGTTGATGGGCCGCTGCTTTCAGGTGTCGAATCAGTAAAAGCGCTTGTGGGGTGGTCCCTAGCGTGAGCATTTGCAATAGAACTCAAACGTTTCGGTATCTTCTCGGTACCTTCCGTTGTAGTCCCAATAAGTAGTGGGGGAGTATTAGTGGTCTTACTCAAGGATTCCTTAGCTGATCCTGCTAGGTTAGGTAAGTTTATGCTTTCTGGATTTTCTGTGTTAGGGTCATCGATAGTGAAAAACCAGAACCATTTACAAGGTTCACAATCTTTTTCTGCTCCGCAATCTTTTTCTGCCCCACAATCTTTTTCTGCCCCACAATCGTTTTCTGCTTCGCAGTCTTTGTCAGGCTTGCCAATATCAAACTCAATACCGAAATACAAACTTGTTGTATTGAGCATTCCTGGTTCGCGGTTTTGGTCCCCTTCTACGGGGTTCTCACTAAGAGCGTTGTAGGTAAAAGAATACCGTTTCCTGCCATGACTCTGACCTGCGGATTTTCGATTTCTAATTGGTTCCTCTTCTTCTTCTTCCTGATCTTGTTCAAAATCCCAGTCATTTTCATCGTCAATCTCATCATCCTCCGCGTCCTTCTCTTTATTCCAAGGAAAACTCCACTCCCCGTTATAAGGATTTGATATTTCAATTGTCAATTTGGCCTCTACGGTATCTTCTTCGGGTAGCAGTCTCCGAGGTAAAAGTCTGGTAGCTCCTTGGACTTCTTCCGAAACTTGTTCATAGCCATCATTATCTGCATCGGTAGTGTCTCCTTCATACATGTAGCGGCCATCGTATTGGCCGTATTCGTTGCCTGTATCGGACATAGTTTCACGAAGATCTCTGAAAAAGGTCTGGGGAGCTGTATCGCCATTGGACTGGATGCCGGGAAGTTTATTCCTTGCTTCAGTGGCGACTGCCCTTAGCGAAAGAGCTACGAGAAGGAATAAGTACTTCAAAGGTTCAACCATGACCGATATGTGTCTTTACTATAACCGTGACAAAAGACGACAAATCAAAAACTATAAAACTCATAGCTTATTTCCTTGAGATGAAAAATAGTCTGTGTACTCGTTTATTGCCTCGCCCCTGGGTTATTATTTGCACAAAGAAATCGCCGCCACAAATGCAACGAATGTTCCCACATGCATGTGTCTGCAATCCACAAATATCACTAGTAATACTGGGAAATACTTATTTTAGTCTTCGCTAGCAAGGTTCCGTGGTGCTCACGTTTTTGTCGATATGAGCCCCAGTTGCTTAAAGTATTAGTATAGAGTTGAACCCGGGAGATAGCATCCACGGTATACAGAAATATTAATATACCGTCTTTTCCTAAATAAATAAGGAAATAGGCCTAGAAAACTCAATTTATCTACTTCTCCGAGATACAAACTTGGCTCAGAGATTGAGCAAAATACCGATGAAAAACATGCTGAGAAACGCGTTATGCAGAGAGAAGACAAACGAAAGGTCCCCCGAGCTGTCATAATCATCATCCGGGGACTCAGACACCAATACCGTCACGTTTGTAACGTTCGTAAAGTTCGATCTGACTGCCCTCAACATCGTGCTTGAGTTAGCTCTGAATGGCCACCATCCGTGTGATGGGCAGCCACCGCACTCGTCCTTGCTGTGGCCACAACCGTCAGAGTCGGAAACATGGCCACAATCCATAAGATCGATCGCTAGCTCCTGTTTCTCCAAAGCTTCGGATTTCAATGGTCCAGGGGAGACAGTCTCAGCTACCTCTTCGGAAAAAACCCAAAAAAATCTCTTCTTGCTAGACTCGTTGCATCCTCCACAACTGTCATCTCCACAACTGTCATCTCCACAACTGTCATCTCCACAACTGTCATCTCCACAACTGTCATCTCCACAACTGTCATCTCCGCAAGAATCCCCACAGCTTTTGGAACCTCCTAAGTCTAGCTCCATCAGATAGTGCAAACTGGTGCTAGAAACACCCAATGGCTTCTCCGTCAGTAACACACGCATCAAAGTTTTTTCCTCATCATCGTCACTGGACCAGCCAAACTGGACCGGGCGGTGGATCTCGATCCTGAGCTTGGCCGACTCCACTTTAGGTTCTTCGTTCATCGCCACTGTCTCATTCACAGTTGCTGCATAAGCATTCCATTCGTCATTGTCGGAATCCGAATCATCATCTGCCTCAGATTCCGAGTCAGATCCGGCCATGTCTTCCGATTCAGAGTCTTCAGGGCCGTAACTATTTATAGTTCTAGCTCCCAGCTGGTATTCCCCTCGGAAGAGGTTGGAAATATCGGACAAGATTGACTCAGAGCCTACCATGTGATCTAACGGCCGTGCATTTGAGGCTATTGGCACAGAAAGCAGCACCGTCTCAGCAGTAGCACCCAAGCCTAAACAAGGGAGTAAAAATAGCAATAGCAACATGTAAGTGAGTGTAGCGTGCTGAAACTGGAATGGAATAAGATCCAGGCAAAGACAAAGGTGGTTGAATATCACCCCAGCATTAGATGTCGAAATAATGCCACAGAAGCGATCCACCTTAGGGCAGCGCTCTTTTGTGCTATCTGGCTATTGTGGCTTCAGCCTTTCAGCCTCGTGCCGCTTGAGCTTCACCTCCAACTCCTGGCTCCACTCGTTCAATTCATTCGCGAGCACTTCCAATGTGTCAGTATACGCCTCCAAGGCGTCTAGTTTGATTGCATACTCCGCGATTTCAGCGTCTGGGGGTTAGTATCGCATTAAAGGCGGTAGCTCTCTAGTTACGTACTCAAATGTTCAATGGCTTCCGAATCCTTGTCCAAGGCCACGTATCTCTCCTTCAATTCGATATATTTCAAGCTCTGTTTCCGGTTCAAGTTCTCCATGAGCTTGATGTCGATAAGCGAAATCTCCGTGTCTGTTTCCACCACCCGCTTCAAAGAGTTGACACTATCCCTTATTAGCTTCCGTGTATCGTCATTCCTCGACATTGTGGATGTAGTATAGTGTAGTTGGCAGTTGGAAGCTGGTATTATGCCACTGGTTAAATCATGGAATGTGGCATATCGCAAAACAGATTCTCCTGTAGTTAGCGCGATGCGACCAAAACAATTCCGCGTACGTCAACACTGAAGGCTTATGATTTTTGATTTCGTGTGTAATGCCCACCCTCTTGGCCATCGAACAACTAATGGATTATAGACACCTAAACGCTTGATCGTATATTAGTACAGATTTAATTATACAGCCATGCCTTTAATTCTCCTATAATTTCCCATATGCTAAAATGCTATTATAATAATCAGTACTTACACCCTGCCAATCGATAACCGTATCAGTGGTGCATAAGACATCCACCTTGCCCCGTCTCCCTACCAGGTTCTAATCAAACTCTGGTACCCACATATGCTAGTAGATTATATTCTGTCATGTAAATCGGTCTTTTCTTCACCCTGTATTTCTAACTATCTCAACCAGGATATGTATTCACCTTTACCGGCCACACCCCAGGCTCTCCGGTGATACATCTGAGCCGCACTATTGAAAAACCTCCGACGTCGGCAAAGTCTCCAGATTTAGCTGACCATCTCTTAAGTCTCAATCCGCTCACCCATTTCTCATGTCACGAGCTATCACCATCCTATACGGCTCTGAAACGGGAAATGCACAGGACTACGCGCAAATCCTTTCAAAACGTCTCCGCTTCCTCCGCTTCGCCACTACGGTTTCCACGTTGGGCGACTATGATGTGCGCAAATTGCTCTCCACCGGTTTACTCGTTGTCATATGCTCCACCACAGGCCAGGGCGAACTTCCGCGTAACTCCAAAGCATTTCTTCGCTTCTTGTTGAAGAAAAAGCTCCCCGCGGACTTGCTCAGTCACCTTTCCTTCACCAGTTTCGGGCTAGGTGACTCATCGTATGTCAAGTTCAACTATGCCGCCAAAAAGCTCCACAATCGCTTGCTTCAGCTCGGTGCGACCGAGTGCAGTCCACGTGCCGAGAGCGATGAACAGTCGCCGGAAGGCACCGATGGATATTATTCCGAGTGGGAGGCCATCCTCCTCGCAAACTTGAACGAGCAGTATCCTTTACCGCCTGGGATTGAGCCCATTCCTGAGATTGAAATTTTGCCGCCAACTAACCCGGTGGAGATTTGTGAAACTGATAATTTCAATGAGCTTTTAAGTGAAAAGTCGGATGAGACTATCTCTGGGTCTAGTGGGAATTCCCATGAAGCTGCCGCACCGGTGGCTAACTGCGCAACTTTCCTTCAGGCAGACACGCTCGGAGCTGAAACTCATAAGGGGGCCACCTCATCCCCAATTTTCAGCACCGAAGCCATCAAAGCCGACGCCGTAAACAGATCCCACTCGTTGATCCTCGGCGAGATTGTGCGCAACGACCGAATCACCGCCAGCAATCATTTCCAGGATGTCCGCCACCTTGTAATCCACGACACCAGTGGATCCTTAGATTTCCAGCCTGGTGACACAGTGGGTCTCTACCCCACTAACGACCCCGTGGATGTCTTCAAGCTCATTGAAAACCAAGGATGGGAGGCCATCGCAGACCGGCCGTTGCGGATCCAGCACGAGGTGGCGCACATTGAGGGCGGATTGATCAACAACTTGACCCTCCGCACACTCTTGACCCACCATTTAGACATCATGTCGGTGCCCAGGCGGAGCTTTTTCTGGCTTGCGTGGCACTTCTCGGATGACGAGCGTGAAAAGGAAAAGTTGCACGAGTTTTCCGACATCAAGGAGGCGGAGGAGCTCTTTGACTACGCCAACAGACCCAGACGCTCGATTTTGGAGACCATCTTGGAGTTTAGCTCGCTCAGAATCCCCGTGGAGTACCTTTTTGACTTGATCCCTACCATCAAACTTCGTCAGTTCTCTATCGCCTCGCAGCCCGACCCCAACCGTGTGGAGTTGGCCATTGCGCTTGTGGAGTACAAGACCATCTTGAGGCGGGCCAGAAAGGGTGTCTGCTCCAGCTGGGTAAAAACTCTCAACGTGGGGGATCGTATTGTGTTTTCCGTCCACAGATCCCAGTTGAAGTTTGGTGATACCCAGCCGTTGGTGATGGTGGCTCCCGGTACTGGAGTTGCACCGATGAAGAGCTTAATCGAGTATAAAGTCGGCCTCTCCCTCGCGGAAGTTGTACCTCAAAAGTTAACCCTCTTCTATGGTTGTCGTTTCCACGACAAGGACTTTTTGTTTGGGACATACTGGAAGCGGTTGGCAGAAGAGCAGAAGTTGGAGCTCAGCACGTCGTTTTCGCGTGAAAAGGGTGGCTATGTGCAACACGCGCTCTATAAGCAGCGGAAAGCGGTTTGTGAGCAGATTTTGGCCCAGAAAGGGATCATTTTCATATGTGGATCCAATGGATCTATGCCGCGCGAGGTGCGAATCACTTTCGAGGCTATTCTCGAGGAGGAGGGCAAAATGTCCAAGGAAGAGGCAAGGAAATATATTTTGCAGATGGAAAACGAAGGAAGATATATCCAGGAGACGTGGTAAGGAGGATAGATGATAATATTACGACTTGTATATTGTATGATTGTTGGCTCAGATAGAGTTATTTCCGCCTGTTTTGTATCAAGGGCTGTCTTGGAACATTCACCGTAGAGGACGTAGTCGTGTAAGACGCTGCTTATATTCTTGGGGTAGCTCAGAAGGCGGAACGGGCTTTTCCTTGTGGTTACCTTGATACACCATCGATCACTCTAATTAATCAACACCAGACAGTACGGCTCTTTCCCAGTGGGATTAACCTACCCCACCCTACATTTTCATCACACAATCCGTTGTATATACACGTCAGGTTAACAACCTGGATCACTCGCCCTTAACGCAACTCAACTTGGAAGGCCTCTGCCAACTCACTTCTCACCATCTCCTGGTACACGTTAATCTCCTCATTGGTAAGTGATCTGTCCATGGATTGGTAATTCACCCTGTAGCACTGTGAAACACGGCCAGTCTTTGGATGGACAAACTCGTCAACCAACTTGACACTCTCCACCAAATCCCCGGCGGTGTTTCTGACAATCTCCATCAAGTCATTTTCGTGCAACGGTGCCTCTGGTGCAGCGAGAGGCAACCAGAAGGAGACGTCGCGCGTGGTTCCCGGGTACTTCGAGTACGGCTTGAAGGTCGTGATCTTGCCCTCGGAGAACTGCAGCTTGAAACGCTCGTCCAAGGTCCAGAAGAGGCGGATATCCGGAATACCAAACAAAATCATCGCAATACGATCTAACCCAACCCCAAACGCCCATCCAATAGTGTCCTGGAGCCCTGAATTGGTTAAAACCTGTTCACGAACCACACCACAGCCACAGCACTCCAACCATTCGCCCTTCCACCAGACTTCGATCTCCCACGACGGAGCCGTCCATGGGAAGTACGCCTCGACCCATCTCACCTTTAACGGTTCGTTAAGATATGGCTCTTGGGAACCGGCCAATCTTGCGGACTCCTTAGCTTCGTTAAACACTTCATTTACTAGCAACTCAAGCGTGCGCTTCAAATGGGTCCCGACCAACTCTGCCTCTCTGTCAGTCATGAAGTCCTGCTTTGGGTTCGTCACGGCGTTGTAAGACGGATCCTCCACAATGATATCGGTCTTAGGAATAGCCTGGATGTCCGCCTCAAGCTTCGACTCTAGCCCAGCCCCATGCTCCGTGCGAGACCACACACGCGCTCCCTCCATTTGGTGGAATGCGGGGTAGTGCGTACGGTCGATTTCATCCCTGCGGTACACGTCCGCGGAAATAAAGTACCCCGGAGTAGGGCACTGGGTGAAGCACTCGAGCTCATGTGCCGACGTGTGGGTTCTCAACAAGTGCGTTTCATTCACGTAGTAGGTATCAGACTTGGATCTGCCTGGGTGGTCCTTCGGGAACCCCAAGACGTCAAAGTTCTCATGGGTCGTCACCACCGGCTGGAACTCGTTGTAGAAGGTGTAACCAAGCCCGGAAAACCGCTTTTCCACCAAGCTGCGCAAAATTCCGATAGGGTGGTTCGCATCGAGGTGAAGCTTGCGGTCGGTTAATGGCAAAATGGACGACGAAATGTTGGTCCATCCGTCGGTAGCGTACGTGGAGCCATTCACCGTGATCTCCTTCGGCTTTGGAAGTTCTGCGGTATTAGTGATGTTCGTGGATGGCTGAATGAATACTTACGTGCGTAACTTCTGGCAAGGATCGGCACCCTCGCCAATGTTCTAGAGAGACTCATTTTGGGGATGAGCAATAGATGAAGCATGCGTTTCTGATTCAAGGCATTTTATCCTTGATGAGGGTGAAAATATCACTGTCACGTGATAACTCATAGTATGTGATCAAAATATCAAAGAATGCTCAGCTGCCCCCACAGAGCTCAGTGGTGGTCTAATCCTATTGATTTTCGTGCTTGACCGGAATTCATATCTGGCCTTATGATTTGAATTGGATCTATTTCCAGTATATCCTCTCGCATGAGATTTTAACATAAGCGGGCCCACCCACGAAAGCGTCTTTGCTTCTAAATCCACAAGTCCGTTCTGCTTATATATCACGTGATTTTTCACATGACCTGTACTGAAAAATTGGTTTCGACGAAAAAAGCTCAACCACAAATCAAAAGGTATCTTTGGTCTTAACTCTTACGACTGTATACTCCATCCACAGATGTTTTCCCTCTTGCGCTCGTGTTTCAGCGGCGTTAAGCCTAGCCCATTTGCCTCTCCGGTTTCCTCCCTCACACACCTCACCAAGCGCTTCACGCACGAATACGCGCCTAGATACAAGAAGGTCAGAAAGCAGCAAAAGGGTAGGGTCCCTGTGAGAATTGGGGGGTCCACTAAGGGGTCTTCCGTAGAGTTCGGGACCTATGGATTACGCTTGAAGTCTGTTGGTGTCAGATTGTCTGCTCTCCAATTGAAGGAGGCTGACTCTGCGTTGATGAAGGTTATCAGGCCAACTGGCGCCCAGGTCTTTAGAAGAATGTCCACAAACGTTGCCGTGTGTACTAAGGGTAACGAGACCCGTATGGGTAAGGGTAAAGGTGCGTTCGACTACTGGGCTGTCAGAGTGCCTACCGGTAAGGTGCTTTTCGAGATCAGCGACAAGGCCCACGAGAAGGTTGCCAGAGATGCCTGCAGAAAGGCCTGGGAAAAGCTTCCAGGTGTCTACGAGTTTGTTAAGCTCGGCGACGTGGCCAAGATTGGTCTCCATGAGTACAGAGACGGTAACGTCACGGTCAACCACTTTGAGAAGATGGAGACCAACCCAACCAGAGAGTACTTGAACTTGATGAAGTCCAAGATGCCGGAATACAGACTGTTCAGAAACCGCTAGGTCCGCTCGGTCAGAGGCTTGTATATATATGGTATTCGATTATTGTTACTGCCGTGTAGGTCGGGACGGGTAAATTCTATTGTATGTCATTGGGTGCGATCTTGAATCTTTTGAGGTATGGCGAGAGGATTAAACCCTGATGATACGTAGCCGAGACCAGTTTACTCATCAAGGTAAAGATTCATACCAAGTTTATTTATTACTAAAATTATTAGTTGTCGTCTTGTATCTGGATACATTTGAATCCACCCCACGCTTCCTCGGTGTAAATATCCATGCGGTATACTTCAACCCCTGAATCAAGTACAATGAGTTGATCTTTTCGGGAGTATTGATCCAACTGCTACCCGTTTTAAATTACTATTTTATTCAGATATACCCAGCATCTAATACTGTTGAATATCTTCAACTTCAAGACTGTAGGTAAAATCTATTTAAAGTAGCTCTATGCCCGATCCAAGGTCCATTGTTTACTCTCATTTAATCTCAACACAATTAGCCACATTATCTCCTGTAAAAAGGTGTCTTGTTCTCTAGGCTATAAGGTTCAATCCATTTTAAATTTCTATGATTGCTGCGATACCTCTGCTTTGTGTTAATCAGGGTATTCAAGTCAATTCACTGTCTCCTGCTAACATGATACTCAGAGCATGGTTGCCTATTTCGTCAAATCAGTCTCATTGCTGGGAAGTCAAAAGCGCTACAATTTGTATATCCGTTAGATATCCCAATCTAGAATGATTCCTTCGTTTTATGTTTAATAATTATCTTTCTTTTTTATTTTTGCTCTACGTATTTTGGGCCAAGTTTATACCAGTTATGAGGATTCATATCGCGCGCTTCATTCGCTTCGAACGTTTTCTTGTATCACTTGCCCGTCTCATTGTTCCATCGCCACCATCACCTTCGCTAAAAATCCCTCCAAGTGGAAAATCGCTTTCTGGCCCAAACTCAACCGCTCATCAAAAACACTGGCCAATTCAATAATCTCCACCTTCAAAGAATCGCGCTGCACTCCCCGTAAAAGCTCCCAGCACACGGTCTTCAAGATTACCTTGGCCGGAATGCAATGCGACAACAATTCGTAAAATACCGTCCGCGCCAGTTGCAACTTCGCCACCGACCGCTCCTTGAGCACACTGGCAGTCAAGTCTCTGATGACGCCCTCCCAGTCGAGCTGGATAACTGGCGTTTTAAGCGACAAATGATCATTCTGCATCACCATCGCCTCAAGAAGCAAGAGCGCCTTGCGGAGGTTTCGACCGGAATGAGCCGCCATCAGCTGCAAAACCTGGGACCGTTCAGTCTCCACAACCGAAACCGACTCCTTCTTGCACACCTTGTCCAAAATTGTCGCTACCTCCGCCTCGGACGGCGCAGCCACACGCACTAACAAGCATCTGGACTTGATTGGTGGGATGATGTTCGACGTGGTGTTAGACAAAAGCACCAACCGAATGTTTCCCGAGTACTTTTCCATTGTTCGTCTCAACGCCGCCTGCGCGTCTCTCGTCAAGCTATCGGCTTCGTTGATGATCACAACCTTGAAGCGGTGCTTTCCGCTGAAGTCCACCTGCTCTGTCTGCGCCACCTCCTTCAACAAGTCCTGGATTACCACCCTGTCGTTATTACCCATGTCCGAAGGCGTGATTTCCAAGTGGTACGATGACGAAACCACATTGAATTCGAGCTTGCGGTTGCTCGCCGTCTGGAACTGGCGCACGTCAATCTTCATCTTCTCCACCGCCGGCCCGTACAACTGCTGCAATGTTGCAAGAATCCGCGTCTTCTTCCCTGCCCCCGGCGGGCCGTAGACAAGCAAGTGCGGGAAGTCGCTCGAAGAGGCCTGTTCTGTTAGTAGTGTAAAGAGAGCGTGATGTAACTACATACAAGCGCCTTCAACCGGTCCGCAATTTCCGGGTGGTAATCGGTCGCTTCCAAGCTCTTGGGTCTGTATTTATCCACCCACAATGACATGAAGTGAAGGTTGTGTGTCTGTTTTGTTTAGAGGTGATGGAAATGAAAGGGTGCGTTATCATTTTAACGCGTCGCTTTTTTTTTCGCATCCAACGCGTCAGAATGTCCTGTAGGCGGGGAAATGAAGCAGGTCCCGAAAATGTAGTTGAAAGGTGATTTAAACGAAATGCGGGTCAAATATTCAAAATTTGACCGATGATAATGGGGTGTTTATAATAGGGTTAGGTATGTGTGAAACGTACATTGACTGTGTAGTAAGCAGTAAAGCGTAGGGCCAGCAATAAAACCCAGAACTCCCAACTATGCCAACTTGGGTCAGATTATTTACACAATATCAATCATACCGGTATGTTATTTAGACGTAATAGGTTGGTCCTTAAGGGAATGGTGGAGGTCGAACTGTGTGCCTAACAGCTGTCCTCTCTGCCCTCGAACAAGAAGATTATAAATGGAAACCTGGTGCTAGAATACTATAAAAGCTGTTATATAGAACCTTAAGGAAAACACGATAAACAGTTATACTTCCATTTCAACTCTTCGGAATGAAATTTTCACTACACATAAAAAAATCTTGTTTACAACTACGACAGCCACCAGTTGGTTCTCTATGAACCCTCGCATCGTATATCTATCCCTTAAATAAAGATTTTGATTATAGTAATAATGGATTGGCCTAGACCATCCTGTACCTGCTTTGATGATTATTCAATGGATCAGGCGAAACCTGATCCTAGACCCATCTACTTTTACCCACCTAGTGGTTCTACGGCTAACTCTTCATCAGTATACTACAATTACCCAACCCGGGGTCTAACCCAAGACGGCTTTTGGGCTCCTTTGATATCCAGTCTCATTAATACGCATCCGATTGGTAATCTTAAATAACGACTTAATAGTTTAATAAACAGAAAGCATTCAAAGGATGGCATTAAGCTACGCCTACACTACTTCGTTTCGGAAAAATATTTGTGCTAGAAATAAAGGATAAAGCACTGCCAAGAAGATCATCTCTGTTTATGACATAATTAAGGCCTAGATAAGTAGTCCAATGCATCGGACGTGAAAGACCTCACCGCTATCACAAATCATACACCTAAAATATACATTCATAACTAAATGACAAACACTGCTTGTACAACGTTTTTAACGTAAATTAATAGTCCCAATGTTGCCATTATTCACTGTAACATTTTCACCTACGCATACAAACCTATATCTCCACGCACGTTTACCCCACACGGCAGACTAATATCCAAGGATCTAAAATTTCAAGCTAATTACATCCAAAGATCACTGCACTGGCGCTTAGATTAAACCTGCCTACTCGTTCACATATGCGTATACTCGACGTTTATAACTAACCTAAGACAAACTCTTGTTCATGAACTTTCTCCTGGTGAAGGCCAACCAGAACTTGCTGGCGACGCCATCAGCATAAACACGTGCGAGCAAGCGCTCTGCCAACTCCTGTCTAAACTGCTGGATGTAGCTGCGCAAGAGATCTGCCTCCAGTCTGTCTCTCGCTGGCTGGTACAAAGCGTTCAAGGGAAACCCAGCATCGCCCGGGATGGAAAACGAGTCCAAGGCGAGGTTAGACAAAATACGACGCGCTTCGGTCTCCGGGGTTTGGGCAGCCAATTTGTTCAAGCACTCACTGACAAAGAGGATACCGTAGATAAGAGTGCGGTCGGCTGGGCCCTTGATCTCAAAATTGCGGAAGAACGAGTTGGCTCTGAAGAGGTCAAGCGTTTCGTCAAGAATGTCATAGGCATCAGCTTCTGCGGGAGGGTACGCCGGGCCGCGGAATTTGGTAGCAATGGGGAGGACGGCAAAGTTTCCAATGACCCGAGGGGACGGTTCGTTGAGAAATGTGGAGTGGTAGGCCTAAACTTAGCGTTAGTAGTGAGCGATAAGCAAAATAATCGGGTAGGAGAGCAAAACAAATGAAAGAAGCCATTCGGGTGAATAGGATGAACAAACGGTTTGGGTGAGATTCCAATCTAATGAAAAAAAATGTGAGCGATATGAGTGCCCAATGGCCCAGCCAAGCAATTTGGACAATGAAAATACTCTAGGTATAAGGGATTGGTCTGAAATTAATCCGTGTAATTTGTGCAACTCATCGGAGTGACCCATCAGATTCTGATAATAATACCCAGATATCCGATCTGACACCCCGGAACCTGTACCACCATATTGCTATCCCCAACATCCATCACCTGTTCATCACATTTGTTCCAGCCATCAATCATTCTGGCAGTAATAACTTGGCTAGTCTTTATCTCTGATAGTCATCTCCGATTGGAAATTTCTAATAGATATCTCTGGTAGTCTTCACCGATAACCGCCTGCTTTCGATAAGGTATCTCCGATGATTGCTCATACCCGAACGTCCATAGCCATAAATTCATAACCTCTCTCCCATACTCTTATTGCCTTCATCGACACTCCTTTTTTGTACCACCATTATATAACATCTACTTACTGGCATTGTGGTTCCTAGTGGCAATCTCTTGGAATATTCCTCGCAACCGCAGCCTTTTAGCCACGACCCCCCGTGATGGGCGTGCGCGCACCGCTCCGCTGGCCGGCGAGAACTTGGAACTGGAGCGCCCAGCTCTTAAAATAGAACCTGGTTTGCTGATGTTGTCTCGCCCCTCTTTTGACACCGTGGATCTTGCACTTTTTTATTGCACCCATCCGTAACACTACCTGTTGCTGGAACCATGTCCAACCCAATCCCCAACTTGCAATTGCCGCCGCAGCCCGAGTATAAGCACTTCCGCAACCTGAGTCCTGATGCCTCAGGGCAACTTCAGGGATCGCCGGGCTACGGACATCCTCAGGGCTATCTGCGGATGCAAACTTATCCCCAGGGGCAACCTCAGGTCCAAGGCTACCAGGGTCAAAGCTACCCACCAGGCCACCCTCAGAGCCATCCCCAGGGGCAGTATTCACAGGGATATCAAGAGCACCCCCAACTCCAGTATCCTCAGACCCAACCGCAACACCCTCAGGCCCAACCATACTCTCAGGGCTATTCTCCGGCTCTCCAGTCGCCGATCCACCCTAGCCATCCTGTGAGAGGAAACTTCTCAAGTCAGGCGCCTGTCACAGGCCAAACACGCAGAAAACCTCCGCCGGAAGCGAACCAGACGCGTCAGCCACAAATGGCCCCCCACGAACAACCACATCAGGAGTCCGTATCTCAGTCTACGCCCCTGTATGGCCAGCTTGCACAGCTGCCGAATTTGCAGTACGAGCAAAACAGACCCGTACCACAGATCCAGCGGCTCCCGCTGCAGCTGCGGCCTCTGACCCAGCCTCTGGCCCCACCTCCGCCTCTGACCCCGCTGCAGCTGCGCCGAACGGTGCCCGTCCCTCCCCACCTCTACACGTCTTTGCGCCCGGCGCCGCAGACCAACCGCTTCTCTGAGCCCAGCTCGCCGCGCCGCGTCCAGAGTGAAAGCATGATCCGCTTGGACAAGGGCCATCCCGCCGCAGGCTCACCGCATGGCTCGCCGCAGAAGCGGCCAGTGCGTGCAGTCTCGTCGACTTCCCTCGCGACGTCGCGTGTGGGCTCGCTCACGTCACGCAGCTACACCACCCTCGCCAAGGCCAATACCAAGCGGACCAACTCATTGCAGCTGTTGTCCCAGCAGCAGGTTCAGCGCAACTTCCTGATAACATCGCAGCGCACTGTCATCACGTCCTCGCGATTCCCGTCGGTATACCCCGCGCTCCTCTCCAAGGTGTCCGTGATGTTCCGCAACCTGATCGAGACGGGCACGCGCACTAAAAATGGGTTGGAGTATAACGACGCGTTCACGGGCCGCGAGGCGGTGGATATGATTGCCGCCATTATCCGTACTACGGATCGCAACTTGGCGCTCTTGCTCGGACGCGCGTTGGACGCGCAGAACTTCATGCGCGACGTGACGTACGAGCATCGATTAAGAGACTCCTCGGTAGAGGTGTACCAATTTGTGGATATCGTTGTGGACTCCATCGATGAGGAACACACGGGTGCGAGCTCAAATATCTACTCGAGCCACATGAGCTCGAGTGCAAGCCTCGGCATGAGTGCGATAACGCTCACGAGTACAAACACCCTCGTCGACGATGGCTACTCTTTCCTCGCCAACACTCGCGACTCCCACCAGCTCAACCGTCAACAATCGCAGATGTCGCTTGCAGGCTCGCAGCCTACCGGCCAGGCGCCCGTCCCCGTCAATGGGGTCTTCACGTTGCTTTCGAACTGTTATTCGGCCACGTGCACGCGCGACCGGCTCTGTTACTCGATCGCGTGCCCACGGCGACTCGAGCAGCAGGCACGGCTCAACATGCAGCCACAGGGTGGGCTCCGGCGCTCGGACTCGCGGGTTTCGCTCAACGGCGATGACGGAATCCAGAAGGAGCTCTGGTCATATTCGGTTCCACCACTGGTGCGCGAGAGTGTGACAAAGGAAGAGCAGAAGCGCCAGGAAGTTATCTTCGAGATCATGAGTAATGAGCGTGACTTTGTACGTGACATGGAGTACCTCCGGGACTTCTGGCTCGTGCCGTTGCGCACGACGACGATTATTCCCGAAAAGGAGCGTGACCGGTTTATCCGTGTCGTCTTTGCGGGCATCACGGATATCCTTGCGGTGAACTTCAAATTCGCGGAGGCGCTCACAAAGCGCCAGAAGAAACAGTACATCGTGGAAGAGATTGGTGACATCATGGCGGAGTTCATTCCCAAGTTTGAGGTCTTTCTCCCCTGCTGTGCGGGGCAGGTCTTTTCCAAGTACGAGTTCGAGCGCCAGACGTCGATTAACCCGCTCTTTGCAAAATTTGTGCGCGAAACGCAGAATCTCGACGCATCGCGCAACCATGAGTTCATCTCGTTTCTCTCGAAGGCGTTTAATCGTCCTGGTCGTTACTACTTGCTTCTCCAGACGTTGCAGAAGACGACGCAGGAGGAATCGGCTGATTATAAAAACGTCGACAAAGCTTTGAAGATGATGCAGGCGTTGTGTAACAAGATCAACTCCGAAGCGGGGATCTCGCACGATCGTTTTAACATCTCCTTGTTGCGCCATAAATTCAAGATCAATGAGAATGACATTGAAGAGCTTTCGGAGTTGCGATTGAAGTCGGAGGACCGGACGATCATCCAGCAAATCTCGCTCAAGCGGCGGACTCAGGACAAGGACAACAGGGACATCCAGGTGTACCTTCTCGACAATGCAGTGTTGTTCATGAAGCATAAGATTGTGAACAAAAAGGAGTTAAACAAGGTATTCCACCGGCCGATTCCGTTGCCGTTGCTCTACTGTTCGGGGTATGAAGATGATCGGCCGAGCGACCGCTTCTTGGTGAGTACCGCCGCGCGTGACAGCGCGCTATTCGCGAATAAAACCTTGCCCAAGTACGATTCGAAGTATCCGATTACGTTCATGCTCTTCGGGCACAAGGGTTTCAGTTTCACGCTCTATAACACGACTGCCTCTAACAAAGGTCTCATCAAGAACATCTACGACCAGCAGATGGCACTCGTTGCCCAGAACGACATCTTCACGGTATCGGAGGTCTCCAACCGCTTCTTCGGCTATAACGGCCGCACGAAGCTCAATTGCGCAACCCCCTGCGACGGTGGTACCAAGCTCCTCTTCGGGACCGACGATGGAATCTACGTATCGCAGGTACGAGAGATTTCCAAAAGCAGTCGTGAGCGGGTTGTGTCTAACCCGATCAAGATTCTCGACCGCAACTATGTCACTCAGCTCCTGGTCTTGAACGAGTACGCGCAGATTGTTGCGCTTTGCGATAAGAGGATTGTGTTGTTCAGCTTGGATGTGCTTCAGTCGCTCGATGTGGCCAAGAACACGCGTGGCGGCCGCGAGTTGATGACCCACTGCGCCTTCTTTAAGAGCGACATCTGCAACGGAAACTTGTTGATCTGCGCGGTCAAGAGCGGATCGGCGCAGAGCATGCGGGTATTCGAGTCTGGCTCTGGGTTGAAGAAGAACCAGCGGCCGTTTGCCGAGTTCAAGGACTACAGTTTCACGTCAGACCCTGTGTCCATCTCGTTTTTGCGCAAGCAGTTGATCGTGGGGTGTACTGACGGCTTTGAGATCATATCCTTGGGGTCGCAGCAGCGCGAGCCGTTGCTCGACGAGGCAGACACCTCGTTGGTCAAAGTGTTTGACCGCGGGGCCAAGAAAGAGTTGCGGCCGCTTTCCGTGCATCGAATCCATAACGAGTTTTTGTTGAACTGCGCGGAGTTTTCGTTTTACATTAACAAGAACGGATGGAAGTCAAAGGGAAAGTGGAATATCAAGTGGGAGGGCGAGCCCCAGGCATTTGCCTTGGAGTACCCGTACTTAATCGCGTTTGACGCGTCTTTTATCGAGGTGAGGCATTGCGAGACGGGCGAGTTGTTGCGAGCGATTATCGGAGAGAATATCCGTTTTTTGAACTACAGTTACCAGGAGGTGTTGTATTCGTATGAGAAGGACGGAAGCGACGTGGTGGCCAGAATTGATTTTGGGGGGACAAAAAAGATTGAGTCCATTAGAGAGTAGGACACTGGAAGCCAAAGTGATTATAGTTCGTCAAATGCCGAGGGCAAAGGACAAAGACTGAGATTTATCACTATCCTAAAGTTAACGCACCCTCTTCTACTCCATGGCTATGTTTCTGCTCTTGGCTATGTATTTTCTAATAAAGTATCGTATTACAGATAAATTTCGAAGCAATATGTCGGTATGCCCTAACTTCCATGAACCTTGGGATGAGGGTCAAATATTGGAGTCTGAGCCGAAGCTTTCCAATCACTAAGATTGAAACTAGGGTGTTTCCTTCCATTCCTCCACAATATTATTATGCATATGTAACATTAATAAGGTATTTGGTTAGAGATAATTGGTATAGCTATGCATGTTCATATACGGAGATTTTAGATAGGGCTGAAGGGTTATACCTCAAATGGATGCAACTAGTTACTGCTAGTTTTAGGAGTCGATGTAGAATTATGCCCTTTCGTTAAGCCATCAATGGTCAAATAGAGTACCCGAAATCTTTATCTGCGCCGAAGGTGATACTGGAAGTGCTAAAATGGTATGTCAAAAAGGTTCTCGATTTCTGCCAAGGTTTTCCAATGGAAACGAAACCTCCATAGCTACATACTGGCACTATCGGTTTTATCTATTGAATATGTAAAATGTTTAGATCTGCGTCAGTAAGGCCATTGATGTGGCAAATGGCCAGAAACCAGATTCGGGTCATGTCGAGGAGTGGCTAGATTGTTGGTAGAAAACGTGGGCTCAGGTGCTTGAACCGTCAGTGTTTGAAATAATTCACGGCACACCCGCCGAAAACGCAAAGTTCCCCGGCCCACGTGTAACAACTAAGTACATAGTTGTCATGTCCCATCTCAAGTTCTCTGTCACTCTTTCAGGCTGTATTTATCTCCGTGGGTGCATGGTATGCACGACCCCCCATGTGCATTTTTCTATGCCGATAGGCGGCAGAATCACCCCACCAACTCAGAAACAAGGTAGCTGGCGGATGCAGCGGCAGCCGGGGTAGTTTTGGGTTTGATGAGGCAGCAGAATGAGTAACTAAAAGCCGTTCCGGCGGTGGCACGGCAAGTATATGCTCACACGAGTTTACTAATCTGGTTTAGCTACCCCTAACGTGGACATGACCTTTTCCGCTAGCATCCACGGGCATGCAAACCAATTAAAGGCGGAGAATTACGGCCTGGTTTAAGTAATTTCCTATCAATTGGCTGGGGGAGGGCATGGCGGTTAGTTGTGCTCTGGCGTGAACCGTTTGGATCGGAACTATTCTTTGGGGGGGTCGGCGTAGACCATCTTATCCGTTCGGATTAATGCGGCCCCAGCAGTATGTGCGCACGGCAGAGAAAAACCTTCTGCCGTGCGTAAAGTGGGTGCAGTCTGATGACCTTCAAGCCGATAATATATAGGATTCCGGGCCAGCAGAGCCGAGCTCAACCAATCCGTGGATTGTGTAATCTGTCCAGCATTCTCAATACCAACGATCCCTGAAGAACTGCATTCGAGCTAGTTTTCGTCAAAGACATTACCTCAATGGACGTATGGCCGAACCGTGCCGTCACCACAGTCTATCCTGAAAATTACCGGAATTCCCGGTATCTAGACGCATAACAGGCTATTGCATCTATGCAACCGTTTGGACGAAACTCTCACAACGCTATGGAGTGTTTGACGAAGGTATTACTATACCGTTATTGTAGTTCAACACCTCGTACGCTTGCTGTATGATTGCTGTGATGCAATACCATACACTGAATCAACAGTTAACAAGCATTATATGAGTCTTGCCTGTTCCTGAACTATTGGCTAGTTCTAATGTTCATCTTCTTAGAATCCCCAACACTCCTAGACGTTGTACCAGGTCCATCTATTTATTAGTCACGTGTCTTGTTGTATTTGCACGCTCCTTTCTACCGTGATCTGCTTAAACGCGTAATTCCCATAAAAAAAATGCATGTGCCTGCAAAAATCAGACACTCCAGCGAAAAAGAAACATCGACGCGGAAAAATCGCTGACGCCAGCTTCGACTTTGTTTATAACACCACACATAGAAAGACTCACGGTTTCTGGCACGTTTTTCCACCACGAAACTGAATTTCTGTATGTAAAATGGCTTACATGGAAAATTCTATCACCAGTTTTCTCATTTGTTCGCTCCGGTTTTCCTAAAGCCTCCGTTAAAGTGAACACACGTCTCAATAGCCTACTAACACGCCAGACAAATGAGCACTTCTGCATTCCTTCCAACCTGGTTGGAAATTAACACTCCTTCTATCCAGTATCCATTCGGTGTTCACTTGTGGCCAATTTTCAACCACGTCTTTGAGAAGTTTGCCGGGTACGAGGCCAACGACTTCACCTTTGTCTACAATGATACCTTCATGGCTAACGGCTACCAAGCCATCGGTGTCATCGTCGTCTACTACTTTGTCATCTTCGGTGGTAAGGCTCTCAGCAGAGCCCTCAACTTGCCAGCCTTGAAATTGAACTTCTTGTTCCAGCTCCACAACATCTTTTTGACCGTCGCGTCCTACGTGTTGTTAGTATTGATGCTTGAACAGTTGATCCCAATGATCTACCGCCACGGTGTCTTCTGGTCTGTCTGTGCCCCAGGTGCGTTCCAAAAGAAGTTGGTTGTCTTGTACTACTTGAACTACTTGACCAAGTACGCTGAATTGTTGGACACTGTTTTCTTGGTCTTGAAGAAGAAGAACTTGTTGTTTTTGCACGTCTACCACCACGGTGCTACCGCTTTGTTGTGCTACACCCAATTGATGGGCCACACCTCTGTCTCTTGGGTACCAATTGTCTTGAACTTGTGGGTCCACGTTGTCATGTACTTCTACTACTTCTTGTCCGCTAGAGGTATCAGGGTCTGGTGGAAGGAGTGGGTCACCAGATTCCAGATTATCCAGTTCATTATCGACTTGGTCTTTGTCTACTTCGCCACCTATACCCACTTCTCCTACAAGTACCGTGAGTCCTTCCCATGGTTGCCTTTCTCCCACAGAGACTGTTACGGTGCCGAAATCGCCGCCTTTTACGGCTGCTTGATCTTATCCTCATACTTGGTCTTGTTCATTTCCTTCTACATTGCTAGCTACAGAAAGGGTCCGTCCAAGAAGGTCAAGTCTGAAGGTGCTTCCGCCGCCGCTGCCTCTTCCGCCACCGCCACCGGTGCCGCCAAGAAGGCTAAGGCCACCAAGGCTACTTCCCGTAAGTAAGCCATCTGTGCCTGAAAAGTTCCTGGGTTATGCTCGTCGCCACTCCGCGCTCTCTCACTGTCGAGACCTCGCAAGATCTCTTCTTTTTGCGTAGTTCCTGTGTAGGACTCATCAGTTCACTTATATATAACCAATTGCCGTCATAGATAGCGACTGAACGTTACTTATCGGTCACGTTTTTTCTCTAATGTCTATGCTTAAAATTCATTTCTAATACTGAAGTCTCTACACACGGACTAAGGATATTATGAAAATCATAAAAAAATAAAATAAGATAGCTAAAAATAGGCATCTGCCCCTTTATCCGCCTTGGCCATAATCTTATCGCTTACTTTACCCGTTTACCACGTAAGGTTTCGCCCTTTATCACTTATGGTTTTAGTCACACACCCTTTTGTTTTTTCCCAACCGTGTACTTCTCGTGCACTACAAGCTTAGAAGCCACCCTCCCTAAGCCGCTCGAGCCGTGTCCCCTTTGGAGGTGCTGACGTGCACCGGAGCCGGTGTGGCATCTCATCCGGCAGATAATTAGCACGCACCTGGAATAACGCCGAACTGTAGAAGATTCCACGGCTGTACTTCTGCTCGAGATTCAAGGGTTTACGTCGACAGAGAGTATCTTGTTCTACATTTTCGGATTTTGGGGGGTGGAACGCGTAGGATGTAATAAAGGTGCCTTACTGGAAATACCAGCTAAATTCACACAAATGTTATCATTCCACCGAAGATGACGTAATTTGCGGCGCTGGGCACCTAAAGTGTCTTTGCTCTGTTGTACGTATACTCTTGAGCATAGAACAGACGTTATACCCTACTATCTCTGAAGCAAAGGCTAATATTAACGCTGTATAGAGTGAATAAAGGTTTAATCGCCCGTACGATCCTTATTCGGACTGTCCGCATGTATGTATCAAAACTCCCGGTTTAGTAGTTACTCCAGAGTTCTTGGCCAATATATGATTTGCAAGTGCTGCCCCTCTGTACAGTTGCCAAACGTGGCACGTACAGCAGAACCACGGCTGCGTGACCGGTGTCAGTGAAGATAAAGAATCCTCGGAACCGGAAAGTGAAAGTGTTTCCGAAAAAAATGGTATGTACCGCGCAGGCCATGGTTCGAAGCAAGCAGTGGCTTTGAGGGTCCGTTTAAGCTCCTGGGCAAATCCGTGCGGAATTTTATCCACGCACTATCACATCATGTTCCGCTCGGTTAGTCAGCGTAAACATCCGGAAGCATGCGGCGCACAAGTCCTGCACGTCTTTGCAACCGTACATATGGATACGAAAGTTGACTGCTTGTTAACCCCGATATCATACGAACAAAGATTAAAGCCCACTACGGTTCAAGTATTAGATACCTGCAAGATATCTCAATTCATAGATACCAGTTGACAAGTCACGAAAAGCCCAGCTGAAAGTTAAAGTTGACAGGAAGTGCAGTTTGTGGTATGTGTGAGACCTTATTGTCCGTGACGGCGGCGGCACGTCCGGTTAATGAAATATAGCCCCTTCTGACGTATGACAAATACCCGCTGGAAGTTACTATTCCTTACGTAAGGAGGGTCTCAAGCACTATTGCTGTAAGCGGCTGGCTTCCACAAGACAGCAGTTCCGTCTGGGCATCCAGAATGCAGGATAACGATAATCGGGCTATCGTACGGCGTTGTTCTTCGAGGCTGTGTTTCTTCCAAGACTCTAAATCCTGATACGAGCTTGAGGTCACCAATTGAGCCTGAAAACGCATTGCCAAGGTTGCTTCCACAGAATTTCGAAAAAGGCCGGGTGGATTGGCAGAATAAACTAGTGTAACTGTCTAATTATTAGGCCAACATTTTGTCCCACCATGATACCCTCAAGACCAATCATTTCCGGGAAACAGGCCAACGTTTTCCAATCACGTGTCCAAAAATAGATGTGTGGCGTGTTCTAGCCGTGTGAAGATTACGTAGTGGTGCGTCAACAAAGAAGGAACTCCTATTGACTACACGGAAGTAGCATGTTTCCGTCTTCCGGACTGCAGGTCGGCAAAAGTGGCATGCAAATCAGCTCGAAAACGGCGCTATGTCCACTCTCGGAACAGCTTTTGTCGGAGCGTACATTAAATCCGTTGCATGCATAGGATAACACCCAACATACGGCTGTCACACGCTGGAGACGACTGCAGGAGACGCTTAGTATAGAGGGGCAGTCATGTATGGCGCCGCGCCAGCCGAGCCTATGCGTGAATAAAAAAAAAGCAAAGCCGATGCGAGCACGGGGAAACGCACAGATGCCAGAGTATATGGCGCATATACTTCCGGCTACCGATTCAAAGCTTCAAGGCCCATGTTATCGCAGCTGTCGTTAGATTTCGCTTCTTCGTATATATACCCATCATCTCCACATACTTTCCCTAACCCTTGCGCTACAAAATTTTGAATCTCGATTTGCGCTTCCGTACAGAACCTCCAGGTCTTACTTCCCGTACAACTCTTACCTCCCATACAATTTCTATGATGAGCTCCGTTTTGCATTATCCACAACACATGAATCACACTCCAATCCTCCCTCCAATAAATCATCGCCAGGCGTATTCTAACGAAGACACATTCTACCGCCGTCCGTCGCCCCCATTGGTCCATCTCCCATCACTACACTATGAAACGCAAGAGCAAGCGGATAGCAAGCGGGTGTCTGTTTCGTCCTTAGCTTCCGGCTCCAATGATTCATCTTGGGCTCTCTCGGAACGTTCTAATTCGGGGACTCACGCTTCGGGTGTTTCAACTACCTACCCCAACACCGCCACCAATTCTCCGCCCCCCCTTGGCAAAAGCACCAGCTCTTTATTATACACTGCGATCTCCCCGATCACGCATTTGCCACCGATCTCGCGGTTGGCGTTTCCGCCGCAGGCTCAGCAACCACAGTACCCACCTTCACAGCTGTACTATTCCAGCCTCAAGCCAGAATTTCAGTACGGCGTCCCGCCACCCGCCCATGCCGGACAATATCCTCGGGAATATCCGACCCCCTCCAGCAGCGCTGTTGGGCCTCGCCTGATGTCCTCTTCCCTTCCTCCATTACACTCCAACTCTGAGCCCATCCAGTTTTCCATGAATGGATCGCCCCGGTCACAACACTTTGCCTCTGTTGCTTCCTTCGCCAGGGAACACGCCCACTCGTCTTCTTCTGAATCAATCTCCGGGACTCTCAGCTCGAAACAGCCACGCAAAAAGAGACAATGTCCGGAATGTAAGCACTACTTCTCCAACTTGGCTACTCACAAGTCTACTCACTTGACCCCAGACTCGCGTCCACATGTTTGCTCCATTTGTGACCGTGGATTCTCCAGGTCCAACGATTTATCGAGACACGTTAAGCGCCACTGGAAAGAAACGGGCTCCGACCAGGGGGCTTTCAAATGCCCCTTCAACCTCCACGTCCAGCAAGGGCATGAGGGATTCAAGGGCCCTCACGGGGAGGGTGAAGCCCATGACGATAATGCACACACCTGCCATCTGACCGGGATTTTCAGCCGCTGTGACACGTTCAAAAACCATTTGAAAGCCTTGCACTTTGAGTACCCATTGGGTACCAAGAAAAATCAGCGGGGCTATGTCTCCGGGTGTTGTAAAAGCTGCAAAATGAGATTCAACAAAGTTGATGACTGGATGAGCCAACATGTAGAGGCTGGGAAGTGTCCCTACGGTGCTGGAAATGGGGCCTAAACTTACGATATGTTAACCTCATATTTTTGGTTCATTCGATTACGATTTGACAGGTACTTAGAAGTAAATGCTCTGTTGCTAGCGACAGTCTTTTGTATGGAATTTTTTGTCTCAAATATTATGGTTTCTTTCCCACTACGTTTCTCTCCCTCCGCTCTCGGGGGGGGGGGGGGG